>NC_079164.1:35169662-35532162 GCF_947568905.1 Ostrea edulis
ATGTAACAAATGGCTGGATACCCAGGTATGAAACGAAATTGGAAAAAAGGTAAACCTAAAAAAGGAAATTGATTATTAAATATAAATTATAGAAGAAATTAAAACCTAATATACATGTACATTACTGAGTATAAATAACTTTCGGAAGGTCGGTGGTCTCTTCCCAGGTACATTGTATCTGGGTTCTCTCTTCCACCAATAAAAACTGGGCGCCACCATATAACTGAAAAATTGTTGAGTGGCGGAAAAAATCAATCAATCAATCCTATGGGAATCCGCCTAGCGGGTTGTCTAATTGGCACAGTACTACCTGTATTAATCCTGTGCTTCACCCGGTCATATCGTCCTTTGTCATCTGATGTACGTGAAAAGATATTTTGATACTTGATAAGCAGAGAAATTAAAGCAGTCTTTTCGTGTTCTTTTAAATACGCCGAATTCCTATCAAATAAATCCTTTGAATGCTCAGGCATAGCATCTTTGGAAATGTCAGTTTCCTAGTGCATCTTATGCTTGCTTCTTTTTCAGATTCGCTCAATTCCCTATAACTTTCACATGATTCTTTTTGTAATATGACCTTTTGATTGCTGTAATCAATAATGATTACATATTTATTTTCAGTCCTCGTATTTATGATTCCATGCACTAGTTGGGTATAATCACAAATGCATGATTTCCCCTCGACATATGCCAACTTTGTGAGAAGTATCTCCCCCAGGTTCACCTTTGCAATTGTCTACAGGCCGCCAAGTTCTAAATGTGAATGGTTTGAACATTTTAAGAAACATGTGGAAACATTAACTACTATTAAAAATAACATTGTATTTATGGGCGATTTTAACATCGATGAAAAAAAGAATTCAAATCTTAAAAACCTAATGAAAACGTACGGACTTCTTCAAATAATTAAAGAGCCCATATATATGTGTCCGAACCACGGAATGTTTGTAAATCTGGCGTAATACACATAGGCATCAGTGACCATCATCTAGTTTATACTGTCAGTGGGAAATTAAAGTCTGGTACAAACTGTCACATTAATGTAAAATACCGCAGTTTCCGGAATTTAGAAGAGGACCAATTCCATCGTGACCTCCATGATGTCGATTGAAATCATATTAAAGAAATGAATGATGTAAATGAAATGTGGTGTGAATTCAACTCTCGTTTCTTCAAGTCATTGACAAACATATTCCTTTTAAAGATAGAGGAATAAAGGTTAAATCAGAGGAATAGAAAAATAATGAAATATTGAATGAGATGCATAATCGTGAGTACCTACATTAAAAAGCATTACGGTCTAAATCAGAGGATGACTGTGTTCTCTACAGAGCAAGCAGAAACCGTGTCACTCTTAAGATCAGAGAAGCGAAACGGGGCTGTGTGGAGGAGGCAGTTGATCAATGTAACACTCGACCAAAGGATATGTGGTCCAGATTGAAAACATTTTTACCATCGAGGCAGAATTCAACAGCATGTACACATTTGCAAACTGACAACGGTATCATTACCTCTTTTGAATCAATGGCTAACTGTTTTAATGATTTCTTTTGTAATGTAGGACATGAAATAGGAAAGCATTTTGATTCTTCTTTACCGGATGTGGAACATCTAAAACCGCCAGGTTCATTTAAAATTCCAGAAATTACAATTGAATTTATTGCTAATGAAATTATCAAAACGGCATCTTCGAAAGCCACAGGTATTGATGGTTTGTCTGTAAAACTCTTAAAGTTGTCATTTAATCATATTGGTGATATTTTACATTTTATTTTTAACAAATCCATATCCTCATGCACATTTGTGGATGCTTGGAAAAGAGCTAGGGTAGTCCCATTGTATAAAGCAGGTGATGAGCATTTGGTAAATAATTACAGACCAGTTTCTATTTTACCAGTTGTCAGAAAGATTATTGAACGACATGTCTTCAATTCCTTTTATTAATATTTATCCACAAACAAATTAATTACAGATAGTCAATCTGGATTTAGGCCAAGTTATTCATGTGAGACAGCGTTGAATGGTCTTACTGATAAATGGTTCAAAAACATGGACGATGGAAGGCTTATTTGCGTAAGGCCTTTGATACAGTCAACCATTTTACATAAACTTATGTCTTTTGGAATTTGTCACAATACTTTTAAATGGTTTCAATCGTATCTTACAAATCGTAAGCAATGTGTCAGTTGGAGAAGTGTGTTATCTAAAGAAAAAAGTATATCCTTAGGAGTTCCTCGGGGGTCAATTTTAGGACCATTATTTTTTATTTTGTACCTTCACGATTATCCAAAATGTCTTAAACACTCTTCAGTTACAATGTATGCAGACGACACTTCACAGGATGTGAGTGATAAATATATTGATGTAATTGAATCAAAATTGCAAGAGGACCTTAAGTTGGGTGCAGAATGGATGCTTAAAAATAAACTCAGTATAAATCTTCAAAAAACACAATGTATGCTTATTGGCACGTCTCACAGGTTACGGAAATGTCGAATGTTAAATATAGATTTTAACGGTGTACATATTGAATTTGTGAAGCAGGCTAAACTGTTAGATGTTTATATAGATAATACTTTATCATGGGATGCACAAACAGAAGTTTGGGGCTTTCATAAAGCTCCGGAAATTGAAAAACTACATTTAATGTTTTGTAAAAGATTGCTGGTGTTAAAAAATCCACTTGTAACTTTTTAGTATATTGTGAATTGGGAAGATTCCCGCTGAGAATTTATAGGCTATTAAGGATTTTAAATATTGGTTGAAAATCAGAAGAAGCGATAATTGTATTATTAAGTCATGTTACGAAGATATGTTGTCACATAATGATGAATGGGTTGTAAATATTAAAAATGAATTAAGTAGTTTGGGATTGAATTATATGTTTCAAAGTGGTATGCCTGATAAAATCATATATTCTATTATTGAACAAAGACTATTTGATACTACAAAACAACAGATATTTAATGATATTTGTAAAATGTCTAAAGGTTTCTTATATCAACACCTCATTGACACTTTCTATATTAAATATTACCTGTGCAAACCTATCGATAGCAAATATAAGAAATATTTAACTAAATTCAGAACTTCATCTCATAATCTAAATATTGAAAAAGGAAGACATTATGGCATTGCAAAAAACAATAGGTTTTGTGAAAAATGTAGCTTGTCTGCTGTAGAAGACGAATTCCATTTCATTCTTCAATGTCCATTCTATAATGAACTGAGATCAAAATATATAAAAAGATATTATTATAAAAGACCAAGTACTTTCAAATTGGTTCAATTACTAAGTGTTCAAAATGTCAAAGAATTGACTAATTTAGGTAAATACTTGTATTTAGCATGTTTAAAAAGAGATGCTTAATTTAGCTTTTGTTCTATTTATGTATACTCTCCTGTGTGATGTCTGTATATACCATATTTATGCTATTCTGTTTCTGATGAGCCGTTTGGCTCAAGGATAATAATGAACTTGAACACGTGGAGTTTATTTCAAAGAAAATTGTAAGAAAACTTGCTGTACTTGAGAGAGTGAGTTATTTTATGCCACCAAATGCACTTATCAAGGTTTTTAATAGAATTGTTTTTCCACATTTTATTTAATGCTGTACTGTCTGGTGTAACGTACAAAATCAACTATATTTAGGGGGGAGGGGGGGAATCAAGCTGCAAAAGAGGGCAGCAAGAATACTTTTAAATATTCGAGATATCAGGACCTCTTCTGGCTTTTTATTTTCTCGTTTGAACTGGATGCCAATTAAGGATTATTTGATGTGTAGAAAGGTTGTCTTTCTGTTCAAAGTTTTAAATAATCAAAGGTGTTTAAATATACAAGAGATGTGAGTTGCCGCCAAACCAGGTCGAATGTATGTCTAATTTATTATATTTACCAAGAGCTAAAACTGAAAATTTTAAACGTTCATACAGCTACTCTTCTGCATTCCTTTGGAACAAACTGTCTCAAAATGTTCGAAGTTCGGTTGGCATTTTTAAAGATATGTATTTGATGGAATATTTTCATAGAAGTAGCACTTAAACATCGTGCTTTCCTCTTTCTATTCAAGTGTGCCAAATGTAGTTGTGATATGGCACTGTGTGTCTTGTGCTATGTTTTCTTCTTTCCTTTTATGTCATGTATTCATATTTAGGTAATAATTTTATCACTAATTGGGTGTCTTATGCTATATTTTCCCCCTTTTCCTTTTATATCGTATTCATGTTTAGATACTAATTTTAGATGTTAATTTTATGTTTGTGTATACGTTTTAATGCAGGACCACAATGGAAACTAGCCATATGCTAATTTGTGTTATCCTGGATAAATAAAGGCTATTATTATTATTATTTAGTTATGCTTATGGCACTTCTATCGGAACCAAGAGTCCAGAAGAGGGTGGTAGAATGACTCTTCTCTTGGGTCAATACCCGACATTGTAGATTAGCATTTCCTTGGATGCAGCATTGAATTTCATTTCCATTGCATGTGTGGAGAACCGTTGTTGGAAAATTAATTTTCTAAATATATGCAAGAAGAAAGTCTTGGCCTAAAATTCCGTCTGGTGCTATTTTCCAAACAAGAATTTTTTGTGGGAACTCGGTTCCAAGAGACAGATCATGTACAAGAGAACCCGTGTTTTCTATAGCATTGTCATTGACGTCCTGAATGTCGAAGCTTGTAGACGTGATAAGGGATTTGATTTCCTTTGGAAATTTCTAAAAAATGTGGCATGAAATGATAGACGCGGTAGATCCTCTATCTATTAGAAAATTTATCTGTTCCCCAAATATATTCCCAATTGTATAAAATCCGTTGTCCCATGGGAGAGTTATTTCCCCAATGTGGCCAGCCCTTGTGTGATAATTTTCCACAGAAGGCCGTAACTCATGTGCCGACTCCCGGCCTATTGAGGCGGCACTCTCCCGTTTCCAGGTTAAAAGTGTCCCTGGTACCTTTGATTATCCCTTGAACCACTGTCTCTATCTCTCTACATCTACATTGAGTCAGACGTTGATTGCTGTCTTCTATGTCGTCGATCTGGACATTCCTTCATGAGATGATCAGCCGCGACGCATGACACTGAAGAGACATTATTTGTGGAAATGCTCATATGGAGCATCAAAATTGGTACCGTAGAAGTTTTACATATGAAACATGTCATCGGGACGTTGTATTTCTTGATTTGTTCTGACCTTTTGTGGGCAGTGTCGAGCTTCTCAAATATATCTACTGTCCCGTGGGGATTCGGGTTAGAATATGTCCTCAGTACCCCTTGCTTGTCGTAAGAGGCGATTAAAGGGGCGGTCCATCGGATGAGACCGTAAAAACCGAGGCCCCGTGTCACAGTAGGTGTGGAACGATAAAGATTCCTCCCTGCTCAAAGGTCATTAGCGCGGAGCATAGGCCGGAAGTTTGCAGCCCTTCACCGGCAGTGGTGACGTCTCCATATGAGTGAAATATTCTCGAGAGTTAAACAATATTCAATCAATCACATCTCTTGACTAATTGTTGGACAGTATTTCCTAATTTCTCAGAGTCTGTGTAATTCTGTGCCTGACTGCCGTATATTCTTATCATGTCCCACAGATGTTCTTGGTCTCTTTTTATCTCCGTCTCCTACAATTGATTCATATATCTCTATAACGTATACTACCTCACCGACAGTGTCGAACTCCTTATCTATGCAGCGTAATTTCATTTCCCGTGGGGATCCGGGTTAGAATAGATTCTAAGTACCCCCTTGCTTGTCGTAAGAGGCGACTAAATGGGGCGGTCCTTCAGACGAGACCGCAAAAAACCGAGGTCCCGTGTCACAGGTGTGACACGATCAAGATCCCTCCCTGCTCAATGGCCATAAGCGCCGAGCATAGGCCTAAATTTTGCAGCTCTTCACCGGCAGTGGTGACGTCTCCAATTGAGTGAAATATTCTTGAGAGGGACGTAAAACAATATCCAATCAATAATTATACCCCCCGCAACAAGTTGGGGGGGGGGGGGCTATACTGGAATCGGGTTGTCCGTCCGTCTGTAGACGCAATGGTTTCCGGGCTCTAAAACATACCGTCACCATATCATATATATGGACTACCCATGGGATGAAGATGTTCCCTATCGATTTTGGGGTCCAAAGGTGAAGCGCACTGGACATCGAAGTAGCAATATGGTTTCCGGGCTCTAAAGCGTTATCATTTCCACCTACAGTCACCATATCATACATATGGACTACCCATGGGATGAAGATGTTCCCTATCGATTTTGGGGTCAAAGGTCACGCGCACTGGACATCGAAGTAGCAATATGGTTTCCGGGCGCTAAAGCGTTATCCTTTCCACCTACAGTCACCATATCATACATATGGACTACCCATGGGATGAAGATGTTCCCTATCGATTTTGGGTCAAAAGGTCAAAGGTCACGCACACTGGACATCGAAGTAGCAATATGGTTTCCGGGCTCTAAAGCGTTATCCTTTCCACCTACAGTCACCATATCATACATATGGACTACCCATGGGATGAAGATGTTCCCTATCGATTTTGGGGTCAAAAGGCCAAAGGTCACGCGCACTGGACATCGAAGTAGCAATATGGTTCGGTTTGTCATGCCATTTGTTTTTTACACTCAGAAAAGAGGTAGTTTATACCTATTACCAACACCCTTTGGAAGATAGGGGTAAGCGGGGGGTATTCTTAGTGAGCATTGCTCACAGTACCTCTTGTTTCAACAGGTATGATTTTGAATAAATGATTTAAAGCTAATGATTCCTGTGCGTCAATGTCCAAGTTACTATACGCAGCTAGGTTAAGGCCTTCCATAGTAAAATGTACAATAATCATGGGGTGAAATTGCACCTCAAATTCACAGGTATCATTACACTTGTTACGGTTAAACACTGAAACGATACTACCCATATGTTGACTATGACTGAGCTACCGTAAATTCCCCTCATGGTAATTTCCCGTGACGTCAGTTGAATATCTCGTAAGACTTTATTTTTGGAAAATAGCAAGAGGCCCTGCTTGTGAACAAAAGTTCATGTTCATGCGGGTAACCCATACTACCCATAGTCCTCTGCGTCTCCCAACAACGAGAGGGGTGAATATTGTGAGGGAGTGTAACGTTTCAGCCCTATCTCTACATGTCAAAGTTGATCGAGAATCCTTGACTTTCGAAGATACTCTACATTAGTTAATGCATGAATACTATATTCATTATTGAACAGGTTGGGAACACTACCCCTACAGCGAGGGATTCTCTCGAACACGCAATTATTTCTCTTTAGCGAAAGTAATTACATGTATGTATATCCCGCACCATCAAGGAAAACACACGTGGAGTACATCTCTTCGTGTTTCATGAAAAGAAAAGAAGAAAAGGTGCTAAAATGATTAAGATTTCTGCAAATATATAAATCAAAGGAGATTTCTTGACAGTGTTGTCAATTTTATGGAGACAATTCGCGTCATGTTGAGTGTGTGTCGCACTTATTCAGCATTGCACGGAATTTACTATTATTTTTCAATCAAAACACCTGTTAAAGGTAATGCTTACTCTCTCGCTGAAGAGTAATAATTGCGTTTTAGCGAGAAAAACTTGCTAAAGGGGAAGTATTCGCAACCTGTCATTTTTTTTTATTGTAACGATATCAACTTCTTAATGTATATATATGCTCTCATACTCACCATTCAACATTTATTAACTTCTACCCAAAGACTTCTCTAAGTCTGTATAGAATTACTGACTACTATCTTTAACTTTCATCGTACCAGTACAGTTTACATTACATGAACTGAAATTTAACTAAACACTAGATAACGCCATAATCGCCATCTTTGAAAGTAGTTCACGGGAATTCCCTATCCCATAGTGCCTACATGGAAGAGGTTGGTTTGTGTGCAAACGACCTCTGGCGGAAGTTTGGCAGGTAACCAGCTGAATTTTTATTGATATACTCAGAAAAAAATAAAAATTCTTAACCTGAACTGAAAAGTGTTGGGATCAAATGCATACTTAAACTAAACATGCTATAATTTAACAACATATCAACAGTCATCAGTGAATAACCGGGGTTGTCCACATTCTTATACATATCATACCGTTAATATATAAGACAGAAATTGCTGCCCGCACTTTTCAAACGTATAAATATATCTAGATTATATATCAGGAAAATTCATATTGTTTTTTATAGCAGATGAACCTGAACTTTGCCACTGTGTAGTATGAGATTATTTATGTACATGAGGGAATTTTAACCACTTATGTGCCACAGGGCCGATTTGCAAACTACACTGTACGTTGAGTGCCACCGGGCCGATTGAAGTACAAACTATTTAATAAACGCAAATTGGTTTATGCTTTATATATTCGAGTTTATGGCCAACATTTCTTAGCTTTGTTTTCAAAGTTGTCAATACGGGACTTTCGAGATACGGATTCACTCTTACTTTTATTGCGCGTTGAACGTAATTGTAGGGCATGTCACTTCCGGATTACAATAACAACTAAGTAAACAAACATGGAATATTTCAATTGCTATCAATTTCCTGCATTTAAATGCTATCTTTGAAAGAAAGGAATCACTACAACCATTTTATAGGAAAATACAATTTATTAAATTATGCGAGTCAGCGCGGGAAATCTAGGGAATATCTTGAGGATATCGGTAAAACTTCACGCCTTGCATCCAATGGTACGCGTCTAAATGCGCCTTTTCCCTTCCATCTAATTTACACCCAGGTACTAAGCACCAATAATGACTTGGATCGTCATCGTGGGACTGCGCATAGCTCTTTACGGACCGTCTGTTAGCGAAACACCATATGTATCGATGTCAACTTTGCCCTACAATTGGTTATTATCACGTGAACGTGGTGTATAAACGTCAAATATAATCGGTCGTTCCGGCATATCCCGAAAGTTCCGTATTTTAGTAAACATTCGTTGATTGAAAAACGTCAGTTTATAACGTCATAATAATCGCAATGACGTTGTGACGTCATATAGACACCACAAAAATGGCTGGAATATGGATAAAAGCCACTTCACAACATACAATATCCTGATACAAGTGATGCCACCTACTATGGCTACACTGCGTACTTCTCCCTAATATATAACTTGAATTTTGTTAGGGAGGCAAAGAGGCAGGTGAACAGATGTAGTTCAATATGTAAATCCTGCATAACATTAGGAGTTATTGTCATTATTCCAGTCAAAACTGTTTTTCTCTAGGTGTGTCACTGAGTGATATAAATG
The DNA here is from genome assembly GCF_947568905.1 of Ostrea edulis. Taxonomy (NCBI): domain Eukaryota; kingdom Metazoa; phylum Mollusca; class Bivalvia; order Ostreida; family Ostreidae; genus Ostrea; species Ostrea edulis. The sequence goes on from NC_079164.1 coordinate 35,178,925, forward strand.
TATAACTCGATCAGTTGGCTCTTAGCATTGTTTGCAAAGTGCAGTGGTGTATTGTATTTAGAGCCCCCATATTTTCGCCACAAATTTACAAGGCATTACTGGCATATACTTGTACAAAGGTGAAAACATGCAAGCCTTGCACAGAACACATAACGAAAATCCTAGTTTTACGATTTTATATTCCGTCTGGTTTCCCAAAAGGGCTGAGTATTATGGACAATACTTCATTTTCATATGTGCCCCCTCCCTTTTTTCCCGGAAGGAGAAGTTTAACACAATCTAATGATCAAAGGGAAAAAAAACTAATACATAATGTTTAGGTCCAATCTTCAAAAACCTATTAAGAACAGGTGGCGGGGGACTAAACAATAAAAAAAAAAAAAAACTGGAAAAACATTTTAATTCCAGGTTCTTATGACAAGCAAGCGATACTGAGAACCTATTCTAACCCGGATCCTCCCCGTTATGGGACAAAAACAAATTCATAATATTGTTTTCTAAAGTGCGTTAATATGCTCACAAACCAAGTGTACTTGGACTGACTTTACATTTGTTTTAAGAATTGTGTTGTTCACGTTTTTCGTATTTTTGACTGGTATATATGGTAAATGTTTAATACTGATAACAAAGATTATCCTAAATCCGTCTACTACATATACAGTATATATGATGTACATTTTAAAAACTGATATTCGACATGATGTTGGTGATTTGAAATTTATTTGATGTTGATTAGATTGTAAATCAGAAGTTATATTTGAGGCACAGATACTTTAATGGTCTCTCTCTCTCTCTCTCTCTCTCTCTCTCTCTCTCTCTCAATTGATGTACATGCAGTTGCTTACTTCCTGGGTGAAGGCAGGTACGCGCCGGTTTTTCAATGCGCATTGTGTCTATTGTGATCAGTGATAATATTTATAAAAACAGTTAATATGAGTTGAATGTTTTCATAAAAATATTTACGCTGAATACCTGAGGCATTGAAAATTCAACAACAAAAAATAGTTAAGGGATTACCAGAAACCCTGTCCACAAGCAACCTGAAAAGCTTTCTTCATTTCCTGTCAACTTGCACAAAGTCCAAGTGACTCTGGGCAATTTGATTGCAGAGTTCAATGGTTTCTTGTCAGAGATACAGAAGGAACTCGTGCTATGAATATTACATGTAATTACATTATATGTAAGAAGAAATCTTATATCACGTAATTCCCGGCTGGGAAAATGAAAGTCTGTAACCATAACATAGATGATGGGATTAATTAACGTTTTACTCTCAGATTACTGCATGGTCAATTAACAAATAATATACCATAATAATAGCATAAATATGTAATCCTGGATAAATAAAGGCTTCATTATCATTATTATTATTATACCCCTTGATTTAGAAAGATTTTTTCTGGAACAAAGTCCAGCTATAATTCTGAAGTTTTGTTTCATACAGTGGACAACAACAAAATCTCCCAAGTGATACATTCCACGATATAGGTACAAATGTGCCACGTATTCCACGATATAGGTATAAATAAACCACGTATTCCACGATATAGGTACAAATGTGCCACGTATTCCGCGATAGGTTTTTTTTCGTCCATTGATCTTGCATGTGTAACAGGGACACGTTTCATGGGAACCATTCAGTCCTGTCTTACACAGACCATCTAAAACGTAGAGAAGTACAGGGTATTGTTGGTTGCCTATAGCAGGTAGGTAGAATCGGGGAATGGGGACTTGCCAACCCCCCCCCCCCCACCCCCCCCGTTTTTTAAGAACGTATATTTTCCGTTATCTTCATAAGCAAATACAAATATATTGGATGACTGCCCCCCCCCCCCCCCTCCCCCGCGCTAATTTGATAGTAGATAGTAGTGGCAAATGAGATGAATGCAAGTTCAAAAGTTAGTATCTGAGCTCGTGTGGAAAAGGATCATCCCTTCCCACACGATATAAGTAATCTACTTTGGGGTGATAATGTCTTATCTACCGAATTGAATAATTGTATTTTCTCTTATGTTCAGACATATATTCATGAAAGTAAAAGATTTGGCTGTTGATCATATCATATTCCATTGTTTATCTATAGAACACTTACCATTTATGCATTCTCTGTATATTATTTTTAATAACAATTGTGTGTTACATGTATTAGGTTATAAGGAGAATTATAAGGAGAAGAACTCGTAAGTTGTAAGAACTTGCTTCTGATCCTTTTGTGCACATTGTATACAATAAAATACGTTCAAATAAAGTAATCGAAGCCTGAGGAAATAGTGAAAATTTTGTGGACCCATCCCTTTTGTTTCTATTTTTGAATAGAACTTGTCAGCATTTCACAAATTCTTGGTCGTTATAATAGAATGATTTGCAAATACAAGTTATCACTGGGTCTATTACTGTCTGGCTTGTTTCATATCAATTGTTAGTCTGTTATAAACATACTGATTTTGACTATCTATGGGTTACTCTGTTTACCTTATCAAGATATAGGGCTCATGACGGGTGTGACCTCTAAACATGGGATGCTTACTCCTCCTAGGTACCTGATCCTACCTCTAGTGTTTCCAAGGGTCCCTGTTTGCCCTTCTCTCTATTTTATATTCTTCAAAGGATTTATGAGTTTGATCACTGTTCGCTGTCTTCACTTGTTCATCTTTATAAAAAAAAACATTTCACTATTTATCACAGGTCATTTAGAAAAAGGTAGTGTTGTGTGCTCTAACTCCTTCCTTTAGATTTGATATCTAAATCGTACCATGTGCGTAAAAAGCAAATAGGGGCTCCATTTTAAATACAACAGACGACACGCGTGTCTGGGGGAATATATTTCTATAAATTTTCATAAATGATGATTCAGAATTAAATGTGTGTGTACCAAAATATTAGGCCCTATAAAGACTGATATCTCAAACAAATTGCATTATTTCGCCTATGAAATACAAGCTTTCATACCGAGTCAGAAACATTTTAAAAATTTTAAAAGATAATTTCGTAAAATATTTCGAATTTTACATAGTATACAAGAACACTAGTAGAAGTCACTACTTTTTCTTCCATTTTCAAATTCTGTTGAATTCAGTAATATCACTTTCATAGTAGTCCGTGGACACAAAGTAACAGAATATTGTATATGCAGATGAAATCCTCTTTACAATATCTGAACTGACTCTTGTAATGGAAACAGCATGACAGAATCTTCCGCAGTAGGTATGTAAATGTGAACCATCATAAATGTATTTCCCCTCTTTTAACATTCAGAAAAACCAGTAACAATAAAACACACGCTTGTGGACATTCATTACGCGAATAAAAAATGGACGCTTATTCCTGGGGATTAAGACCTAAGTGCAGTAAAATTTACCATACCAATATGGGATTTTAAAATTCCCCCTGCCCCCGCTGGATCCGCGACTGAATACAAATGCGCAAGGTACCCGGTGTCACTAATATTGGCAGACTAATATACCATGACGTCGCCTGTTTTGATAACGACATAGTTATGTTGACGACGGCCATTTACGTGACGTTGACACTCGATATTTGGCGTGGCAGCGAAAAGGTTAAACGCATCAGTCATTCAGATTAGGGGAAATTTCAAGGTCACAATATAATATAACTAGTTCTAATTGTAACGGGGACCGTTACATATGTTCCCCAAACCTCCCCCAATTAAAAAGTGATGTCCTTGTGAATCTATAGCAAAAAATCATTTTATTTTAGCCTTTAATTACATGTAGTACGTTCAATATGGTCATTTCAGTACCAAAAAATGAACGCACGCGTGTATGATTCCGAATTTTTGTTGATGTCGTTCAACAGGCATTTGTATCATATACCCACAGTGTGAATTTCATAACGTTTCCACCAAATATAAGGAAGTTATAGCGATTTTAAAATCGTCCAATCAGAATTCACTTTGTGTTCGGAGACATAAGAAACGGAGCAAAAACAATATGTCTCCGACACTTTGTGTTCGGAGACATAATAAGAAACGGAGCAAAAACAATATGTCTCCGACACTTTGTGTTCGGAGACATAATAAGAATAATAAGAAACGGAGCAAAAACAATATGTCTCCGACACTTTGTGTTCGGAGACATAATAAGAAACGGAGCAAAAACAATATGTCTCCGACACTTGTGTTCGGAGACATAATAATAATAAGAAACAGAGTAAAAACAATATGTTCCCAAACTTTGTTTGGGGAACATAAATATCACCTTCGTGCATACTATATATTAAAAATGGAGAATGATTTGATATCATAAAGGAATAATATAAATAATCATTGGACAAGATACGTTTTCACATATACAGCTTATCACTTGATAACAGTAGTAAATAACGAGAAAATATTTTGACACTTTCCCCGCGATACAACTATCAGAACCAAACTCCCCGTCGAGGCCTCATTACGTCACCTACGAACTCTGGTGGAAGTTTGCTATCAGAACATGTACGCTGTGACGTACTTTTTCATTGTGGCGTCATATGGTGCACAGAAGTACAATTATAAATGCGCTGTGATTTTTCTCGGATAGCCTTAACTGAGCTGCGTAAGCTTATTGTCGTATGTCGTCACTCACTTCAGCTACAGTTTCCCCAGGCATCCGCCTGCACATTTCAAGTTTTGAAAGCCATCGATATTTGTGTTTGGAACATCCAAATCGTTGGTCCAAACGTTGTACCAGTGTGGCGAACGTACGCCTTTCTTCTGAAACCAAACTCATAAAATGTCCTAGCTTGTCCACGTAAGCTAGCAGCTAAGAAAAGAAGCTTTCTTCTATTGTTCCATTGACCCAATTCAGAACAATCCTGAAAGTGAGAGAAATATTTCTCCAAACCTTCTTTTCCATAGTATGGTTTTAAGAAATAAAATATCATTTTTGATTGTTGTTGGGGTATGACATGAATTTGGTCACGTGATCAAATCCTATAACGCCCGAAGGGCGTTATAGTAGATTTGTTCACGTACCAACTTCATGTCATATCCCAATAACACTCAAAAATGATATTTTATTTCTTATATTTATATTTTCTATTTTGATTTGTGTTCTTACCGAGTTTCCATGATTATGTAGCAGATGACCAAAATAACGATCGTAGAACACAAAATATAGTTCGTTAGAGTTTTATCGAATAAAAAAATATCAAAGAGAATATAAGACATAGATATTTAATTGAAAATGTTAAAAAAAAAAAAAAAGACGAAACGTGTAAAATAAAGGTAATTTAGAGCGTAAAGTTAACTGAAATGACGACAAGAAGAGCGGAGTAAACTACATCCGTGATGTGATTTGGTCGCGATCAGCGATGGAGAAACTGGCTTCGGTCTAGCTTACTAAGTTGAAAACGCAATTCTTGAACACAGATTTCGACAGAAATTCAAAGGATCTGAGAGAATTGATGGTGGATATGATGGGTCAAGTTAACGTTAAGCTCTTAGTCAGGTTTTTGGAAAGAAACAACGGCATGTTCATCGTTAGGACTCGCGTTTGTAGTTATGCAGGAGACGATTCTAGACAGTAGGACAGATTTAGACAAAGTTCAGGTAGGTTGCGTCTTTTATATACCTTCAGTGTGTGTATAAGAAAATCAAAACGAACTGACGGAGTATTTGTTCACTTGAGAGATTTCTGTTGTAGGATTTTAATGAAGACTCGCACCGGTACCCTGACGTGAAAATATAAATTTTTCGAGCCTCGAAACCAGCCTCGCTTATGATCATGCCGAGTCATAGCCGTGATGGAAGTTGCAAGAAACAACAGGTTAACTTATCATCATAAAGTAAATAGGCTTATAACTCTGCCTACATTTTTTCGCTTCTAATTTCATAGAACTTTATTTCATAAATTCGCCATGCAGAAGTTGCAGGCGGTATTTAAAACTGTATAAAATGAAACAACAGAACAGTATGTTTAATGTTTCTCTTTTATAAATTGATGAAATTCTTGTTTGTTTACAAAATAAACTCTATAAATATCCTGCTGCGTTTGTTTCTGTTATGATGTCATTGCAGTGGCGGATCCAGGGTTTACGAAAGGGGTGTGTGAAAGTCAAGTATTAGCCAAAATACTCGGCTATTTTGGGTGCCAATCTGGAATTTTACTCACACTATTTCTATTATTTAAATTTGTGGCGAGAGGAGGGGGGGGGGTCTAAATCCCCCACTGCATTGCATAAGCAAGAAGTCCGGTGAAAGTACAGGAACTTACTTTTGAAGCGGTGATTGTATTCATACGCAAGAACAAACTGATCACGTGACCAAATTCATGTCACACGAAATTGAACATCGATTTCATTAGTACTGTCATATAAGGAAGTGCATTAGCAAATGTAAATATTGGATTTTAAGAGTACAGAAAGACCGGGTTGAGAGGGGATTTAACGATGCGTGATGTCCCAGAATCGATTATCTCCTCGCTGCCGATAAGCTTGCCCAATTTCATGGTCCTCGTCTATGTTATGTCTCCCATAATTCTCATTTGTTAACAAAAACACGTTATCAGTTTCCTTCCCTCAATGTTAGTTCCGTCCCCCTTGTCCCATTTGATCATCGTTTATCTCTTTTATCATCAATAATAACTTCAGGGGAAGTAGCATCGGCCATTTTTGACTTCACTAGAACAAGAATAATAACGTATTTACATGACTATAAACAATGATTTTCCTCCACCACACGTCCGTCCACGAATCCACATTGAAATAAAAGTTAGCTGACAGAAATTTAGATCGGTTCGTATCCAGGACGTCTCTTGTATACAAAGACATCTCACCTCTGACACCAAAAATTGTAAGCCTTTTGACACTCTGTCATAATGCCAATTAGCGAACAAGATATACTCTGCATACTCTCTGGACTACATGGTTATTTTACTTCGCCTCGCTCCTTCATTATTAAAGACTTGAATGATAACTAGGTATAGCATTGTATGAATTCATTTGCTGGACTTCCTCCAGTTAGTAACGTCATTTATAAATAATGCCTTGTCGGATTAGAATAATAAACCCATAACAAACATCATTGTGGATTGTGGTGTCCGTGTGTTGGAGAGCTCTAAAGCTATATATTTCGTGTAATTTCTACATTTTCATACCTAGTGAATTTTCAGTGTTTTGACTTTTTGAAATGAACGATGTAATCGATAATCAGAATGATTAAACTAGCAAACTTTTCGCTTTATATACTTTCTAAGAATGGTCATGTGACCGAAACAACCAATGAAAAATTGTCCTTAATGGCCTACATTTTTGCAGTTACTCCCCTTACACCGGAAGTTGGGGGCGTGCTTACGATTGCGGTCCTAAGCTTCACATAAATAGTATTAACAAATAGTGTGTAGTAAAGCTTGCGTTATCAAATTCTTTAGTATATCAAGTTTTAAAATAGGTTGTATTATATCTATGACAAAAACAATGTTGAATTTCTTCGATTCTATATGGAGAAAATTTTTTAAAGTATACACTTTGTCAAATTGTAGAGTTGGGGAAGGGGGGGGGGGGGTTATAGGTGTATTTGACGTTTATTTCTGTCCAAATTATGCAATTAATACCGAGGAGTTCAATAGTAATATGTTTTTAAAACAACAGACTCCTAGAATTAAAAGCACAATGAAAGCATGCGATACAATCAGGCATGTAGCATCGTAAGGGGTGGGGGGTTGACTTCATAATATTGCCTAAAATTTCTTGACAAGTAAATTTAAAAAAAAAATTCAAAGCTCGAGAAGGAAGGCGGCAAGGGTTGATTTTTCAGTTCCATTCATCGGTTAAATTTTACATTTTCACTACTATTCACGACAATGCTTTTTTTATATGGGGGTAGCCTATCCGACTATACATCTATCTCTGCACGTAAAAATAATCAAGTTTGTATGTAATAATAAAAGGAGGCAGACCCATTGTTGCTAGGAGCCCGATGATTGTTTTTGTGCTCATTTGAGTAAATGAAGTGCAAGAAGAGGTGTAAGTTGATGTACACAAAATCCAACTTTCAAAAGATTGAATCACACGCGAAAAAATATTTTAACAAAAATATCACTAGAGAAACCAATTCGAGATAATTAACATGCTTTATCTATTGGCACCTAGTGTACATTTAGCAACAAGTAGTTTTGTTCAGTGTGAAACGATAAATTGATAATGTACATGTATGAGCTGGTTTTACATATGTTTTTAGGCATATCGAATCGACCCTTATTGAATTGCATGGGTGTGTGTGTTTTGGTTGTCGAAAATATTGATAAAAATTAACAATGAAGAATTGCTGATATACTAAGGCCATCATGATTCTGATCTAAAGAAATCGAGGACTAGGTAATATTTACATACTTTATTACATCATGACCTACATTGCTTGCGAGAAAATCACACAAGGGACACATATAAATGTAATTAGTGACTAAACTATTTCGTTCAATTATACTATTTTTAAGTCATTACACTTAATTCTTAGAAAAATTCCTTAACTAGTAATTGATTCCAAACAAAAATTGTAAAATTTCTATTTCTTCCTTATGTGGCACCGTCAACTGAGGACCGCAATTTGCTGAGCGCTAGGGCTGTCACGGTTCCAAAAAAATTCGGGTCGGGTCGGTTCTAAATTTTTTACTTCGGGTTCGGGTATTTCGGTTCGGATCTATATAACTATTTTAAGAATCTAATACACAGTTAAAATCAAAAACCTTTATAATGTATTTAGTCACAATAATTACTCGGGGACGTGGACTGAGGTTTAGACTCGACATCCATGGTACTAGAAACAGCATTGTCACTTCTACTCGTTTCTATCCATGCTTTCAATGTTTTGTCATTGACGATGTTGCTCCTGTGTCGTATTTTCAATGCGTCCGACATATCTTACATGTACTGTCATTATTTAGTTTTGTCGACAATGCCATCATAAAACATTTGATCAAAATACAGTCACCTTTGAGGATTTTGGCGACATAATAATTCTATTTTAAAAACCAAACCCGAACCGAAATACAGAAAAATGGAACCGAACCCGACCCGAACAACACGACCCGCGGTTTTCGGTTATTTTGGGTACCCGTTGCAGCCCTACTGCGCGCCCTCTGTAATCAGGGGGAAATAACTCGCATAGCGTTATGAAAAATGTAGGCCATTGTACATAACGCCATCACAATCAAGGTAGTTTGATCACCTATGTTGCAAATGAACTACATCATATAAAACAAATGATTGATTGATTGAATATTGTTTTACGTCCCTCTCGAGAATATTTCACTCATATGGAGACGTCACTGCTGGTGAAGGGCTGCAAACTTTAGGCCTATGCTCGGCGCTTATGGCCATTGAGCAGGGAGGGGTGTTTATCGTGTCACACCTGCTGCGACACGGGACCTCGGTTTTGGCGATCTCATCCGAAGGACCGCCCCATTTAGTCGCCTCTTACGACAAGCAAGGGGTTACTGAGGACCTATTCTAACCCAGATCAAAGTAGAAATACAAATTCAAATATCTAAACAATCAGACATCTATAGACGAAATCGTAATACTTGATTTCACTTTAAGTTATCGATATAATTTACATCAGCACATCTGTCTTAGACTGTAACTTTACCGAATACCTTAAATACCAAACAATCGTTTACATACACATGTCAACAATATCGAAAGTAGCAATGAACGAGTAACACGCTAAAACTAAAATGGAACATCAACATAGCTTATATTATCAATACCAAAAATGGTAACAAGATGCTACACTGTACATGCAAATGGGATCATCATATATGTATGTATGTGCAATTATTATCAACATTATATAAATATCCACCTCAAACTGTATCGTGTACCAATATTTGAAACCCATAATATTACAATACTAAACTCTTTTGAAATATCTTAACACTTTTATAGCCCTAAACCCATAATTTCACATATTGTAACGCGCTAAGTCATGACTCTGAATTCAAGCCAAACCATAATCTTATTTCCCAAACCTAATCTGAACCGTAAAAGTCTATCTAAGTATATAAATATTAACAGAATATCTAGCTCATGACGCCTTATCTAGGATACGATGCTATGTAGCAGTAAATCCCGAATTCTGAAACACGTCCTTCTTCAGTGAAACTTTAAGCAGAGTTTCCGCTTCATTTTCACAAATTAATCATACTTATGGTTTAGACTTGATAAGTATGATATATCCTTATTGATTTTGTAGATATTATATCAATAACAAAGGTGAAATTGTCATCAGAATACGGAAGCTTTCGCAGAAAGGTGATAGTCCTTTGGTCAAACTTTTGATGATGATAAATGAATCCTTTTAAAAAAAACTTCCGTCTCTAAAGTGTTTTCTGCGTCTTATCGAGGTGTATTAAAAACAAATAAGTCTTTACAAGGACGTTGATTGTTTAACGTAATAACACACTTTCAGCTTTATCGCGGCCTCCAACTGACGTTCTCGGGCTTTCTACAAAAAATGCTATAGAATATAAGTTTATTTGTTACTGAGAAAATGAATGCGTCGAATTCAAGTAACTCCACCGAGCACCACATGTGGGAACCTGCAGCTCCTGCCGCCCTGCAGTTTGCATTTGGAGTGATTGGAAATGCCATTGCGCTTGTGGTGCTGAATTTGTCTTCAAAAAAACATAAATGGCGGCCATTTTACCGACTTGTGTGTGGACTGGCCTTGACGGACGGGGGTGGAGTTTTACTAGTGTACCCCACAGTAATGATTCGGTACGCCTCGGACTTTACCTATGAGTTTCCAAAAGAGCTGTGTGATTACAGTTCATTTATTTACACATTCACATTGATGTCGTCTGCGATGATAATCTGCGCAATGTCCTTTGACCGATTTTTTGCTATCCTCTACCCTTTCATCTACAACTCGGGAAATAAAGGACTCCGCGCTAACCTCACCCTTGCCACGATTTGGATCACTGGGCTTCTTCTCTCCACTTTACATCTTATGGGACTAGGTTCCAGTTACAATTATTATCCGAAATCATGGTGTTTTTTAAACTTTATCGGAGGGACTACGAAAGATCGGATAAATGCGTACATATATTCCGTTTTTGGATTGCTAATACTGATATCTACAATATGTATAAATATCTCAGTGATTCTGACTGTATGCAGAAATATGAAACGTATCAAAAACATGTCGTCAAGACGACGCATGATGAGTGACGTGTACATTATCGTGTTCTTGCTGGTGATCGTCATCGTATTCACCGCGTGCTGGGCCCCACTCATGGTTAGCATGATATTCTAATGTAAAGTAAATAGAATGCTGCCTTTGTTTTAGACATCATATTACTCAAAACAGGAAACCATTGTATTATGAATACTAAATCAAAAACTTCCTAGTAAAACGTAACCCCTTTATGAACCTACCATTACACGCTTGCGTACAAAACATTTTAATTAATTATATCATGAACTTATGTGAAGTTGAAAGTGCATCAAAAATATATCTAAATATTACTAGTTATATCCTTAGGTTGTGATATTTTCGCATGCTGCGGCTTTACTACAATCATCAGGGGAAGGTGGTGATGGACCACTGGAGTTACTGGTCCTGCGCTTTGCGGTCAACAATTCCATCATCGATCCATGGATCTATATTTTACTGAGAAAGGAGAATCTTTCTCGACTGAGGCGGCTGAAGAGAGGGGTGGAAATGAGACTTGGAATCATCAGCGAGTCTTGTCCGGACAGTGCAACAGGGACTATGAGCAGAACTACAGAACAGGAGGCACAGACGAGTCAGAAGAAGTCGAGTGAATAGGGGTCCATGCAGAAAACACGGGGCTCAGGTCTACGGTCAAAAAGTTTTAAACTTCAGTGTAAAACAAACCATGACTGGTGCTGTATTTCTTTAATGATGAAAGGTGAAGATAACGAACAGTGAGGAATTGCATAACTACTATAAGGAATACAAAATAAAGAGTTGAGCAAACAGGGACCCTTGGTAATTTTGTCACAAAATTTTTAAATTCAGTGAATATTACTCTGTAGTATATGTATTTCAATAATAACACCAGTATTTTATTATTTCCAACACTTTTTATCCTCAAAACAGGCACATGAATATGTGATTTTGGATATAAAATAATTATTGCAAGACAATCATTCTTCCTTAATATCTAAGGTAGTTTTATGAGGTTTCTCTTGTTTTTGTACAAAATGTTTTTATTAGTCATTAATATATACATGCATGTATTCCTATTTCCTATGCCACTGAGAGATTTTGAGAGAGAAAATGGTCGTCATTATTTTCACAGCTAATGCCCCTTTAAGTTTTGTTGAAATTAACCATAATTAAAGTTTAATTACGTTTAACATCATTATTTGATATTCATTCATAACACTGATTTTCTAATGTTGTATATATAGAAAAACTGCGAACGATATTATTGTTTCGCCGCCTGCACTGGTCAACTTTTGAAGTTATCATTTCTAAATTATTTTTATGGCATTATAGATATTTACAGGTATATGAATTTTCATAAAAGTTTATTTATTTGACAAAACAAAGAGAGATAACTATAATTGGGTTAAAATCGTATTTCACTATAGAAATCAATGAAAAACGGAAAATATTTTAAAACATCCCCCGTGAAGCACAAATTCCTTTTTACAGATATTCTAAATTGTCATTGAAAATAGCAAATTTACACCAAAATATTTGTTGTTTCACCGAAGGGGACATACGCTTACAAACCAACACACGGCGAAATGTTCATTCGCATTTTTTAAAGTTATCAAATAATTTTTTATATAATGAAGATGAACCGTTTTTTACTCGATGATATAAAGTAATTTGACTTAATTAAATGGTTATTTATTTGTTTCAATAAGCATTAAAAAATATATGACGTTTTAAAGCCTGATTTCAAGGAACAGATTTTGTACACCCTAATCAAAGGGAGCAATTAATTCATTGACACTGGTATTAAAGTTATAATCAGTTACTAATGAATTCTACTTTGCATTTTTTTTTTTTTAAATATCATTAGCAAAATTGCAAAGCTTTTTAGAATATACGAGTCGAAAATGTAGGCGGGAATGCAGAGTTAACGTGCGTATTTCATTCTTCCCATCTGAATTTGTATAATAATTTGATTTCGTGATTAAACTTGTAATTAAGTTTTAATTTGATCCATGTTCATCTTAACGTAATTCCACACTCCTGTGACGTCATAAGATTTTGCAAAGTCAATGATTTAATGACTTGAACATAAATTTTGTTGGAGTCTTTTTCTATAGTTATTTTAAAAAAATTGTCAGCCATAAAATATTTCAAAAGTCTTAGTTATATTTGAATAGTCAATGATATGTTTCAAAATATTGAATCCAAGGACAATAACTCCGTTTTCAATAAATTATTTATCAAGCCCATTATGCGATAGATTTCCTTTATTTTTTACAAATAGTTTACCAAGGTGATAAGGAATCATTATATGTGTCTTTGTGAAATTACATAAAATTTTAATCCACGAGTGATTTTGAATAGCTCAGCTGTATGGTGCCAGACTTCGGTTTTTTATGGGGGTATACATACTCTAGAAGCTATAAATTCGAAATTATTAAGGAAAGGTATGGATTTTTTTCGATAAATAACTATAATAGATGAACATCTACTAATATAAACAGAATAAATGATATGTAAACCATGCTATAAGGAAAATGTGTCCACATTTATTCGTTTTTTAACATTTTGGAGAACAACGCTAATTCAATAATTCTGCACTTATTATTCTTAAACTTGATGAACATATTGAAAATGACATGTGTTTTAGTTATTGAAATGTTTCTTGATAAATAAATGCAATTAAACAATTTTCTTGTTGTTTTTATTTTAAAATAACGACAAATAACTGTTTCCAATGAATTTCATAAAAATCTACACAGGGGTACATGACTTCAGTAGTGTCTGTAATGAAAATTAATATGGAAATCCTTAACTAATTTGCATTTTTTCATTACTCTGAATGTTAATTTATTGATTCCAAACAAAAAAATGGGTCAAAGACTCAATTGGCCGGGTTGCAATATTTAGAGTAAATAATTTGGGTAGGAATTTATTTGGTGGTAGTTATCTGTTACCCCGCTCAACTTACTGCTAATAATGCAGTCACGGACAACGACATGTCTCTTACTGTTACCGTGAATAGTCACATGTCCACGTTTGAAAGATGTACACTCGGTCGTGGCGAAATAGGACAATGAATGTCTAGAAATTGTGGACGTTGCTGGCTTATTGGCCTCACAAATTCTGCAAAACATTTTGCCATCACGAAAATTTCCTCCGCCATTTCAGGACTGGGGTTCTTCCTTTACTTTTGCATTTCTCTTTAGACATTGCTACGCCATCTTTTGATGCAGAACTCTTGAATTTCTTTGTTACATGTACAAGGCTGAGGCTTCTGTTTATCCAAAGTGCTCTAAACCTCGTTTTCCCGCCATCTTGATTGTTTTGACCGAGACTAAAAATATTTATTCAGACTTCCGATCCCGATTCTAAAATTTTACTGGTTGCCCAAATTTTCTTCACTCGCGAAAATGCGACTTAATTATAATCTCTAGTCGCAAAATTTATTTTCTGGTCCCAAATGCGACCGTTTTACTCGCAACTTGGAGCACTGCTGCTTATATACAATATTAAGTAATAATAACTAAAATGAACAATAACTTCAGGTGCTTGAATTGTATATGATTATATGATAAAGAAACAGAATTGCTCTATTTATATTGCAAATTTACAACTCATGCCCAGAAAATTTGACATTCATATATAATTGAATTTTTCCTCAGAGGTAGTGCAACTAAATTCAACCACAAAAGATAATCTCATTTACCTTTTTCAAGTTGAACTCTATTTTTAGTAACAACTTTTTGCTGTAGCGCCCATATTCGACAAAGGTCAGACTTCAAAAAACCTAGTGCATAACTTCAATATATATACTTACTTTCTGCAAAGTTTCAAGGTTGTACATAAAAACTGTAGGAGGAGTTGATTTCAGAAAATTTCCCCAACCGCCCGCCCGCACTTCACGATACTATAGACTGGATTTGCACTTCGTGCAACCCGGCCAAAAATGCTACCTAAACCCCAAAAATCCAGGACTAAGGACCCACCTTAAACTTTCTCATACGATTTGTCCGTAAAATTTTTGTTGATTATAGAAATAAATACTTGAATGCTTGTAGTGTATGACTCTGAGTTTTTCCTAATATAAAAGATTGTTTTTACATAAATTTTAATATCTGTTTCTGGCCTCTTTTTAAATTTATTTTGTATATAAGGAAAGCAATATTAGATAACAAAAGATTGAGAAGCTGTGTGTTTCGGTTTTCGACAAAAAAGCAATCAATAACAATGCGTTTCCACTGAATGTTTAAATGGCATACATTTCGCTCGACTTCTCATATCTGTAAAACATTTTTACAATTAAATATTAAATGTTTTAGATTAATTTACAGTTATTGCATAAATTTGATACGTTTTTATTCCAGATGCTGACGGATTTATTATTGTTCAATAGATTATGTAGAAGTTTGAAATTAAAATCAGCAAGTTGTTGCATTAGAGATGTTTGAGGTAAACTGATTTAGTGCACAGCTAGAAACCGTGACCTAGTTTGTGTAGTGGTACTCAATATTGTGTGAAATTTGCCTTATATTGAAACTTCTGTTATTATTGTTTTGGAATATAATGTAAAGTGTATTAGAAATGTTTCTGCTATTAGTTGTATGGAGTTTATGTCTACCAGTACGTATTCGTACGAGTCCTAGAAGTTCGAAGTTCTTTTTGATTTCTCGTCTACTATTTTAAAGGGGTTAAGGCAGCTGTCCCCCTCAGTTTTTTAAACACAAAATAACTTTGTAGATACTAGTTCAGTACTTTTCTTATTGGCCCAAATATATTTCATATTTGTTAAAGGACACATCTCATGTTTTCAAAGTATACAATATTACATGCATTTTGTCTTCTTTATGCTTATAGTAATTAATTCTAATAGTTCGTTCGCCGAAATTTTGCGATATTTAACCACAATACAGACTTAAATCTAAGCCCCAATTTCAAAAAGTCAAGTTAATTAGGTAGGTAGTCACGTGGTACAGTGACGTCACATGCGCCCTTAGGATTATGAAAGTACTGCGAGATATTATTAAAAACTCAACTTTTAGGGGCCTAATTAATTTACCATGGGCAACATTTAAATCGATGTTGATAAATTGTCCGAGTTTTATATGTGTTCGCCACCAGTGCACACATATAACGATGTAAATACCCAAATATAGTGAGTAAAGCGTGTATGAAATCGGCAAAATTGTGAGTAAATAAAGTTTACATGGGCCGCTGTCTACAAACTGTTTGGGGATGTTATTCCTTTATACGTCTGTAATTGGCGCTGTTTTTCTAAAATAAACAGTGCAATCATTATTTATTTTTGGATTAGACAAATTATGATACGTTAAATTGTTGACAACTAGGCCCTATGCCAAGCTATTGTCACGCGTGCATTTCGGAAAGAAAGAAAAAGACAACACACACACAAATCAATAAAAATATTCAAATTTAAAGTGGTAATCACATTATTTTATTTTGATAAAGCAATCTTATTACTATTTTTGAATTGTGATCTGCACGTCTTTAGGAAGTACGAAGTGGGAGCACGGCGTTATAGCCTACTGACGCACTCAAGATGCTACGAGTTCAACAAAGAAATAATTTTATAATTCAATTTAAAGTTAGGAAATACAATATTCTATTATTTGTATAATTAAAAGTTCAATTATTTTGTATCTTTATTTTTTGTCGTTGTAAATCTACCAGTTGGTAGAAGTTACATTGTATCGTCGATATATGTTGTTACAAGGTGAAGGTCAGTTGATCCGGAGTGTGTATTGAATTTGAAGAGCAAAACAGAATGTATGCTATAGGCCTACCAGTGCTTATAGCTTCGATATATCCATTTTCTCGCAGTTTATCAGGGTCTCTGTCCAAGCGATGTTTGAAAAGGTGACTGGGTGTGTTTTTTAAGGTAAAGTTCTTGCTCCAACAAAAAAATTATCCACGTCTTTTTTCTCGTACCTTCCTTCGAAAAATTGAAAAATACTCAGTCTAAATCCTTTCTACCGACAACTAGTTTACCCGAGCACGGCACAAAACATCTTAATGCATTATTATTTACAAGCCGTTAACGTGACAATTGGTTTTTAGCTCTTCTGAGCCGAAGGCTCAAAGAGCTAATGCTATGGCCATTTGTGCGGTGTGCGTAAACTTTTTAGAAAAAGGGCTATAACTCAAGAACCCCTTGGCCAATTTTTTTCAAATTTGTTACAGGGTATCATTGGCCCAAGGGCTTTCATACATACTAAATAGAGGGATGTGACCCTTTAACAAGGGGAGATAATCAGCAAAATACAAACAAAAGTAGTGGTTGCTAAAAAATCTTCTTCTCAAGAACCACTAGGCAGATTATCACCAAACTTACACATAAGGATGAGGATATGTTGTAGATTAAAAATTGTTCAAGGCATTACCCTGGGGCAAAGGGCGTGGTCTCAAGGTCACTTCAAAGTTGACCTAAATTTATATTTCCTTAAATCTTTGATATTTTAGTCATTATAAGGACTAGGATCATCAAATTTTGACAGTTGATGCATCTTTGGACCTTGTGTCAAGTTGTCTCAAAAGTAGGTCACGGTGACCTACTTTTTGAATTTTGCAGGTATTTATTTTAAAATTAATTTTGATGCATATCTTGGACAATTTGAAGCTTATGATCATCAAAACTTGTCAGTTGGTGGATCATGGGACCTTGAAATGCGTCAACTGAAAAATAGGTCACTGTGACCTACTTTCTGAATTTTATGGCTTATCATTTATAGATATATTTTAAGTTGTTATTTCAAATACCGAGAGGTTTAGAATCATCAAATCTTGTAAGTTGATGCATCTTGAGGCCTTGAAACATATTTATAAAAAAAAAAAAAAAAAAGTAGGTCACAGTGACCTACTTTTTGAATTTTGCAGATATTCAAATTTCACATTTTCAATTTTAGATGCATATTTTGGGCACTGTAAAACCTAGGATCATCAAACTTTGTCAGTTGATGCGTCTTCATTCTTCGGTTTGTGTCGACCAAAAAGTAGGTCACCGTGACCTACTTTTGGTATTTGACAGCTAAATTACTATATTTCAGACACTATTTGACCTACAATCATCAAACTTTGTCAGTTGATGCATCTTGAGTTTTCGGAGTGTATCGACCAAAAAGTAGGTCACTGTGACCTACGTTTGGCATTTGACAGTTATATTTATATATTTCAGTCACTTATTGACCTACAATCATCAAACTTTGACAGTTGATGCATCGTGAGTCTACGGAGTGTGTCGACCAAAAAGTAGGTCACCTTGACCTACTTTTGGAATTTGACGGCTATATTTATATATTTCAGATACTATTTAACCTACAGTCATCAAACTTTGTCAGTTGTTGGGTCTTGCATGTTCGAAGGGTGTCGACCAAAAAGTAGGTCAGCTTGACCTACTTTTGGAATTGGACGGCTATATTTATATATTTCAGATACTATTTGACCTACAGTCATCAAACTTTGTCAGTTGATGCGTCTTGCATGTTCAAAGGGTGTCGACCAAAAAGTAGGTCACCTTGACCTACTTTTGGAATTGGACGGCTATATTTATATATTTCAGATACTATTTGATCTACAGTCATTAAACTTTGTCAGTTGATGGGTCTTGCATGTTCGGAGTTCGCTGACCAAAAAGTAGGTCACCATGACCTACGATTGGAATTTGACAGCTATATTTCAATATTCAGATACTAATTGGCTTAAAATCATCAAACTTTGTCAGTTGATATTTCTTGGGTTCTCAAAATGTGTAAACCAAAAAGTAGGTCACATTGACCTACTTTTTTTGAATTCTTAGGATTTAACTAAAGATTTAGAATACTAAGAGGCTAAGAATAGAAATGGTGGGGTTGTACAATTTATCAGAAGAGCGATTTTAGGCCCTTGGGCCTCTTGTTTGTCGATTAAATCTAATCTGTTTATGAAATGGCATAGATGTTTTCAAACCCGAGGGCGCATATGACGTCACACAAAATGGCGCGTAAACTAGCGAAAGAAAATATGCATATCGCAAGATTTGAATTTCATCGCTTTCAAACTCGAAAACTACGCAAAATATTTCATTTAAAACACATTTAAAGTAGTTTTAGGCATAAAAAGAGTTAATTTTGCTGAAAAAAAATGAAAAAGTTTAGAAACATGCGTTGTGTCCTTTAATTAACCCTCCAGTTGATTTTTTTATTATCAAAATTAATTTAGAAAGGGTAATATTTTGTGGCGGAAGGATTTTCTATGCTAAATATCTACATATCTTAATACGTGGACGGTGCAAGAGTTAAGATGGGTGCAGGTACATATAGAGGATCTATTTTATTGGGGGTGGGGGTGTTCACTAAATGCAAGTGCAAGATCAGTTCCCTGATTCAGTCGTTCCAAAGAGTATTTTTCAATCACGGATGTAAAACTGTAGGCAGTCCACGCTTTCGCGTCATCGTGTAATTATTCCGCGTCGGTTACCCACCTCTCCACCATGGAACGTATGTGGACTTTGACATCTGAAAATGGCTTTGTTTCAGATGAATGGTTTCTTGGAGTTGTCAAACCTATATACAAAAACAAAGACGATCCCACTTCACCAGAAAATTACCGTCCCATTACTTTGTTAAATAACCGTCTTGAAGCTTACGCTCCCAAAGTTGATTTAATAAATGAAAACCAAGCTGGTTTTAGGAAAGATTATTCAACATTAAACCATGTTCTTTCATTACAATTTTTGTAACAAATTTTCATAAACTATTTTGTGCATTTGTAGATTTTAAACAGGCCTTTGACACTGTGTGGAGAAACGGTCTTTGGAACAAGTTAACTGTGAATGGTATTAAAGGGAAATGTTTTACTTATATAAGAAATATGTTGTTTATATATCTCAACTGATTCGATATGCGAGAACTTGTTCTGGGTATGATCAGTTTTTAAATCGAGGTAAGCTACTGACAAAAAAGTTGATGGTACAGGGATTTCAACAGTCTCGATTAAAGTCAGCATTTCGCAAATTCTATGGTCGTTATAACGATCTAGTTCGTCAATACAACCTCGCATTGGGTCAATGCTGTCTGACGTGTTCCATACCGATTGTTAAGCCGTTCTTGGCACACTGATTTTGACTGCGGATAACTCCGTTTACCTGATCAGGATATGGGGCTCACGGCGGGTGTGACCGGTCAACAGGGGATGCTTACTCCTCCTAGGCACCTGATCCCACCTCTGGTGTGTCCAGGGGTCCGTGTTTGCCCAACTATCTATTTTGTATTGCTTGTAGGAGTTATGAGATTGATCACTGTTCGTTATCTTCACCTTGCATGTACATGGGGATAACATAAATTACTAAAATAGCTCTAAAAGTTTATTGTTATTTCGGATTTCAAACATTTCGGTTGAGCATCACTGAAGAGACATTATTTGTCGAAATGCGCATCTGGTGCATCAAAATTGTTACCGTATAAGTTTTACATTATGACCCTTGGGTCGAGGCCTCTACTGGTGGACTGTTAGTCCCCGAGGGTCTCTACAGCCCAGTAGCTAATAGTGCAGTGGCAACAAGATCAAATTCTAGGATGACCCCAACCTAGGGTAGAACAAAGTATAACCTATTTGATTTGATGCAGAATTTTCTGTAGATTTTGGAAAGCATGGTTGTAGTCTGATAAAATGTGTTTGACTTAGCCTAAATTTGGAATTTCTGTCACAAAGTCGCACAATTTTTGTGAAAAATTAGGAAGTACATTTTATCTAATCATGACTGTCTTTATGCAGGAAATCAAACAAAAATAGTTCTAAACCACGTAGCCTAACCCTGCCAATTGTTTCATTACTTTTATGACAATATTGTGCAGGTTTTTTGGACAATGAAAGAAATATGGACTTAAATTGTCAAAAACGTCTTCATTTTTCGTTGCGAGTACGCTCATTTCGTGCGTCTGACAGACCGATTCATCATAACAATTGCATATACTGCACATCAAAATTTGTCTCATTGCCTCCTCTCTCGACTGATATATAGTTTACATGTGTGGTATAATCCATTAAGCTGTAAGACTGCAAAATGTTACCCCCACCCCCAAATTTGAGAAATTGTTAAACATTTGTGCATGTGTATAGAATGGCAATTATATCAAAGATAAAGTGGTTAATCATGCAAAACAATGCAAATTTATCATAAAAAAGCTGTATTAGAGTCTAGATAAAATGTTTTAGTGCCGTTCTATAAAACTGTGGCACATTTACTAAGTCATTGGGTACCTTTGCTTCGTAGTTACATGAAATTAAGGAGTTGGTGGATTTTTATTTCAATATTATTTTGATATGCTAAAAGCCACACCCCAGAAAACCATTTACGAGTTGAAGCCAAATAGCAACAAGTTTAGAATTAAATATCCCACTATATTTATACCAACAACTTCAGTTATGTTAAGACAAAGTGCATTGTACATCTGGGTATTTAGTAATTGTTAATGCTTGTGACATGAAAATATACTAAATAATGCATTAAAATCACAAGTAAATCTACGTACCTAACACTGTTGAAGTACCATATCTACTTTGTCATCAATGTGACATGTGAAATAACTATGCATCACTTATACATGTAACTGTCTTACATGATATACGTACATGTATATGCTCATACAATCTTTTCAATAAGTTTAGTGATTCAATGATTGTTAACTGTACAAGTTTACAATATACAGTGAATGATAAGTTGTGAATGTAAATCAATATACATTTTCAAGTTAAGATCGTCATTGATACTCAGTTAAAATTATCATCACTGTCAGAGTCAGTAACAGCCTTTAGAATGTTTTGGCAGTCTCCATGGCATGCACAAAACTCAGTGCAGTGAAGGTGGTTCAGCAGACAGTGACACTTATTGGAGTGCTGGTAGTCATGATATGTACAGTATATATGAGTGAGATCGCGGACTTTCACTGGTGCTGATTCTTTGGTATAAATTACTGGTTCAAGCTGACCATCTGGCAAATACCACCCGTTGCCAACAGGAGTATCTGGGATCAGATTGGCGATGTGACTTTGACACCAGATGCTGGCCTGTTACCTTGCTCTGAGGAAATGCTACTTGAAAGCATCTTCTGTTGGTGGCATTTGTGAGGCAGGTTTGTCTGTTGTCGAGGCCAGGAGGTACCGAAGTTGGTCCAAGGAAGAACATGTCTTCGCTTTCTTTCCATACAATCTGAGGACATAATAACGTGCTGAAGAAACATCTACTTCCACATTATTCTGCATTCCAAATGTTGTCAGTGAATGAATGTTCTTCCCCCACATGTTCCTGCAGTTTTGTGTAAGCAACGCGCTTTCCTATTTGATATAAACTGCTTGTGCTGTCACATCCCGTAAGTACATGTGCTGCTGGGAGACATTCACAGAACTTCACACCATGTTTTGCCACAATTTGGACGAATTTGGCTCCACTTTTTTGGCACGCTGTTGTTGGCTATAATTAGCTCTAAAACTTCATAGTTACTTCGGATTTCAAACATTTCGGTTGAGCATCACTGAAGAGACATTATTTGTCGAAATGCGCATCTGGTGCATGAAAATTGGTACCGTATAAGTTTTACATTATATATCTAAAACTTTTAATTTTATTACATGCTGATGACACAGATATTTTGGCTGAATCTGCTAAAGATTTACAGCACGCGTTGAATGATTTTTTTGTATACTGTACGCAGTGGAAATTGCTTGTTAATGTGAAAAAACTAAAATTTTGATTTTCTCAAAGGGCCCTATGTTGAAGAAATGTTTTTATTATAATGGAAGTATTATTAGCTTACCTGAGCTGAAAGCTCAAGTGAGCTTTCCTGATCGCCTGTTGTCCGTCGTCTGTCTGTAAACTTTTTACATTTTCAAATTTTTCTCCAGAACCACTGGGCCAATTTCAACCAAACTTGGCCAAGAGCATCCTTGGGTGAAGGGCTTCCAAGTTTGTTCAAATGAAGGGTCATGTCCCTTTCAAACGGAAGATAATCGCAAAAATAGGGTGGGTCATTTAAAAATCTTTTTCTCAAGAACCACTGGGCCAGAAAAGCTGAAATTTACATGAAAGCTTCCTGACATAGTGCAGATTCCAGATTGTTAAACTCATGTCCCCCGGGGGTTGGATGCCCGGGGCCACAATATGGGATCAAAGTTTTACATACAAGTATATAGAAAAAATCTCCTTCTCGGGAACCACTAAGCCAGAAAAGCTGATATTTACTTGAAAGCTTCCTGACATGGTGCAAATTTAAGTTTGTTAAAATCATGGCCCCAGAGGGTTGGATGGGGCCACAATAGGGGATCAAAGTTTACATATAGGGAAAATCTTCTATTGAACCACTGAGCCAGAAAAGCTGAGATTTACATGAAAGTTTCCTGACATAGTACAAATTCAGGTTTGTTAAAATCATGGCCCCCTGGTGTTGGATTGGGCCACAATAGGGGATCAAGGTTTTACATACATATAAGAAAAATCTTCTCAAGAACCACTGAGCCAGAAAAGCTGAGATTTACATGAAAGCTTCCTGACATATTGCAGATTTAAGGTTGTTAAAATCATGGCCCCGGGGGTAGGATGGGGCCACAAGGGGGGTAAAATGTTTGTATACAAACATAAAGGGAAAATCGTCTTCTCAAGAACCACTGAGCCAGAAAAGCTATGAAAGTTTCCTGACATAGTGAAGATTCAAGTTTGTTAAAATCATGGCCCCCGGGGGTTGGATGAGGTCATAATAGGGGATCAAAGGTTTACATACATATAGGAAAAATCTTCTTCTCAAGAACCAATGGGCCAGGAAAGTGAAAAATCTTCTGATGAAAAATCACTGGGCCAGAAAAGTTTACATTCACATGAAAGCTTCCTGACATAGTCCAGATTCATTTTTAAAAAAAAACATGGCCCCCGTGAGTAGGTTGGGGCCACAGTAGGGATTAAAGTTTTACATGTGAATATATGGGGAAAATCTTTAAAGATGAGCCAAGGTGACTCAGGTGAGCGATGTGGTCCATGGTCCTCTTGTTGAGAATGTGAGAGAATTCAAATATCTAAGCATTGTATTTTCCAGGTCAGGTTCTTTTTGCAAAGCTAAAAAACATCTATGCGAACAAGCTCAGAAAGTTATGTATGGAATTATAAGAAAAATCATACAATTTAATTTACCAGTTAAGTGCCAACTTGACCTGTTTGACAAAGTCGTTTTTATCAGTATACGGGTGTGAGATTTGGGGATATGAAATCTTGAAAATTATAGAAGTTCTCCATCTAAAATTTTTGAAACATGTTTTTCGTTTAAAAGGCTCCACTCCGTCGTTTATGATATATGGCGAAACGGGACGTTTCCCTGTGTATATTAATGTGTATACTGGAATGATTTCTTATTGGGCCAAATTAACATTTAGTCATGAAAACAAAATAATATATATTCTTTACAAATATTTATATGCACAGTATTATAATGGCACATTTAAAAATCCATGGTTTGAATGTATTCATAGAATTTTGAACATATGTGGACTCTCTTATATATGGTATGAATAAGGTACTGTGGATGAAAAATGGATAACAAACGCTGTAAAACAAAGTCTTATGGATCAATTTGTCCAGACTTGGTCAAGGGATGTTTTTAGCTCTTCCAAGGGTACAATGTACATAATTTTTAAAACATGTTTTGGTCTGGAAACTTATCTTGAAAATCTACCCAAGAAACTCCGTAGCATCTTTTTGAAATTTCGTACCACGAACCGTCGCCTCCCAGTAGAGACTGGCCGATGGTTTAGTATGAATAGTAGCCCGTTGAAATGCCCATTCTTTGAGAAATAATTCCATTATAAGAGTATGCTCACCATCGTTAGCTGTAAAAGAACATAAAAGACACACAATATTGCAGTTATTTAAAAGATAAATTTCACTTTTCAAAATACACGAGGACATGGACTGCGAATCTCTACGCCAGTATAGTTCATGTATGTTGCAGTTCAGTGTTACAAATGTTGCAAATTTAAACAATGCGAATATTAATTCAGAACGTCTTGATGGATATAGTACATCACACACAATATAAGAACTAACTGTTTTATATGTCTGAAAATACATGAGAGTATGAACTGCACTGCTTCACGCCGGTCTACTTTTCAAGCGTGAAGCGTCACAATTCATATCCTCATGTATTTTCAAAAATGAAAACTACTTTTTAGATAATTAGTTGTATGAACGATGTACAAAAACACAATGATTAAAACGGCACTAGTGAAGAATTGTAAAACTACAAAGTGTTTTCGGGTAAGATGGATATTTTCAACAGAAAATAAAACCGACAAAACGCGTAAAATGTTATAAAGACGTTGCATAATATCAACCATTTGTGTAAAGTTGCGACGATATTATCGGTATTAGATCAAATGTGATACATGTACAATACATTGTTAAACAACTCATAAATGTTCCTTATATTTCACTATAAGTCAGTAAAAGTGTCATAAACATTTTATACAAAAGAAAGAAAGATTTAAGTGCGTTTAGTTCCTTAGCAAATGTACTGATTTCACTACACAGATAAGTGGAGGTATAGCTGAATGCATTGATTATAATATATTTAAACATTTGTAATCATCACTTAAGTGCTTTGCAGCCTTTTTTACCGACGCGCTGTCTTTCATAACTACATAGATGACTTACACGTTTCGAAAATAACATTATATCATCGTTTACATGCAGTTTTGATTTTCGCTAATTTCAGTGCATGCCCAAAACCCGTAAAATTGATAATGATGTGAACATATAAAGATATAATAGTCATACGAATGATTAAATTTAAAGCTTTATACAGTATATGGAGTCCCGTGGGAATCCGGATTTGAATAGGTCCTCGGTACCCCTTGGTTGTCGTAAGAGGCGACTAAATGGGGCGGTCCTTCGGATGAGACCACAAAACCGAGGCATCGTGTCACAGCAGGTGTGGCACAATAAAGATCCCTCCCTGCTCAATGACCATAAGCGCCGAGCATTGGCCGGAATTTTGCAGCCCTTCACCGTCAGTAGTGACGTCTCCATGAGTGAAATATTCTCGAAAGGGACGTTAAACAATATTCAGTCAATCAATATACAGTATATGGCGATTTCATGAATTCTTTTATGACATGATTAAAGTACGTCATAACCATGGCGATGCGTAAAAATCCCCACACCATGGATATTGATGGGGAGTTGTCATGGTAACTCAGAAGCTGCTTGATTATTGTACAAATACGGGGCATGAAGTATCTTTTATCAAATACAAAATATTCTGCTAATAATATACGCTCACAACAGCCCCCATACCAACACAAAAATGATGTCGCATAGATTTACAATTAAGATTAAACTTTATCAAACTTATAACTATGCTTCTTACGGAAGCCGATAGGTGCCAGGGTATAGAATTAATATTCATTTAACTGGCGACCGCCACTTAATTTAAATGGCGGTCGCCAATTATTCAACTCCTTTCTCTTTCTCTCTCTCTCAAAATGAAAGGGATGCAATCCCTGTAATTTCCCTCTCCAATACTTATTAATTTATATGTGATATACAATTAAGAACATTGTTGTTTTTCAATTGTGCTGTTAATTTACAAAGTTGTATAAATGTTCACGATATCAAATGTGCATTTCTTGTGACAAGATATTTCTATTGGTACCAAGATATTTGTCCTTGTGACCTTGACCATCTTCAGAATTGGCCATTATCAGGGGCATTTGTGTTTCACAAACACATCTTGTTTATTGATTAATTTTGAACTATTATAAGACATAAACAATAATCAAAATTCAATTGAAATCTAGTAAATTGTGTAGTAAAGTAGTAAATGAAGATTAACTTTATTTATTTATTCCGTCAACAAATCTTAACAAAGGAAACTTAACAACAAATATTCACTTGATATGCAATAGTTTCTTTTCGCAGTGTACAGCAGTACCACCATTATGTATTTGCTGAAAATTAACTTTCGCCATTGTCGTGGTTGAGTAAGGCTACAACATCAATTGATCATTGAAGCAATTTCGTGAAAGAGGAAAAAGCACATGTATGGCTAGCTGTCGAAGACTTGAGTAACTGCATAACAATTTTTCTTCTTTTCAGCAAAATCACGAAAATTTATGCCCACGAAAATCAATAAAATATCTATGATGTTTTTCACATCATGATAAGAATCACTGTTTGTTGAGGTAAATCCTCCATCTGTCCGCCGAGGCCACCCCCGTGAATGACGACATGTGTCCAATTCGTTGATTGACTGTTTTTAACAAGTCCGCAGTGTGTCCTCCGTACCGATCCTCTCCATACCCCACTTGTGAGAACACTTTCTCTACTGGGGGATGTGGGTCGCTGGTGTCTGCAGTTTCCACTGTCACTGAAGACCACCTCAGATGATGGTGAGAAATCTGGAAATAATATAGGATATCATTATATACCCATCAATAGTTCGTGTTTTGATACTGTAAATTTCACAGTGATCCGACTTTCCGGATCACCACACTTGTAGTTTTCTGAATCCATGTCATGTTGCTCTGAAACTTATGACGTCAAAATGCATTTTTGTGGGAAATTTTGACCGCGTCACACACACACACAAAAATGTACACAAAAATAATTTAACTGTTTGTTTGTGTTTTTGATAATTTGGAATATATTTATTATCTTATAAACGTGGATTTAAAAATACATAAGGGTTATATTTTTTTAAAAAAATCATTACTACAATAATCTGAAGATCCGTGTCTGTCAACTCGACATGATCCGACTCTTCGGATAGAGTTACTGTAGTAATCATTATACCTTAGTATGATAATTCTAAGTGTATATAACGCAGTATCTGATTGGTCTAGACAGTCACGAGCGTGAATACTAAATCTTTATATTCCCCAGGTTGCCCTCGGGGAATATGATGATGTTTCTTGAGTGAATAGATCTTCATATATCCCTTACTATACCCAGCTATAAATATCTACTGATAAGTTGATAAATATCAGCATTTAGGCCTCGTTCATACACACGTTTATAAAATTTTACTCTTTTTAAAACAAACTCTCAAGATTTCTTGCCAAGTCATCACTAAACAACGTACTCAGTGAACAGAGAGACGGGGAAATACATTGAATTTGGGGGTTTTAAGAGAATCGAATCATTTTTATCCTAATATTAAATCCCATAAATCGTCAGATCGCTTTCAAACGATCAAATTCACACAATGTAAAATAGCTTCATGTTGCCCACCGATCTTAAATATAATAAATGAAAGAGATAATTGCATAGCAAAACTAATGCTATTCGATTAACTGCCATTGCTTGTTTAATATCCTTTCAGATTTATAATGTTCTTGGTTGGTATGTACCTGTATTAGGTTAATAAAAGCCTAAGAAAAAATGGTAACGGCTGAAAAGCACATTTGTTAAATGTCACAAATGTTGATGAAAACTTTTTTACGTACCAGAAAAATCTTTACGACATGCGTGTCTTTTAAAACCACTCTCCACTTAACTCGGTGATAATTAGATAACACGATTGTAGCCGGTGTGGAATTCATTGAGTCACCAAATATTTCAACAGTAGTCTCGTTACTTTGACTGTTTCCGAAACTACTAATCACATGCAACTTCTCAGTAACTCCACTTGGATTTGGTTGACAAGAATATATAACAGGTCTTCTTCCTTTGATATATGCATCAGCAAAACTCTCCTTTTTCTTTTGTATGTAGCAGTCACCATACTTTGCTGTGAAATAAAATGTAATGATATATTACACAGAACATCAAAGGTAGTAAGAAAGCGATAAACCAATTATGAAAGAAACTAAAAACTATTTCCTAAAATTTTGGTTTTAAATTAAACATTAAATATAAAGAGTGGAAAATACTCATAATTCAGAAGCAATCTCATCTCTATAGCTATACACGGTCGTGTTCCTTCTCATACGTGTATTTGTCAAAATAATCCTAGCCTAAATGATTGATAATTTCTTGGGGTGGTCTGGTAGGTCGAGAACTCTATGTATTCACGAGCTTTTAAATTGTCGGTGTATTTTAAAATGGACTTGATTTGATAACTTTTAATTTTCTTAATGAGAAACACGACATGACATTTAGGTTGCCATAATCTTTTTGAAGGACTTGTTTATATAAGACGCACAGTCTTCTCCACGACAGTTACACTAATCTAACAATCTACCGTCACATTGCTATGCTGATGATACTTACGTAAACACGTTTCCCTTTGGTAATCTTTGCCATTACATTGACAATATCCACGATAGCAGGAAGCCTTGAAGCGGAAGGCCGAGTATGTTCTGCAGGTGTCTGCAACACAGGATTGTCTGATAGTATACCCCAAGGAGTCTGGAAAGAAAATGACAATGATAGCTCGCAATGTGCTCCTCGGTTTAGTGGCTTGGTCCAGAAACAATTCTGATTGGCTGATGTAAAAACAACACATGGCGCTATTAATGCAATGATGCAATTTTTTCAAACGAATTACATTATAATCTGATTTTAGATGGGAATCTTTCATATGTCAGGACATAGGCTGAAAATACAAGAAGTTTACGTGCATATTGAATAGATTGAATAAACGGAGTAATTACATAACATTGAACTTACCTTTCGATTCTTGAGAGATGTTACTTTTGAAGAAAATAGTATCTATTTTGTTTTCTGCTAATATTCTGCTTTCAGATGAAGTCTAGAGAGAAAACAAAATATTGTGATTTAAACAAGACACATATACCTTTCGATAGAGTATATATCATTCAATGCGTTGTCTGCATGGAAAGTTATTGGACATCACAATGAATGCAAAGAGGTTATCTTCAACATGCAATGGAAGAAGTAAATTTTCGTTTAATGATAACTAATGTTGAAGGTTGTTACCTCGTTCAGATCAGGATGTGGCGTTGCGGAGAAATCCTCTCTGTTGTTCCAGACATGCATAGACAGAAAGAAACACAACAAGGAAACAATAAAGAGGGCAACGACGGCTGCAGTCAGCAGGACACGACATGTGTGTGATGAACCGTGTCGGTCGACTTGTAGGTCTGCATGGCGGGACAAACGAAGGCTTCGCATATGTGTCGGGAGGTGACCTTGATGGACATAGAAGACGGGGTCACTCTCGCACCTGCTTGTCACAAAAGGCTGTAAGAAAATGCTAACTTTATTAACATTTCAAATTAAATTTCAAATGATTAAATCAGCCTTGAGAAGTTATTTCTTTCCATATCACCAATTCAAATCCTTTACGGTGACTGAATTTTACCTTAATTACACTGAAATAACTTATACAAAGAAAATCTCAATACCTCTTCAACAACACAAACTTGTATATAAGAGCAAAATTTGAAGAATTTTCAAAAACTATACAAAATGCTTTTAATGGAGGCAACTCAAAGACTCCCACAGTGATAGCAAATTAAAACATGACTAATCCATAAATACTATTTCATTTCAATTATAGACCCACCCATTGTATTGTATGTTCTGTGTTAAATAAGACACAAACTGAATTATCAAAATTTTCTTAATGATTATTGATATCAATGCCTGAGGTACTAGTTTCCGATCTCAAATGCTTAAATACGTGTCTCGCTGTTTCTTGATTTCATATCGCTGATAAATCAATTTGTATGCGCAAACAAATATCAATAAAATAATTAGAAATAGCAAAGTTATTAATTATTGAAAGACGATTTAACTTACCTTAAGAGGTTCATAAATACTTGATGAATCTAACGTAAACTTGGGCAAACTGTAGCCGCGGAAACACCCATTCTTTCTTAAATCACTAATCCTCATATTGCCACCTCAAAATCATTAATGATTCAGGAGCTGTTATTCACCCCAGCAACTAGTAGAGCTGTGAGCTGTCAAATGCATTAACACACATTTTAGACTGTTAGACAATAACACGGACTGTGATTAATGAAAGGGACACTACAACATCTGGCTGACTGGAGATTCACGGGAGCCTCGCATACCACATGCTACCCATTCCCACAAATAATAAAGGTAAAGATTCTAAAATGTTTTAATTTAATTTCACCTGTTGATAATTTCCAGCATTGAACAGCCGATGAGCGGGGCCCGGTGTAAGGCATTGTTCAGGAAGAATTCTCCAGGTAAACACCGCCGGGATAAATGCATTGTCCACTGAAGCGTGTCTTCCGTAAATTGGTGTTTGGGGGCAGAGGTGACGTCTTTCACAAGGATTTCACGTATTACTGGCGAAATTTACGCTAATATTAACACAGGGATTGTAAAAAGAAACGTATCGTTGCTGTGATATATCAATTTACATGATGAATTCGGTTTGTTTTTGTTTGGATTTAAGATAAAAATTACACAATGGTATACATTAAGTCCTGAGGCTGTGCAGTTTAGTCTTTGTACATCAAACAAAATAGATGAATTACCCGTTAAAAGAAAAACTAAATCGCATGAGAGAATTCAAAGTACGATAGAATATACTGTAAGAAACAGCAATCCTGAAATGAAGCATATATTACGCTATATACATACATTGTATACAAAGTGCACTTATCAGTCGTATATTTTTCCTGGTAATTGCGTATTACTGACGGAATAAGAACGATGCTTAGAGACGTTCGATGCTTACCATTGAACAGATACACCTATAATTTCTAAAACATATTTTCTATCTAAAGAGTAGTACTCCTTCTTATATGGTATATAATGAGACTGAGCGCTTCCCATTGTATATACAAATATATACAAGGATGATTTCTTCCTGGATAAGATTACTTACTTGTTCGGAAAACAAAATTGATCGCATATTATATGAATATTTATATTCACAATATTCCCAAGGAGGTTTGAAAACCTCAAGGGTAGATTTTATATACAAAATTTTAACGTCTTGTGGTTTTTCAGATATTTGGTGTGAGCAATTGCAAAATTTCATTGATAGGAAGTGGGCTGTTGCAACTCTGAAACAAAGACTTAAGTGATCAATTCATCCAAAAATGGTATAGTGATATAAACAGCTTATCAAAAGGTCAAATTCATAAAAAAAATTAAGTCTAATTTTGGAGGTGAGAAATATTTGAGTATTTTCCCAAATAAATTTAGGAAAATACTGGTCAAATTTAGAACTACAAACCACCACCTTCCTGTTGAGACTGGTAGATGGTCAAATATTCCACTTAATGAAAGACTTTGTACTCAGGTAGAATAGCAGACGAGTTCCACTTTATTTTAGAATGCAAATCATTAACTAGTATCAGGAAAACGTTTTTACATTCCAGATTTTTTAATAAACCAAATATACTTAAGTTTAGTGAGATAATGTCAAACTCAAGTTTTAAATCGTTGAAAAATCTCTGTCTCTTCATAGCTAAAATTTATGATGCAGTCTGTCCTCCATAACTTATATCTCTTACTTTTTCTTTGTTTGTAGCTATAGTATGTATATGTCTTGTATTTTCTTTTTTTTATTATTATTGGTTTTTTGTGTATTCACGATTAATTAAGACGACTTACCATAATCTTTTATTATTTATTGTACCTCATGTACCACCGATGGATGATGTGAGTGAAAATAAATTAACTTGAACTTGGAAGTAAAAATGAGTTCTTTTTATTGATATCTAGAGTCACAATCATCAAACAAATGTCATGATTACTTACAGTTGGTTCACCGAGGTGGACAGAGGATATACACGGCGCCAACAATCTAAGGATGGATTAAGAAATTTGCAAAATTTGTTTCATTATGAAAAATGAAATTCTACAAGAGTTTTTAGAGATTCATGATAAGAATGAAACTTTGGTAACACTTTATTTAGAATCCTTTTTTTAACACGTTGTACTATAGAAAACATGTGTATCCCTTTGACAAAATGGTATTAGGGGGTAGGATAAAACTGGCGAGTAAATATGAGGAAAATGAATGTATGGCTTGAAAAACGTTGCTATATTCGATAATCTTGTGATCTATGTTCAATATCTTGTGATGTATGTTAAATACTTTTGTGATGTATGTTCAATATCTTTAGATATATCTTCAATATCTTGTGCTGTATGTTCAATATATTGAATGTTTGTTCGATAATCTTGTGATGTATGTTCAATATATTATGATGTATATTCTATATCTTGTGATACAATTTAATATCTTGTTATGTGTGTTTAATATTTTGTCATGTATGTTTAATATCTTGTGATGTATGTTCAATATCTTGTGATGTATGTTCAATATCTTGTGATGTATATTCAATATCTTGTGATGTATGTTCAATATTTTGTAAGGTATGTTCAATATCTTGTGATAAATGTTCAATATCCTGTGATGTATGTTCAATCTAATGATGTATGTTCAATATCATGTCATGTATATTCAATATCTTGTGATGTAGGTTCAATATCTTGTGATGTATATTCGATAATCTTGTGATGTATGTTCAATATCTTGTGATGTATGTTCAATATCTTGTGATGTATGTTCAATATCGTGTGATGTATGTTCAATATCTTGTGTTATTATATAGCTAATAAATAGTGTATTATAAAATCTAGAGAATGTTTGCGTTCAATATCCTGAGAATTTATTGAACACTAACTTTGCATTGCGTAAAATGTGTGCGCCCGAAACATTCCGAGTATGAGCGTTCAATACTGACGTTATCCTAACGACGTAAACAAGCCAAAATGGCAGACGACGGTCCTCCGAATCTGACAGAGCCGGTATTTGATATCATATTCATTTATTTAAACAAAATGTTTTACTGTACATGAATTATGATGTCCCATGCATTAATGACGGGTTTAATATTGGACAGTTAAAAAATGCATGCTGATATTGCACACGTTCAGCTTAGATGCCTATATTGATGAATTCTCGTCTATTTTGGAGTATTTTGAGTGAAAAGGGATATAATTTAACAACTAAATACTTTAGCTATATAATAAAAGGGTTATTGAACTTATATTGGTGAATATTGGCACTCGCAAGCTCGTGCATTTTAACAGCCAACCCGTGTCAATATTCACCAATATAAGCTCAATACCCCTATAATATATATTCAACGATCTTGTGATGTATATCCAATATCTTGTGATGTATATTTTAAATCGTGTGATGTATGTTCAATATCTCGTGATCTATGTTCAATATCTTCTGATGTTTACTCGATAATCTTGTGATGTATGTTTAATATCTTGTGATGTATGTTCAATATCTTGTGATGTATGTTCAATATCTTGTGATGTATGTTCAGGGCTCGAAATTAGCGAGAAATACTCGCAAATTGCGAGTAGATTTGAAAAATAGCGAGTAAAAATAGTGGACACTCGCAAATCTTAGCGAGTGGAGATTTACAAACCATGATCATATCGTATCCGTTTTAAGCCGCGATGCGCCATTCGCTTTTCTTAAACTTGCACTCAAAATCATACAAACGCTTACATGAACGAATGATTTCAACAACCATTTCTATCCGGATTTTCTTTTATGATTTTTTAAGAAACTCGGCGTCAAACAAATGCTTTGGAGGTCGGACATCACATAATATAATGAAAAATATAGACCTGTTTACTTATAGGGGTGATTAAATTGACTTGGTAAAACATAAATTCCGATTTCTTGTTAGATAAATGAATAACAAAAAAGCTCATATTTGGAATTCAAGTCTTCCGGTAGTTAATTTAATCAGAATTTTCTATCTACATCAATTCATTTTCATACTGAGGTCGGGTTGTAGTCGCGGCACGAGTGCACTGCTCTCCGTGTAGGCGATTACCAAAAACAAAAAAATCATGGGACTCGTGATCGTGCTGCTTATAAACCACGAGTCTGGGATTCACTTTGAAAAATTATTCGTGACAACCCTGACGTGGCATAAAATTGGAAGATATTGGATCTATACCTGCAGTAAACAGGTTGTGAATATTTGAGGTGCGATGGTCAAGAGACCTAAACATTGCATCATATGACGTACGTAAATTAGTGTTTTGTCCAAATGATGCCTGTTGACCCACTAGGCTCAGTAATGGTGGGGAAAATCATTGATTTAAAAAACAATATGAAAAAAAGAGCACAGCTTCATTATTTTTATTTTAGCTTGTAGGTTTTCATTTTAGCCGGTGAATCTTTTACCCACAGGCTAAAATTAGCCTGTGGAAGAAAAAGTTAATTTCGACCCCTGATGTTCATTATCTTGTGATATATATTCACCGATCTTGTGATGTATATTCAATATCTTGAGATGTATGTTCAATATCTTGTGATGTATATTCGATAATCGTGTGATGTATGTTCAATATCTTGTGATGTATGTTCAATATCTTGTGATGTATGTTCTATATCTTGGCAGTAGGTTTGTGGTCAGGCGGATAGCTCGACCATTCTATATACGTACGACAGTT
This sequence comes from Ostrea edulis, assembly GCF_947568905.1. Classification (NCBI taxonomy): domain Eukaryota; kingdom Metazoa; phylum Mollusca; class Bivalvia; order Ostreida; family Ostreidae; genus Ostrea; species Ostrea edulis. The sequence continues at coordinate 35,214,477 of NC_079164.1, forward strand.
TTCAAACCAAACATTATGTGGAGGAGTACTTAGTAAAATTGTCAAAGCTTTGTTTTGAGTTCTGTTAGAAATTAATTGGTACTAGGTTCATGCAGTTTTTAGCTCACCTCCTTGACGTCCTGGACAGCTTGTGTGTCTGCCTTGCTTGCCTTACGTCTTGGACGGGACGTAGTCTGACTAATTTAAGATACACCAGTAGTATTGTATTGTTTATTGGTTTTGAGCCTAACGACACATCAGCATAATACATATTCATTTACAGAGTATAAACAAAAAACTGTGTACAATATGAAAAGTGGAGTGAATATTAGGGAATGGACATACATGAAGAAAGTTATAAGTAGATTAGATGATACATATATTAGATGCTAGTTTGGCTAGATCATAAGAGTAAAGTACGTTTTTAAAATTTACCCAGATTACAAAGTTGTTTTCTATTTTGAATTTACATTAATTGTACCAGTTTAAACAGGAGCACGGAACCAATAATACTTTTGATATATGCATATCTGATGTTGTTGTACAATGGACATATTAAAATAACATGATATTCCCTCTTCAATATCGTTCACATTACAAAATTCACACTATCGATTTTGTCTTTCTGTACCCTTATGTCTACAGTGTTCTATTTTAAGCAGGTGAGCAGACAATCTCAAATTTGTTAAAGGACTATTATAATTTTCCAGAATTGATTTTGTCAAGTAAAACTGAATGGTGACATTATCAATAAGACGTTTATACAGAATATCAATAAATTAATCACGTGATTGTATGTTGTCAGTTAAACGCTGTTTAAGACATTTTAGAAATAAAACTTCATTATCAACATAGTGATTAAAGCATACATCACCAAATCTTTTCGACAATAATAAATGCTTAACTTGACAAAGCTATTTGCATGTCTTATGATTGAAAAATGCATTTTTAGCTTATGTAACTTTCCACCAATATTTAACAACGATAATACACTGAGATTTTATAACTTTACGATTAACATTTAAAGTAAGACCAAGATGATTAAAGCTGTCAACAAATTTTTGTTTGCTGCCACTGTAAAAGCATTTGCTGGTGGCGTTTATTTTCGCTCCGTTACGGAAGACAAGAACTATTGTGGTTTTTTATGTTAACCTTTAGGTTCTATTCGTTACAATACACTGATCAAGTATTTAACATGTTTTATAAACTTGTAGCTGATTCAGAAAAAAAATTCAGTATCATCAGTGTACATTAGCAAAAACAATGCGATTATCCTTCAAGTCAATTTCATCACATAAGCTATTGATAAATGTTTCCTCAAATTCATTCACATAGAGAGAGAGAGAACAAATAGGGGAACAACCTCTCACCTTGCATTAATCCGTTCAAGTTCGATAATTCGGGTTGAAATCTTACACAGGATTTTATATAATGATTTGATAATTAGAAGTGGTTTACCAGCGATGCGACAGGAGATAATTTAAAAAATAACTTCTTTCGATTAACATTATCGAAAGTCTTTTGATAATCAACAAAACAGCAAAATAAATTATTTTTGCGTGAAAACATTCTACCAATGACACTTTGTAACACAAATATAGCGTCTTTGGTGCCAAAACCTGGTTTGAAACCAAACTGAGCATCTGACACATTATGCTTGTCAGACCACTTTCACAATCTATTACATGTATTCAAAACAGAAGTAAATATTTTTGCCATACAACTCACCAAAGTTATGACCTCTATACATTATTAGTGTCGTTAGCATTTCCTTTCTTAAAATAATTCCCTCAGAGCAAGAATGTTGGAAATGTGCATTGATCCAAGATAATATTGAATAGACGTGACAACAATAGCTTTCGGTTCACATGTGTATTAGTGTTGTCTCCATCAGTGTTACATACAGACTTGAAATGTTCCAAAACAAAACATTTAAAGATAACTCTGTAGTGGAGAGCGTGGATTCTTCCAGAGGCTTTATAAAATTGCTTATAGGATTATTCTTACATAACAGTCAGTCGGTTCCCCTCTGTCCTCAGTTCTTAATGGGGCATGGACACGATTTGAGCTGAAAATTTCTCAAATTTTGTTTTTTCCATTTTTATTGTTTACAATGGTTAACTAAAGTATTTCTAATAGATAGCCAAAATTTGAATATCAATAGTTGAGTTACAAGTGAGATACAGCACTCATAATTCCTAGTTATGTAAACAAGGCTCGTGTCATGTTTTTGTTAACATATAGATTGCTCAATATAAAATATCATGTTTAAAACAAAATAAGATGTGTCAAACATTAGAAATTGTTCATTTGTGTTCAGAATTTACTTGTAATTTGAAAAATCTGCTTTAATCGTAACTTTTGCTATTACATTTAACCTATGTAAACAAACACATGGCATGAGCCTTGTTTACATAACAAAGAATTTTGAGCTCTGTATCTCCTATGTACCTCGAGAACTGACATTCAAATGTTTGCTGACCATTAGAAATACGTTATTGAAACATTCTAAACATGGAAAATATAAAATTTGAAAATTTTCATATCAAACCGTGTCCATGCCCCTTTAGATACTTACGTCTGATCTGTGCTACCGCTGACGTCATAAAAGGATAGGTGGTTGTGATTACAACATTTCCCGTTGGTCTCTTTCGAAATCCCACTTATATAGTTGTGTCATAGTCAGTTGTTCACAATTCTTTGTACAAGGCTATTCAGTAAAATAAAGCACAAACTGAAACATTTAAAATAATAAACATTGCAGAAATATTTCCTCCAGCATCCATGATATATTCAAAGGGACTCGCCAAACCTCTTGGAACATATCCACAGGGAAAACCTATATATCGCGTAATTTGATACCCCTCTCCTCATCAGTTATAACATAAAAGTATCTAGAACATTTTCTGGAATCCAAACTACATACGCGTGTCTTGTGTCCTTCTTAGTTCTTCCCATTATTCTATAAATATATAATTCACGTGAGGTATCATTTATTATCCATAATCTGCCTGTACCGTCACAGCTATATATATATTTAAAAACATCTTGTTTGCAACCCTGTCATGATGTGTTTAATAGAGTACCGTACATAGCAAAGATGCATGAATCTATCCAGGGTTTTTTTTTCATATTTCAACTGTCATGCACTGTTTATACTCTTGTAAATTAATTTAACTAAAAGTTGAAATTTAAAAAGGTAATTCAAATACTTTTAAAAATTCTACAAAGCTTTATAAAGCTTGATAAAAATATAATGTATAGCTATATAGCTGAAGAAAGAGGTTGAAGATGTCTGATCGTTACGTCAAACAGCTAAAATTTAATCATAGTTAATCAATTTTACAGTCTTAAATGAATGATAACACATTTTCTGAAAATAAGAATGAAAAAGTATATTATAAACACTAACATGCGGCACAGCAAAGAACAAGTCCTTAGGATCTCCGTAATGGTGCAAAGGCGGGAGTGATTCACTCCCGCAACATTTTCGATCATTCTAAACATTTGCTGACTTTCTTTAGGTAAATGAAATGATATTCTATGTTTCTTAGTCAATATATAAATTTACAACCTGAAACTTACGATTTGTGAGGCTCTATTCTACTGTTTTCAATAATTTCGATAAATTCCAATTTCTCGATTTATATTTGTGCGCCATGTTAGATGTACTGAAGTTACAACTTCCGAATGTCAAGTTATTTGCATACGCCATATAAGGTAGTCTTTATATCAATGGACAAGTACAGAGGAGAAAGCTATTTCGTCGGTATTAAAAAGGTTTAGATTTAATATTAAGTTAAAAAAAACGAACAGCGAAGTGTAAATTCTTTTTGCAACCATACGATATTCCTTTCTTTGTCGGTTTGGCTCGAGTAACTACATTTTCGCGCAGATTGTCAATGTTTAAGCGATTGTCGTCGGTAACGGCTGGTAACGGTTGGTGAAGAGGATCTCCTCAGCTGCTGTTACTGTTTCATCGTCCATACTGACTATACAATTAAACACAATTAAACACACTACTAATGTCTCTCAATGTTTCCATAAACTAAACTATATAATAAACACTATACCACACTGCACGTGATGCTGCTGAGATGTAAATCGACTACACCAAGTATACATCGGTGTTGTTATAGCAATTTAATGCAACCATTGAGTGAATATGACTTTTTGTTCCGCATTCATGGATTTACAAATATACCACATTTTATTTACATTTAGTGTTGTATGTTCAATAGACAATATAATTTGAGTCTAGTTTCAATCACAATTTTATAGGTGACATGTTGATCAAATACCTTAATCCCTCATTTAGAATTGAGGTTAATAGTAAGGTCTCTGAAGGAATCCTTGTATACAAGGTTGCTGGAATGTGGAGGGGGGATTTTAAAGGTTGGGGGAGAAAGGGTGGTGAGATGGGAAGGGTGGGTGATATAAAGGTTACAGAGAGAAGGAAAGACACATAAAAAGGAGGGAGAGGTGGTTCATCTGTCATGTTGCACAGAGATGTGGCTTCCTGTTGATTGAAGAAACATGGTCATATTGGAGGTCCCTATCAGCAGACAGTCCACATTGTATAGTCCTTTTCTGATTTGTCTGTGTGCTTGGTTTAATGTAATCATCTTCAGAATTAATATTAATGTTGTTTAATTAAGAATGAACCAGCCTATATATAGGCAAGTATAATTATGTCAATTTTTTTTAATACTAGCTTAGTGTTAATTCATTGGTTCATTTAGTTGATCATGTGTCATGTTATGATTTGAATTTACTAATTTGTTAAAACATGACGTCATGATATAAACTTTCTACTTAAATCCACCTGATAAATTCAAAATTTATACAGGACAAAGCCTGCATCAGCTAAGGTAAAGAATGACAAGATTACTTTTTGGTAAATTTGAACTCTTAAATTATATTGCAGATAAACAGTGGACTCGATGCTGCAAGACAAAAATACAAAATGTCTTGCAGCCATTTGAGAAAAGGCTAATTGAATTGGATTCCAGTAATAACATCCAAAAGGTGAGGCATCTTCTATTATATTGTCCCACTAGAGAAGTAACGTGCGTTAGTTTGTAAAATCTCGCGAGATTTACCGTGTCCCTTTTTGGATATCATTTGAAGTAGACGGGCAAAAAGTTTAAAAGTGTATATTCTCTTTCCTATGATTACAAAGGTATTCAATATCGTAGTAGATAATTCGATGGAATTGATCATCAATATAGTACTTTTTGTCATAATGAAATCTAAAGATTTGAAAAGCATTTTAATTATGCCATATGGCTAAAGAAACAAAATTGTATATGTTCTCATGGTATTTGTGTAGTCTGTTTTTCTTCATGTACTACATTTTGTAAGTTTTTATCATTCCATGTCGATTGATATGTAGCAGTGAAATTTTATACAGAAACTACCATCATCAGATCCTTTCATTTCATTGTTAGTAACATACATGCAATGGTACATTTTCAAAATTTGTAAGTTATGTTGACGTTTAGCCTCGCTCACAAGAATGCAAAATATAATGTGAATGCTTGCTGAAATCAAGATAAGCCACATGAGAATTGGAATATACCAATTTGTGTGCAGTGACGTTTACAGTCTTAATGCTTAAAGTTTAAATGCTCTTCAGGTCTTTAGAAATTTCATGATGACAAAAAGTTTAATTCTTTATAAGTTTGATTCTAATATGTATTGGAATTTGATTCCGTTTTGTAGATAAATTAGCGGTGTTCCTTATTATAGAGAATCAGACCTTGTGACCAACAACGGAACACTGAGCTCTTCTCAGCAATTATTCTCAATCTTTACAGACTCCCATGCATGATTTATATTTTGAAATAATAATTCACAGTACATTGACTTTGCTCGGATATATAGATGTTTCAAAACAATTTGACATTTTTGAATGAGTGATGAGCTGAAATCGCGATGAGGTAGTGCAATTTTCCTGGAGTTACTATGGCATGTATGGTAATGAGTGAAGTTACCACATGTTTATTGTCACCTAGCAATATATTTGGTAGAGCATCCTTACCCGTCTGGAATAATAAAATGTTTAATTTATATTACTACATGTGTTCAGTGTTTTTAATTTTACGATAAATAATATCTTTTAATATTTGAGTATTTCCCTTATGGCCAGCTATAGTTTAGGTTGGTTACGGATTGTTTTTCATGGTTCATCGGTTCGTTTTTTAATTATTGGTCACATGAAAGTTCTTGGTCAGTGTAAGATTCAGTTTGAATTTAGAAATTGAATTGGGCAGTTGTGTCATACTTTAGTTAAAAACTTTGGACATTTGGACTTACAGACTACAATCTACTAATCAGGTCAGTTACTAATTATGTTAAGGATTTTATGCATAGAGTGAGTGAGAGTAAGAGTAGTGTGATTATTTTATTTCTATTTATTTCATAATGAGTGTATTGCTTCAGAAATCTGAGTAATGTATATGTTTGTATTAATTGATAGATATACATGTACACCAGATCTACACATTACTATAGATCCATCCGGATTCTAATACCACATATTTGGTAAGAGTGTGTTATGTATTGTTTAGGTGGTGTTTGATATGTTTGTCTTGCCATTATATGTTCTGGATAGGTTCTTAGTTTAAATGCAGAATATTAAGTAAATTTGATTAATTATGATTTTATATTAATGATGTGATCTGATGAAGAAAAGACAATTCTATTCATGTGATTAATGGAACTTAATATGGAATTATTTCTTTGTCATGTCTGTCCGTGATTTTATGTCGTGTCATATGTAATGTGTGCATGTTAAATATTTGTTATTACTTGTTGTAGAATCTTTTGGATGATATTTATTGGATAACATTTGGATGATCTGTGAATGATGTTATTCTGAGCGAGTGTGATAAATAAACCTTGTGACCGGTATGCTTGTTTGAGTTATCACCCGGTAACATATATAACACGTTTTCCGCTTAAATCCAGTGTAGCCAAAGTAAGTGTATTAGTGTATTTGAAACAATCAATAATGAGTATTCAATGTTAAAGAGAGATAAATTTTATTTTGAGGGATATTATACATGAGGGATATGAATTGGGGCGCTTCACACCGACATTCTTCATGAAGCGCAGGACTAGCACTGTTTGGGGTGCTTCACACCGACATTCTTCATGAAACGCAGGACTAGCACTGTTTGGGGTGCTTCACACCGACATTCTTCATGAAGCGCAGAACTGCGTAGCACTGTTTGGATAATATGCTGGTGTGAAGATTTCAAATTCAATAATTTCAATTTCTTTTTATCAAAGAATTATGCTTCACAATTTTTTGGTATTTCTAATGAATAACCATTACTTTGATATAGAAACAAACAAAACGCTTGGGCTTGACACACGGCATATGCCTGAAAAGTGGGAGGGAGGAGTGTGGGGGGGGGGGGGGGTCATAAAAGAAAGAGATTCAATGTTCTAAAGAAAAATTCCTGAATGAAATACTAAGAATTGAAATGACAGTCATGAACAAATTTTCAATATATTTTAGGAACATTGGTAGAAAGAAAATGGAAAATGACGATTAGTTAAATTATGCATGAAGTAGATCCCTATGATGTACTGTATATAAACAACATTTAAAATTATGAAATAGTGGTCGAAGATAAGTACTGTAAATTACAAAATACTGTTTAAAGATTAGTAGATAACAAAATACTGGTTAGACATGTTAAAGATTAGTAGATTTCAAAATACTGCTTAATGATTAGTAGATAACAAAATATTGGTTAAAGATATGGAGATAACATTAATGTCCAATTTCCTTTTTTAGAGATATTTTATTTTCATGGAGTATATAAACTGCAGTAACGGATCCAGGAATTTTTTCTAAGAGGTGGGGGGGGGCTTAGTTTGTGACCCAAGTTTGTATCCTTTCTGTTCAAAAAAGGGGTTGAAGACTCAAAAATGGCAAAGAAATTGACCATTTTTGTGGAAAGTATTCAACCAAAAGAGGGATGCATCTCCTTTAACAAAAACCCACCCACCTTCGCTCTACACCTACAACTGAACTGGGATATATCATCAGGATAGAAAAAAAATGGACTTCAAGTATTTATAGAGTACAAAACAGTTTATGATTGATAAATATACAATGTCTTAGATAGTTGAACCCCACTGGCTAGATGTTTCCATTGAGTTACCCATGTGCTTGTATACCAGTTGACATATATTCAATGAGTTTGTTTGCTTGTTTTATGTCCCATATATAAAAAATTCACTCGTGTGGATACATCACCAGCATTAGGGGATGTGCCACGAATTTAGACTGATGCATGAAGTTTATGGCCATAGCAATGAGAATATTTTATCATGCCAACATCTACCAATTTAGGGTCATTTCTGAAAGACCTGTGACTTTCACCTCTAATTCCCGGGCACTCGGCAAAGGAACAGTCACTATACCTATCATAAAAGTCTCTTGTTTGATGCAGTTCTTAAATAAATAATCCCAGTTGTGTAGTGTCCTAACCACAAGCCTATTGTGACTGATGATTTATGAGATTAATTGCGCTTTTTTCTGTAGGCTCGAATCTTTACAAGATGTACTCCTGGAGATTGAAGCAGATTGTAAACACTCTGCTACACCAACTTGAGGTATAGTACACAGTGTTCGAAATTAGCGTCGGTCCGTCGGCCCTGCGCCGACGTACACATCGAAGGACTCGTGAATAGTACGATTAAATGAATCCTTCTCATCATTTTGGGCCGACTCAGTTGCCGGGAATATAACTTTACAACGTGCGTTATTTTATGCATTTAGATTACCTAGTTTATATCTATCCAGCATTTGCATTGCATTTGTTGAAATAAATGACCCAATGAGCGTCTTTAAAAGAAATTACGTATGGGATTGGTAAAACTAGTTAATTGTATCATGATACAATCGTGCTTTTCATACGTATCTAAACAGTATTTTAAATCAAAATCTAAATAAATTTTAAACTATTCATGACCATTTAAAACTTTGTTATGTGACTTATAATGTTTGACTGTTTCATACTGTAAATGCTTGCGAGTTGTGACAGACACACTTCGTGAATTGAACCTTCTTTTTACCCAATCTGGTAGGGAAAACAATGTGGCGTTTTAAAAATAAAATGTGATGGGTGTGTCTGTCATACTGACGTTGTCATCACAACTCCTCCTACAATGCGTCTGTCCTACTGACCTTGTCATCACAACTCCTCCTACAATGTGTCTGTCATACTTACCTTGTCATCACAACTCCTCCTACAATGTGTCTGTCATACTTACCTTGTCATCACAACTCCTCCTACAATGTGTCCGTCACACTGACCTTGTCATCACAACTCCTCCTACAATGTGTCTGTCATACTTACCTTAATCACAACTCCTCCTACAATGTGTCTGTCACACTGACCTTGTCATCACAACTCCTCCTACAATGTGTCTGTCATACTGACCTTGTCATCACATCTTCTCCTACAATGTGTCTGTCATACTGACCTTGTCATCACAACTCCTCCTACAATGTGTCTGTCATACTGACCTTGTCATCACAACTCCTCCTACAATGTGTCTGTCACACTGACCTTGTCATCACAACTCATACAATGTCATACTTTTTTATAATTTCAATTTTTTTCATACAAACAAACATTGAAGTCAACATAAATAGCATTTGTTTTTGAAACACACACACCACTCTCACTGATTTTCCACACCTGAACACTTTCAAAGAGTGCATATACTGTACATACAAACCGAACTGATCTAGTTAAGTGGTTACTTGCATTGTTTAAAACAACGTCTATACACTAAATGAACAGAAAAGCAATAATAGCAGGAGTAATTAATGAAATACATGTAATAACAGCTACACATCAAAATACTTTGAAACAATGACCACTGTTTTTTAAAACTATGCGATCTAAATTTTTGACTTGCAACATATTTTTCTGCTTTATATTTTATCTTTAAATGATATGATAATCCACACAGATTTGGCATTTTATTTTGCAATTTAAAAAAATGAAAATATATTGCTTAGCATAGAGAATAAGACAATTAATGACTTTGTTATGAGATGATAAAGGGATTTCACCAAACAGTATGTTCGACACATTGAAAGCAACTCTTTCATGTGTCTTTCTGTAAATGTGAAGGCTCAACTCACTCCACAATGGTTGGTTTTTTTTTCACAAAAAGTATAAACAAGAGTACCGCAAACGGTACATAATACGCCCGTGAAATGCTTACATAGGGTGTTTTTCTTGTGCTATAATTTGTATAACTTTGCTTCAGGTAGTATCAGCCATCATGAGGCTGTGACAAACTTTCATATGAACAAAGGGTCTTAGCTTAAAAATCGAGTATTCCTTAAAATGGACCAAGTTCAACAACCTGTAATTTTTTCAAAATTGGAAGAAAATCAAAATCCTTCCCCAGATTCACATCTTCAATACCCATACAAACACTCCACAAAATAAGATGGTCCTCACTTGAAAACTGTGAGAGGAGTAGGGCGGACAAATTATGTACCCTCCATAGAATATTAATTTCCAAATAGACTAAGTTCAACAATCTGTAATTTTCTCAAAAATTGTAGAAAATCAAAATCCATCCCACATGCACATCTTCAATACTCATACACTCCACAAAATAAGGAGGCTCTCACTTGAAAACTGAGCATTTGCTCCATATATAATTAGTTTTTGCTTCCATTTGTTTATAGAGGCTGGGTTAACCTCTTTCACATTCAAATAGTTGTAAATGATCTTGGAACATTTTTCTGCCATTAAAAAGGTTCAAAATATATAGGCAAACATGGACTAGGAAATCTTATGATAGAAGTTTTGTTGATGGACAAAGTTTCAAATACTTTGAAATGGCTGATCTAACGCTATCACATATCATATCATGATCAATATTATGTAAACGTTGAAATACATCACAGCATCAAAAATTGCAATTTTCATCTCAAAAAATATTGCACAACCTTGACTCCTTTATCATACCACGATTTGATAAATACAGTTTCATTTGCAATTTTCTCTCTCTTTTATTTGCAATACATTCACATAACAAAACAAATATTAAATTTTTCATGATGTATGAATGCTACGAAATAGTGTACTATGAAAATCATGTACTAAATAAATTAATACATACACCATGTATTATATGTATATAAATTCTGTTGTATATGCATTGTAACACAAACGTATCTCCAAAATCATATAATTTCCCATTAACAGCAAAAAAATCCATCCATGGTTTATTTATATTACATGTACCTGTGGCTAGCCTTTTGATCCAAGAGCATTTAAGTGATGTAATAAAACAATTGATATCTATCATTTGCAAACCTCCGAAAAGATAGTCTTGTGTTATGGCATTCCTCTGTACTTTGTCTACCTTGGATTTCCATAAGAACTCAAAGATTGCTTTACATGATAATGATAAAGTCTCCTTTTTGGAGTAGGAATTGACATAAACAGATGATTTATTTGGGATAAGCAATGTTTTGATAACAGTTACTCTGCCAATAGGGGGAGTTACTCTACCAACATGATGTTTCGACAAATAATGCCTCTTCAGTGATGTTCAAGCCAAAATATTGGAAATCCGAAAAAAAACACACAATAAACTTGTAAGAACTAAAATGAAAAAGAGAGGGCCAAAGACTGGAGTCAAATTTGTCTAATGATCAGAGCTATGCATGAGGGAGATAATCCTTGATTTTGAAATGAATTTCTAAATTTTATCACAGCAATTAAATATACATCCGTATTTTCGAGCTAGTAACGAAGTACTTACCTACTGGGCTGTAGAGACCCTCGGGGACTAACAGACCACCAGCAGAGGCCTCGATCCAGGGGTCGTAATGTAAAACTTATACGGTACCAATTTTGATGCACCAGATGCGCATTTCGACAAATAATCTAACATTGTTCAATATTTCTTCTTGTTCATAAACCATTCCAATACCTTCCACCTCAATTTTTTTTATAGTTTTATTCAAAACATTCCGAGACTCCAAATTGCAAAAATATTTAGACAGTTTTTCACCCTCCTCAATCCAACGATCACGGGATCTAATTATGTGACCTTGAAGCTGTTCTTTCCTTAGATTATCAAGTGCAGCCTTTTTCTCTCCAAACTTTCAAAATCAATATCGGATTCTGATTCCAAGTATTCGATTTCTTGCAAGAATTGATAGTCAACCCCCTCCCTGATTTTCATCATAAGAACTTCTAAAAATAGACTTTCATCAATACCGTCTTTGCATTGAAAATCAACACTATCAGAAAATTCTAAATATTGACTGCATACTGACTGGATAGTTTCTTTAACTTTTTGAATATAAACATTATCTGTCAATAAATTGTTGTTCAATTTCCAAAGACCCCGTCCTCTATTGAAAGGATTAAACTTTATCTCAAGTAAAACAATGGAATGATCTGGCCTATATCCTGGTTTAATAACACTGTTTTCCTTAACCAGACTATTAGAAACAAGAAAGTAATCGAGACGATCTTGTTTGAAAGGATTTTTTTGGTGCCAAGTGTAAACTTTTTTATCTGGTTTCAATATACGATAATAATCAAGAAGATTAAGATCTTCCATAATTTCCAAAACCTTAGACCGTGCCTTAGGATTACTAATACCACAATAGTTGTAATTGTCTTGTAAGGGGTTTGATGCAAGATTGAAATTACCACATAAAATGATATATTCGTCGTCAAATTCTAAAAAAAAAAAATTCCCTTACATTGTCATAAAAGTCAGGACTCTCATTGTTTGAACCATACATGTTTATTATGGTTACCTTATTTTCTTCAATATCCATGTGTAATGCTAATATTTACATTTACTGAATCTTTTCTCTTATATTTCTATTAAAATATTGCTTTCATCTAGGACAATGAATGCATGTTTGTTGCAAACTAGTTCAATCCGGTTTTTAGTACCACCTGTCTGTGTAATCATTACCAGATATGGAACGTCATCAAGGTCAAAGGGTACATTGGCTGTTCCGTTTAGCGAAACGAATGGGTCAACCATATGATGTTTCAGTGCTCAAATTGAGTTTATGATTTAAAACAATGCATATAAATATAAACAATAAAATGTCTTTCTTTACGCTTAAGCGGGTTCTGATTTTTTTTTCCTGCAATGCTAGTTACCTTCATCACCCGATGAAACAACAGAGAAAGCATTTATTATTTAAATAAATTAATATTTTAGGTTGTTGATCTTGCTCACTTTTGATTAAAAATTAAAATGCATGGTCTATTCATCTCACTCCTTTCACAGTTTTCAAGCTAAGCCTTTGTAAACAACTAGCAAAGATTTTGATTCTCAACAATTTCCTAGGGAAGTATCTATGATGATTGAAAATATCGAAGGTTGAATTAAATTTTGGGGAAATACTGTACTTGCAGAGCTCATGGTTTGTCTATATACCTCCTATCATTGTTTATAAGCTAGGACCCTCTAATCATACAATGCAAGAGAAAGTACATGTATGGCGCTGCTTGATGAGGCTGATACACTGTTCTCCCTTCTGTAAAGTTCTACAACTCACGTATTAAGATAAACACCCCACATAAGCTTGTGGCGGGTGGATTATGTCCCAATTCTTGTATTCTTGTTCTGTTAGTGTTTGGGGATTTTGGAAAGCAAGTTTAGAATTTTTGATATAGAATATTTTGTTTAGATTGCTTATGGTGAGAGTAAAATTCAAAAACTTCAGTGTGATCAGAAAATCTACATCCATACACTTTTGTATACTAAGTATGGACTTACAATTGTGGATGATACCATGTATATAATTTGATAAGAGATATCTTTGTATAAGAAAAGTAATGCAGAAGTTAGTTATGACTGTTAATTAAAAGAGGCTTTTGAATGGACCGAAGTGTATTGTTATTGATAGGAGGTCTATCATGTAATAAACTTGAATCTGTATTAATTTACCATACACAAATGCTGAAATATTTATTGTGTTAAAGATTAATTAGAATCGTGTTGAGACAACTATTTCTAAAATAGGTAAGAATAAGAGAGGAAACCATCAAACAACTTGAGGAGGACCTTGAGGAATCCAAAGCTCAGTACAGTGCTTCTTACAACGAGGTTTGTTGATGTATTTTTTAAAACAATTAAATGTTTCAACGATTGATTATTATACGTTCTTGTGAGGAGTGAGAATATCATTTGTGATTACAGCTTTTGAAGACACAGAATGACTTTCAGTGTCTGAAGAATGATAACTCTCACATGAACCAGGCCACCCAGGATCAGCTTCATCAGATCAAGCAGGAACTCACCATTTCTCAGGAAAAACACAGAACCTGTGAAGATGAAGTCAGACTATAACATGAGAGTTACATGTATAATCTGATAATGACTTAGTTCATCACATGTTATGAGATTGGTCACTGTTCGTTATCTTCGCCTTTCATGTGTATCAATATCACATGTTATTAGATTGGTCACTGTTCGTTATCTTCGCCTTTCATGTGTATCAATATCACATGTTATTAGATTGGTCACTGTTCGTTATCTTCGCCTTTCATGTGTATCAATATAAAAATAAAATGTTGGTTCTATTTTTATATTTTTAATTGTTATGTTTCATTTTAAGTGTTTTTAAGTAGCCACAGCCACCTTCAGACAAGGTGTGTTATGGTACAGCAATGTATGTACATACATTTATCAGTTCAGGGTTTTCTGTTCCTATTTTCAATTTTGTGTCACAGATCAAGCTGAAACTTTTTGTGTATAGTTTCTTTGTGGGACACTCTAGTTCATGTTGCAATTTTGATCCGTTTCAACCTCCCTAGCAGACGTTTTTTGGCGTTATCTTTAATTTAATGATATGTGGAGGATACATGACGTTTAACTCCTCCCACAGTTTTCACATAATTACCTATTAATCTTATTTTACAGAATGTTCGAATGGATATTGAAGATGTGCATATGGCAAAGATTTTACATTTATGTCAATTTTTATACGCCTGTGAAATGCCATTATACGTCCCGTATAATGGCATGGCGTTGTCCGTCTGTCCAGACCTTGTGGACAGGATACAGACCAAACCGAAAGCTCCAGTATATTACAACTCCCTATGTTTAATCATCATGGTGAGAAAACGATGACTATTTTTTGCAAGGTCAGAGTTATATGTAAACCTTGTAGTCAGAAAACAAACCAAACTATTGGGGCTAGGACTGTCAAACTCGGTACATATACTCGACATGCCAAGTGGAGGAAAAGTTTTGGCTTTTGAAAGTCAATGGTCAGTGTCGTATTACATGTATCACTTAGTAAGAAAACCTTCTGGGCAGGATAAAGACCAAACGGTAATCTCCAGAATTTTGCCTCTTAGACTATTTGATCACCATGATGAGAGTAAGATGGCTATTGTTTTTCAAGATCGGAGGTCAAAAGTGAAGGTCGTATTACTTAGTAGGAAAACCTTATAGACAGGATTCAGGTCGCAATATCGGAGCTAAGACCATCCAACTTGGTACACATACACCTAATACAAAGAGGAGGATGCCCACTCTTTCTCAAGGTCAAGGTCGTAGTAGCAGGATAAAGACCAAATTCTTGGGGTTAGGACTATCAAACTTGGTACACATACACCTTATGCCCAGTGGAAATATTATACAGAGAGTACATGATTTGTCTGTTTTAATGATGCAAAGAAAGTAATTCACACCCTGATGATTGCTGATACTACATGAAGCCAAGTTTTAGAAGTCATGGTGTAAGAAAAACGCCCTATATTAGCTCTTCTCGGGCGTATTATGTACCGTTGGCGGTACTCTTGTTTAGAAAATGACAGGTTGTTGAACTTAATCAGTTTGATTTGAGGAAATATTACATTGAGACTGTTTCAAAAAATTATAGGTTTTTGAATTTACTCACTTTTGTAGAAATATTGCAAAGGGAATGCATGGTCTATTCATCTTGCTCCCTTCACAGTTTTCAAGCTAAGTCTTTGTAAACAACTGGCAAAGATTTTGATTCTCAACAATTTCCTAAGGAAGTTTCTTTGATGATTGAAAAAATTACAGGTTGTTGAACTTTAACAATTTTGAGTATATATTTTATATGCAGAGCTCATGGGTTTGTCTATTTACCTCCAGTCATTGTTTATCATCTGGACCTTCTATTCATACAATGCAAAAGAAAGTACATGTATAGTGCAGCTTGATGAGGCTGGTACACTGTACTCCCTTCAGTAAAGTTCTACAACTCCTGTCTTAAGATAAACACCCTACATAAGCTTGTGGCGGGTGGATTATGTCCCAATTCTGGTTTTCTTGTTCTGTTAGTGTTTGGGTTTTTGGAAAGCCAGTTTAGAATTTTTGATGTAGAATATTTCGTTTAGATTGCTTATGGTGAGAGTACAATTCATAAACTTCAGTATGATAAGGAATTCTACATCTATACATTTTTGTATACTAAGTATAGACTTAAAATTGTGGGTGATTTCATGTATATAATTTAAAAAGAGATCTTTGTAAAATAGAAAAATAATGCAGAAGTTTTGACTATTAAAAGAGGCTTTAGAATGGAACTAAGTGTGTTACTATTGATAGGAGGTCTATCATGCAACAAACTTGAATCTGTATTAATTTGCTATACGCAAATGCTGAAATATCTATTGTGTTAAAGATTAATTAGAATCATGTTGAGGTTTGTTAATTAAGACAACTATTTCTAAAATAGGTCAGAAGAAGAGAGGCGTCCATCAAACAACTCGAGGAGGACCTTGAGGAATCCAAAGCTCAGTATAGTGATTGTTACAATGAGGTGTGTTTATGTTTTTCATTAAAGTAAACCCTGGTTACTGATAGAAGTTTGGTGTGAATAGAAATGGAGTATGTGTTGTCAGTCAGTTTCCCATTTTTACTAGTAGTTAACTTTAAATCAAATTACTTCAACATCAACGTCATTGGAAACACACACATGAATGATGCCCCACTCCCCACCTCATTATATGTTCTTGTAATGAGTTAGAATAATGTTTGTGATTACAGCTTTTGAAGACACAGAATTACATTCAGTGTATGAAGAACAACAAATCGTGCATGAAACAGGTCACCCAGACCAATTTTCAGGAAACCGGCCTGCTCCAGGATCAGCTTCATCACATCAAACAGGAACTTGCCATTTCTCAGGAAAAAACACAGAACCTGCCAAAATGAAGTCAGACTATAACCTAAGGGTCATAATGACTAAGTTCTTTATTGATATATGTCTCTTCCGATGTTTCGTACCATTTGGATTCAGTTTAAATCTGAATAAAACTAGCACAATCTGACCAATAATTTCTCATCTCTGTAGCATTGAAATAACAACAATTGTATGGAGTGCCAAATTAACATAAACTCAAATGATTGAAGATATTTTAATTATTTGAAGATATCATCTGATTCAATTCATTTGATGCATGCAATAATCAATTAAAGATAACTCAGATAATTAATGATGTCTTAATTATTGTGTGCATTGATTGAATTTATGATAGCATTCATTCAGTCATTTCTCTCATTCAGTTGATGTGCACATTAATTCAAATAATGAGAGCAATAATTTAATTGAAGCATGCATTAATATTCTATTGATGAGAAGAATAATTGATTTATTCACTCATTAATTAATTAATGAATGTCTTTTACTCTCTTGATCTCTTGAAGTAGTGGTAGCACGTGTACACAATTACTAGAGTGTATGATTATTTCCGCTTGGACCTTACGTGGATAACGGTCAATGCCTGGGGTTCTATTTTTTCTTCCAGATTTGGTATGAATCGAAGCATCTTCGAAACAAGGGTGACATAGTAAATTGTAAATTTCAGTACTCTTGCACAGTAGCCCCTACGCCCTAGGGGCGGGGCAAATTATTTTGAAAATTGACCAATTTAAATACCATCTTCCTTGATGCTATTGATACTAAATAGAAACTAAATAGATATTTGGAATGGGCAGGTGGTAGCTCTTTAACAAACTTTGATTTCATTATCCTAGGTGTAGGGGTTTTTGGTATCAGGGTGGGGCTAAAAATGGTGATTACAAATCTAACAATTGAACATTTTAAACTTTTTCTTGATAATTATCATTCCATTTCTTTTCAGATTTGGTATGAAACATCTTTAAAACAAGGGTGATATAAATTGTAAATTTCAGTACTCTTGCACCCCCCTGGGCCTTAGGGGCGGGGCAAAAACTGTCGAAAATTGACCGATTTTCAAAAATCTTCTTTACAACGCACATGTGTAAGAAAAACTAAATGCATAGTGATTTAGAGCAGGAAGACCTTTACCAAACTTGTAAATTTTATAGTCCCCGTGATAGAGGTTCTGACTCCAGTGTAGGGCCAGACTTGCTATATAGTATTTATGTTTTAAACATTGAAATAACATTTTCTTTAATGTTATTGATACTAAATTGAAACTAAATGGATATTTGGAATGAGCAGGTGGTAACCCTTTACCACAATTGTAAATATAAGAATTTAGCTGAGATAATCAGAAGAATTTTTTCTAGATTTGAAAGCCCCTGGGACTAGTAATACTTTTAACTAATACTCAGGTGATACCTGTGGGCCTCTTGTTTTAGCATTTTGAAGACTATTTCTTAATTTTTAATAGGAACATTTGAGGGGTTAGGGATTCTTAGACTTCAGCATGACCAGAAAATCTTTTTCCTTGATTTTATTCATTTCAGCAGCTTTTTGTATACCAAATAAAGATTTGAAATTTAGATGACTTCAGGGGCAAACATCAGATTTAAATACTACTTGGTTCAAGAACTATTTCAATTGGGCTAGTTGTATTTGGCACGTCCAAATATTCTGCAATGAGTTAATGTATTTATTATGTATATTTTGTAATTCAATATCAGAGAGGCGGAGGTCACTCAGTTACAGCAAGAAATTACTGGCCTTAATGCTCAGATTGAAGGGGACTTTGAAAAAGTGTGAAATTATAATATATGAAAAGAATAAAGGGATATTTAAGAAAATATTTTGAAACTGATGAGGGTATAATGATCTATTGAACTGCAACACGTCACACCAGCGAACTTCATGAAGCACTTCTTGAAAAGTATACTGAGCAGCAAAATGTTTCAGTTCATGCCTTCATGTAAAACTTATACGGTACCAATTTTGATGCACCAGATGCGCATTTCGACAAATAATGTCTCTTCAGTGATGCTCAACCGAAATGTTTGAAATCCGAAATAACTATGAAGTTTTAGAGCTAAATATAGCCAAAAACAGCGTGCCAAAAAAGTGGAGCCAAATTCGTCCAAGGATAAGAGCTATGCATGAGGGAGATAATCCTTAATTTTGAAATAAATTTCTAAATTTTGTAACAGCAATTAAATATACATCCGTATTTTCAAGCTAGTAACGAAGTACTTATGTATTTTGTATTATGTATTTTCAAAACTAAAATTTATTTTTGCTATTTCTTTAATTGCTGTTGAAATTCTCACCAGTTAAAAGAGATGTAATATATTTATCAAGATTCATACACATATTCATCACTGTATTGAGGAAATTTCTATATCACATTGTATATTGTAGTGGACAGTACTTTTACTGTCTCACGAGTGAGCTTTTCTAGTGATGTGGTAGCTAGAGTATCTCTTGATCACGCAAGTTAACGAATGGCGAGCGTGATTAGCACTTGGATGGGTGACCGCCCCACGTTACGATATCAACTCTTTAAAAATCTATTTTAGAATTTTTGATATGAAGTTAATTTTATTTAGATTGCTGATGATGAGAGAGCAATTAAACAACTACAACTTGATCAGGAAGTCTCCTTCTATGAGGTCTGTTTGAGAACTCTTTATTACACTTATTTTTAGCTGTCATCTGAGCACAGTTTAAAGAGACTGGTTTATGTTTTTCGAAAGAAATATTTTTCATTCTTGATGTTAAAATTTTTAAAAGAATATAACTCATTTAAGGTTGATCGATCCTCATGTGATGTCATAGGTTTTTGCAAAAATCTTAATAAATTAAACTTTGCACATGATAGAAATATATCTTTTGGAGGAATTTTATTCACTGGATATAATAAAAAATCTGGTAAACTATTATTACTGAAAAAGTTTATATTTTTCATAGATAATCAATTATTTATGATTTTAAAAATGTTGTAAAGGGCAATAATTCCTATGCTGGAATTTCCTCTACTGGATGTCTATTATACATTGGTTTCCCTAATGTCCACAATTAATCTATACATATTATGAATTAGCAGGTGGGGTTTTTTTTAACTGTTGATATTTAAATTTTGTCATTTCAACAAGTTTTTATCTATTTTTATTATTCTGTTTAACGAAAATGAGTGATTTTCTGATGTTGATGTATGCTTCTATTTCTGTATGTCTGACATCTTTAAAAAAGGTGGCAATATATACATTTTCTTTGGTTATTAATTAAACTAAACTGTATTGAGTGGAAATTGATAAAGTTTTTCCACTTTTAACCATTAATATTGATAAGTCACATGAGGATGGAGCTACCTTAAATTAACTGTTGACAACCAAAATTTGGATCGTCTGAATGCAAGGATAAGAGCAATATTTTAGCTTTGATTCTGTGTTATGTAAGCAAAGACTCGTTTTTTTTTAAGTAAACAAACCAATCAGTGAAACGTTAATTTTGTAATTTAAAGCATTTTCATTTTGTACAATCACAAATTTGAACTTTTGAATGACACATTTTACGTAAAGCATACCGGAGATGCGATCAATATCCATTTATTTAAAAAATTTCGTAAACACAACTCAATCTTTGTTTTCAAAACAAATAATAAACTCTCCATAGTGAGCTTCTGTCGTGATGAATAACCATATTTTTTGTGAAACCTTTTAAACATATTAGACAGTAGATTCTGATCATTTAAAGTAAAAACAAATTTTGGGGAAAATCTTGAATCAGTCCCTTTTAAGGTTCAAGTGTGCTTTTCTGATAAAAAAAATGTTGTCTATCATTATTGTAAACTTTTCACAATTCGTCCTCTTCTCCAGAACCAATTAATAAACCAATTTCAACCAAACTTTGGGTAAAGGGGATTAAAGTTTGTTCAAATTAACTAAAGCAGATAATCAAAAAAGGCAAATTAATTGGGTGGAATCATTTTTTTTTTACAAAATCTTATGAATTTTACCACTGGGCTAGAACATATGAAACTTATATGGAAGCTTCCTGACATTACGAAGATTGAAGTTTGTCCAAATCATTAACCCCCCCCCCCTTCCCCCAGGGGTAGTATAGGATTACAATAGTAATCATTAAGTGTTACATGGGGATATATTGAAAAACCTTTTTCTCAAGAACAGCAGGGCCATGATATAGTCATATTGATACACGCATCTTTCCAAGTAGCACATATTCCAGTTTATTCAAAATCATGGTCATGGGGTGGGGCATAGTGGAGCCACAGTAGGGGAACAAAGTTTATTTGGGACTATATCGTCAGAGAAAACTTTAAAAATCATTTTTCTTAAGAGTAATAGGGACATGATTAGTAATATGATATGCAAACATTATCAGTTAGTGCAGATTCAAGACCCTTCAAATCATGACCCCAGGATGGGATTGGGGAAAGGGTCATATGGGGTCAAAATAGGTAATTGAAGTTTTACATAACAATATATAAGGAAAAAATTGGTTAGAATCTGATTATTTTTAAGAGTAGCAGGATTAGGATTAGTCATATCAATATGCAAGCATCTTCAGGTATTGCAGATCCAAGTTTAATGAAGGCATTGTCCTAGGGCACTGAATCATATAAGTAAACTTTCTCAGGTTTTGTAAACTATAGAGGGTTTTTTTTCCTTTTTAAATCTATAAATAGAAGAGTAAGACTATCTTTGTAATATGTTTTTGTGAACTATTATAGATAAGCTACAATGGGAAATTCCAGACAGTCGTCTTCTTGTTTCAAAATGAAGTCTATACTATTTTGTGCCAAAATCCAAATGTAACTAAGTTCTTATTCTCAATCTAGTCAAACTTACCTGGATTCAGAATTATGATATAGGCAAAGAGAATTTTTTCTTGCAAAATTGTAATTGTTCACAAGGCTGTATTCTATGCTTTCTGAAATAAAATAAGTTCGCAAATAAATCCTTGAAATTACAATTATTTTAGAGTCTTCGTCGTGAAATGGACTCTCAGCAGGCACGGACGATCGTCACGCAGCTGCAGCGCAAACTGGGACAAATGGAGGCAGACCATGATCAAGAGGTGATTTAATAAGACAAATAAAGTGGGGAGAGGGGGGGGGGGGGGGGGCTTGACATGTAAAGATATAACTTTTGATATTATGCCTTGATCATTGTTTATTACAAACTTTTTATTTCTAGATTAATTAACTGAAGTTATCGTTTGAAGAAACGATGAGATACCGCCTTAATTCCTTTATCTGTCAGACAGGTGCGCATTATATTTATACATCGTAGTATACCAATGTTTTATCAGTAGTTATAGACCTATGAAATGGTAGTGTTAATGTTCTATCAGTAATTATAGACCTATCATATTTTTCTTGATAAAAGCAATGTCCTTTCATCTTGACCGAAAAATCAATCAATACATCATAAAATATAAAGAATGAATTATCAATGGGAATATAAATAAGCATGAGGTAATAATCGATTATGTATAATTGATTTTTTGCCAGTTATGCAAATTACCCATTTATAGATCCCCATAAGACAAACAACTTAGACATTTATTTCTTGATTAATCGGGAAATTGATCGAACAAAATGTCAATAAAATGACATCAATATATATTAGGGGGAAAATATCAATCAGTGTTTAATGAAAGAAATATTTGATGATTTTTGCATTTCAAGGATTTTCACTAATTCATTTTCTTTCTCCTTTACATAGGATCTTGAAGACACTATCGCAGCACTAAGATCCCAGAATAACTCGTTACAACAGCGGGTATCTATTCTGCAGGAGTCGCTGGATGAGGTTCAAGTGAATGTCTACCGTTAGTCCCATTGACAGTTCTTGCTTTGGGTTAGACAACAGTTTGGTCCATGGAGGTGAAAAGTTTTCTCTCTCGGTGTATTTCCATGACAATTATTCAGCAGGAAAGGATCAGTGAAAACCTGTGCTGAAGGCAAACGCTCTACCAAGATTTTTTTCTTTTGTATTTTTTTTTTTGTATGTGCAATATTGTAGTAACTCTTACTACTCCTGGATCACAGTGTCTTATATGTAGTGATCGTACCAGTTCCATCGCCATGATGTCCACCAAATACACTGACGATCACAATGTCTTATATGTAGTGATCAGACCAGTTCCGTCGCCATGGTGTCCACCAAATACACTGACGATCACAATGTCTTATATGTAGTGATCGGACCAGTTCCATCGCCATGCTGTCCACTGATGCTGGTCTCGCTCCGCTGGTATCACACTCGAATGGAGATTAATGGGTCCTAGGTTCAAATCCCAGTTGTTTGTCCCTTCCCATTATGTTTGGTGCAGTAATTATTCCCTGGAACTGACAAGCTAAACTACCTGTCACGGAATAGCTTGGCTGTCTTTGGAGGTTACAGACATTGATTAAAGTAGCAGTCATATAATTTTGATTTTCAGTGACTAGAGAAAGTTCATTTGTTAAAGCACAAAACAATCTTTTTGTTTACTTGTACAATGCTTAATGTATGTATATTTTATCAATGTTTACTTGTAAGAAACCTATATATTTTCAATGTATTTTATTTTTTGGATAAAAGCACTGACCGTTCAACTTGAGATAAAAATGGTACATGATCCTTAATAACCCCTAATAGAGCGTAGACTGTGATCCTTGATAACCCCTAATAGAGCGTAGACTGTGATCCTTAATAACCCCTAATAGAGCGTAGACTGTGATCCTTAATAACCCCTAATAGAGTGTAGATTGTTGTACATCTCATTGATATCCCATTGTTAAGAAAAGTTTCGATCAAAGCAATACATATTTAAAAAACTCCAATGGAAGTTGACCTTACCATCAACACTGATCTGTGTGTGTAAAACAATGTATTCTTCTGGGAATTCAAGCTACTAGTGAAACTGCAAATTTCTGCATGTATATCTAACAAACAGTGAGAAATTAGGTGGTCAGCACATTCCGATAAAATAGTGAAGGAAGGAGTTCTCCATTGATGATTCTAACATCACTGTTTTGTAAGTGATCGGACACAAAACCTTCATGTTGAGAACTAAAATAAATCTCAGCTCAGTGCAAGAACCCTCCAGTAATTTAGTTTAGTAGAGCAGGTATTGCGTGCCTCCACCCCACCCCATGTTCTGATGGTCTGTCTGAATTTACCAGAAATGGGAACTTAACCATTTCTGGGCCACAGCCAGAGCCAACCTATGGGCTTCCATGCATTGGGAGACGCACTGCCATCCCAAAAGAAAGCTTCCCCGGAACACACACACACACACACACACACGTACATACACACACACACACACACACACATACATACACACACACACACACACACGTACATCATCCATCTCCTGGGATCTTCAGTTTGTTATGATCAAGCTTCTGACAAAACAAGTCCCTGAATCCTCTCGGAGAGCACTAGGGAATTATTCTGATTCAGAGGATGATGAGTGGGGTTTCTTGAGTCAACCTGACCGCATTTCCCCCGAGATGATCAGTCTATACTAAAAATCGCACTACTGCACATCGTCACTTACAACCGGATTATCATTGTGATTTACATCTAGGCGATTATGCACGATTTGTGAATTTCGGCATATGTGACTGAAGTGTTAGTGAGCAGGAAACCTATGGAAGGAACGCAGTCTGACACAAGGTGTATACCCCCTCCCCCTCATAGCAAAACGTCTTTAAAATAATGCACATGTATTTACACATAATATAGTGTGTATTGTTCATGTTGCACATAATTAATACAGTGTATGTGTGTATTTACGTACTTACATTGTTCACTATGTTACAACAGGGGGTGTGGTAAGTATTGAACAAGGATAATTCATGATCTGATCAAGTCAACAAGATGAACATATTTTGTTTGATTTATTATTTTTCACTAACAAAGATTATAGACATAAAGCTCCTTATCATGAGAGAACCAAAGCGTATAACGAAAAAGCACCACCTTATCATGAAAGAACCACAGCATATGACGAAAAAACACCACCTTTTCATGAAAGAACCACAGCATATGATGAAAAAGCACCATCTGACCATGAAAGAACCACACCATAGGATGAAAAAACACCACCTTATCATGAAATAAGCACAGCATACAATAAAAAAGCACCACCTTATGATGAAAGAACCACATCATATAAAGAAAAAGCACCACGTTATCATGAAAGAACCACAGCATATAAAGAAAAAGCACCACCTTATCATGAAAGAACCAAAGCATATTGATTGATTGAATATTGTTTAACGTCCCTCTCGAGAATATTTCACTCATTTGGAGACCTCACCACTGCCGGTGAAGGGCTGCAAAATTTCGACCTATGCTCTGCAATTGTGGCCTTTGAGCAGGGAGGGATCTTTGTCGTGCCACACCTGCTGAAAAACTGTTTGACCTACTTATAGTCCTGAAGTAGGTCAAGGTACATCAATCCAGTTGAAATGCAAACTCACTTTTACACTTCTTGAGGGAGAAATTGTGACAAAATTTCAAAGTCATACATGCATCTGTTACGGGAAAAGTCAGGAAAACATGACCTAGGATGGAGAGCCAGCCAGCCAGACGCACGTACAGCGCCATAACATAATAGGTCCCGTCTAATGATGGGCATATAAAAATTAATCAATATGTGTTGCAAAACAAATTTATAAATGACTGATGTAGAACAATCAATCGTCTGCATTCCAAGATCAATACACATTTCAAACAAACATGTCGGTGCACAGTTTTCTTTTGACTGTGTATTACAAGCAGTTGATACAATTAGTCAACATCAAAGTATATCCTTGATATATTTTTAAAAAAATAGATTTAGTATACCCTACGATCTCACTTTTTTCGACATGCAGCCAACAGTCCGTTTCGGAAAATGTCATGAGGTCACAGTGACCCAATTCATAGTTGTATATAGGTAAATGATTGACTGTATATTTCTAAATAAAAATAAAGTTCTTGTTTTTCTGTATATTGCAGGATAACCTCCTTGGTCTCAATATAAACACCGCCTCGTCTAGCTCTTTTATATTTCAACACATCTCTCGGAGGTTATCCTGCAATATACATGAAAACGCAATCTTCCTTTCTTACCTATTCACGGATTATCTCAAATCCTTCTGATTATCTATTTCATTGCCTAATCTAGGCTACTATCCAGAAATGATCTCATATCCAACTTATTATTCATTTTAATGCCTAACCTAGGCAACTATCCAGAAATGATCTCAAATCCTACGAATTATTCATTTTATTACCTAGTCTAGGCAACTATCCACGAATGATCTCAAACCATACTAATTATTCATTTTATTGCCTAATGTAGGCAACTATCCACAGATGATTTTAAATTTTACTAATTCATTCTATTGCCTAATCTAGGCAACTATCCACAAATGATCTCAAACCCTACGAATTATTCATTTCATTGCCTAATGTAGGCAACTATCCACAGATGATTTTAAATTTTACTAATTATTCATTTTATTGCCTAATCTAGGCAACTATCCACGAATGATCTCAAACCCTACTAATTATTCATTTTATTGCCTAATCTAGGCAACTATCCACGAATGATCTCAAATCCTACTAATTATTCATTTTATTGCCTAATCTAGGCAACTATCCACGAATGATCTCAAATCCTACTAATTATTCATTTTATTGCCTAATCTAGGTAACTATCCACGAATGATCTCAAACCCTACAAATTATTCATTTTATTGCCTAATCTAGGCAACTATCCACGAATGATCTCAAATCCTACTAATTATTCATTTTATTGCCTAATGTAGGCAAGTATTCACAGATGATTTTAAATTTTACTAATTATTCATTTCATTGCCTAATCTAGGCAACTATCCACGAATGATCTCAAATCCTACTGATTACTGTTGATTTTACGGGATAATAAATTCCTCACGTATATTTACCCATCTAGAGTATCTAATTCATTGCCTAGGCAACTATAAAAAAAAATCTCCTACACATGATATATTTCATTTCTAGCCTAGACAACTATCCACGGCTACCTAGACCCGTGCACAGGTTATTTTTCTGATATCTGTGATATCAATGAAAATATGTTATGACATAGTCTACCACAAAGCAAATTCAGTGGAAAACTGAACTCTCAATGCTGTGTTAAACCTGGTTTAAAAGTGGAAATTGCTTAAATTAGGCGTCCTTAATACAGAAACAGTACACACATCAACAGTAAAAATGATGTCAACTTAGGCAACCGATATAACACTCTTTAAAACAGAAAAAGCTCCACACAGAATTGGCTGTGGAACTGTTGTCGATCATCGAGAGATTGACTTTAAGAAATAAATTCTTCCAATGACAACACACTTTGTAATTCCGCTGTTTTATTAGTAGACAAAAATTGTGACCAGCACATGACTGCAGTCTCAAATATCAAATACAATTACATTATTCCGAAAATGCACCAATGAGAACAAATGCTAAGTCAGAAGTCTATTACATTGTAATTCATGTTTGCGTAAATACAACCTGTCTAGGGATGTTCGATGTGGAAAAGTCTCTTGTTTTGAGTATAAACCTTACACTAAATTTTTGTCCTTTTTTGTTGTAATTTAAGGGAAAGGGGGAGGGGGGTACATTAGAGGCAAATGTGATATAGTAATTTTGATAAACAGTACTGGAAGAAATGATCATTTTCCAAAAATTTAAAAACTGGTCGAAGATTTTGTTTTCCAAGATCTACTAATATTCCACGATTTTTTTAAAATCTATATATATAAATTATATGTTAACCAATTAATTGTCCGATATTGTCTTATACAATATATTTGTGTACAAAAATTTATGACTAATACACTCTTAGACCACAGTGCTCACTAGACACTTGAGCTTTTAAATCATGAAAACATTTTGTATTTATTTTTTAACTTTCAAAGTATGAATATTTGAAAGTTTAAAAATTTCATAGGTTTTTTTTTTTTCTAAAGAAGTCAAGTTTCACAATAATTTACCCATTTTAAATTTCTTGCAAAAAATACCACACCAAATCAGAGCCGGAAGAGGGGGGGGGGGGGGGGGTGAATGCCCAGTCCAGTATTGCCCTAGTGAGAGGTCAAGATCGTTAGGACTGATTCTTACTGCACTGAACAGGAACTTAATTTTTCAGGCAATGACTATTTTTCCAAGAAATTTGGTCAGGACAAAAATGGGGACCAAAAGTTTACCAGATAGTTAACATGTACCAAGCCACAGAAAATTGATGTCATGGAGAGTTTTTTTTTTAATTTTGAATACGTTGGGAAGGAGGAAAAACCACACCCGAAACTTTTCCTTGCATCATCAGACTGTAGCAAATAAAACTCATTTTAACTTTAGTTAAATTGGCCAAACTTTGTGTTATGATTTACAAAAAACGAAAGAAAGAACAGTTCCATTATCTACAATTGTCTTAAAAGTACACTGAAAAATCTCTAGGTGGTCCAGTTGATGAAAAAAATGTGCAGAGTAGCCAAAAAAAAATATAAACATTAAAAGTTTATCAAATCATTTTCCAAGCTTGTTTTCTGAATGATCATCATGCTTGTAATATAGTGCTTTGATATAAAGCTGTAAATGGTTGCTAGAATTGTAGATTCTACAATCCAAACTATAAATAGAATGACTGATCACCTGGAGCTACCGAGACAGGGACTATATTCACGGTTAATACAATGCTTACAGTACACAAAATGTCCTGACAAAGATAACAATAAAGTTTACAATGACGACATACTTCACTTTAAATAGGAAACTGTTTACACCTGTCAATGAGGAAATAGTCTATTTTTCGTATCCTAGTCATTATTTACACACATACACATGCTATATATAGTAACAAGACTGCCACAGAGAACTACAAACTCCCTGCCTGAGGTGATCAAAACCATTGTTAACAGTAGCTTATATATGGATTTTTCAGCTCGCTTGTCAAATTGTGCGATACACAGAAGCTAAATATCAAGGTACTGTGCTAAAGAGAAAGAGAAATGTACGCATATACTTGTGAAATTGGTAACCATAGTTCAATGTTTGTAAATACACAGGCAGGCAAAAAATTATATATATATATATATATATATGGACAAACATCAATAAAAAATACTCTAAAAAACTTTGTATATTCAAGGTAATTTGAAATATCATAGAATTTCATTTTATCTAAATATGTTGCTATTTTGAAATGAACTTTGTGAGAAAAGGTGAAATTAAACATTAACACCACTGCATCCATATTGAATCAAAAGAAACCAGTGCACTGCTTTCTAAAAGTTTCTATCAGTTTTACAAATACAATGTATGGATTGCCATTTTAAACTTGTATATAAAATGCCTTTTCATCTCTTATCTAAAGAGTTTGTACTTCTTTTTACATTGTATGACAAATGATAAATATATGTTAACTTGACCAGTATAAACAGAACACAGAATGAAACGAGTCCTTATAAGAAAAACTTGAATCCACAATGTAAAAAAAGAGACATTTTGGAGACATCAGAAAGTGATATTACATTCCACTTTATAAATTCGATGATAGTGAAAGTGGGTTGCACCCCCCCCCCCCCCCTTTAATTGCTCCCTATTCTTACATAATATTCTCTTGTTACAAAAATACCCATAAAGAGATAGAGAAAGAATTGGATACAGAATTAAGATTTCCTTATAAAAACCCACACAGGAATCTTACCGTTTTCATTATGTGTTATACATACATGCAAGTAATCTGGTCATGCTAGTTCAACCATTGTCCAAACACCACATGAATGAATATGTACAAAGATTTATAGAACAACTAATCGTAACAAAATGTAAAGTTAATCACTCAATAGTTCCAATAATAGCACTCTTCCTGTCAATTTAGTGTGAAAAAAATAACAATAACGAAAACATGGAAAGCATTCCTAAATTATATAAAAACAATCATACATGTAAATTATCAACTAGACTTTAATTAACAATTTGATATACTATGAACACCCTGATTCCTGTATTATTATTTTTTTTATTATACAAAATGTTACATTTTACAAAATTTATAACTTCTATGTATAGCAAGGACTACAATAAGAGAATTAAAGGGGAAGAATCACACTTGTAGCTTTAAAATTTGACAATTTATTTACCAGGTCAAATTACAAAGGTGGGGGACTTCGTAGTCAAGTGAATCAATTCCACAATCTTCAATAAACAGTTTCGAATACTCTTAGTATTTAGTCCTGAACAGAACAAGTGCCATGATACAGCAAACTACTGCTATCTTTACACAGGTGGTTGCTGAATTTCTTCAAAAAGATAAGAAAACACAAACTAATTTATGATTTTTCCCCCCTCTTTGATTTCATTTCTATCCTAGTAGAGGAACATGTATCAACAATCTCTTCTAATCAAAGTAAAAAAAAAACAAAAAACAAGCACGCCTATTGAAAATTGTATCCGCTGAAATTTCTTTTAAAATTCAGCTTAATGTGGCAAAATCTGCTTTAGTGTATATATATATATATATATATATATATAAAAAAAAAAAAAAAAAATCTTCCATATAGGTCTCAACTGCAAAATATCAGATTTCCAGATCTTAATTCACTTCTCTATAAACCTAACAAGTGAAGAATTTCAAAATGACAAAGAATATATCTGATTTATTTGTGCATCTATAACATGCTTCCATTTGAAAAATTGTGATAAGTTGTTATTCCTCCTTAAAACTCTAGATATGAAGTTTGTTTGCTTTATAAATGTAACCATAATAATGAAATGTTGTAAATCAACTAAAAAATACATGACATAAATATATATATATGTATATATAAAGTATACATACATGTATATCAATATTGAAAACATGAAGATTTCATTGCAGTTTGCTAACAATGTTAAACATATTTTTTCTCATACAAAATGAAAATTGGAAGATAGATATTATCAACAACACTGACTTGTAAGCAATAACAGTGATTATGCAATGAATGAAGAAAAAAAAACAACAATTAATGTCGTATAAGTATCAGATCCAGATAGGTCTATCATCAGGCGTCTGAGATGACAACAAACTTGTGGCGTTTGTGTGGAATGTTTCAATCCATTTCTTTCCTGACACAGAGAGGCTGGCTGATGTCCAGGTCTTCTATGTCACAGAGAATGGAATAGGCTCAAGATATGCAGTGTTTAATTTTCATCTAGAAGATATAAAATCAGAAATAAAGCCAAACTGTTGGTTCATTTGACAGCTATCTAATATATAGAGGAGTCTAACAACCAGAAATGTAAACAAGAGGCCCATGGGCCACATCGCTCACCTGAGTCACCTTGGCCCATATCTGAAGACTTTCCATATATATTTGCATGTAAAACCTTGGTCCCTATTATGGCCCAAACTACCCTTTGCAAACTTGAATCTACACTATGTCAGAAAGCTTTCATGTAAATGTCAACTTCTTTGGCCCAATGGTTCTTTTAAAGCTTTTTTCTATATTTGTATGTAAAACTTTGACCCCCCCCCCCCCCACTTGTGGCCCCATCCTACCCCCCCGGGGACCATGATTTGAACAAACTTGAATCTGCACTATGTCAGAAAGTTTTCTTGTAAATATCAGCTTTTCTGACTCAGTGGTTATTGAGAAAAAGATTTTAACTATATATTTGTATGTAAAACTTTGATCCCCCTTGTGGCCCCATCCTACCCCCGGAGCCCATGATTTGAAGAAACTTGGATCTGCACTACGTCAGAAAGTTTTCATGTAAAAATCAGCTTTTCTGGCTTAGTGGTTCTTGAGAAGAAGATTTTTCCTACATATTTGTATGTAAAACTTTGATCCCCTATTGTGGTCCCATCCAACCCCCGGAGCCCATGATTTGAACAAACTTGAATCTGCATTATGTCAGGAAGCTTTCATGTAAATCTCAGCTTTTCTGGCTTAGTGGTTCTTGAGAAGAAGATTTTTAAAGTGTTTCCCTATATATTTGTGTGTAAAACTTTGATCCCCCCCTTGGGGCCCCATCTTATCCCCGGGGGCCATGATTTGAACAAACTTGAATCTGCACTATGTCAGAAAGTTTTCATGTAAAAATCAGCTTTTCTGGCTTAGTGGTTCTTGAGAAGAAGATTTTTAAAGTTTTTCCCTATATATTTGTGTGTAAAACTTTGATCCCCCCCTTGGGGCCCCATCTTATCCCCGGGGGCCATGATTTGAACAAACTTGAATCTGCACTATGTCAGGAAGCTTTCATGTAAATCTCAGCTTTTCTGGCTTAGTGGTTCTTGAGAAGAAGATTTTTAAAGTGTTTCTCTATATACATGTATTTGTGAGTAAAACTTTGATCCCCCCCTTGGGGCCCCATCTTATCCCCGGGGGCCATGATTTGAACAAACTTGAATCTGCACTATGTCAGAAAGTTTTCATGTAAAAATCAGCTTTTCTGGCTTAGTGGTTCTTGAGAAGAAGATTTTTAAAAATTTTCCCTATATATTTGTGTGTAAAACTTTGATTCCCCCCCCCCCCTTGGGGCCCCATCTTATCCCCGGGGGCCATGATTTGAACAAACTTGAATCTGCACTATGTCAGAAAGTTTTCATGTAAAAATCAGCTTTTCTGGCTCAGTGGTTCTTGAGAAGATTTTTAAAGATTTTTCCTATATATTTGTATGTAAAACTTTGATCCCCTATTGTGGTCCCATCCAACCCCAGGGGCCCATGATTTGAACAAACTTGAATCTGCATTATGTCAGGAAGCTTTCATGTAAATCTCAGCTTTCTGGCTTAGTGGTTCTTGAGAAGATTTTTAAAGTTTTTCCCTATATATTTGTGTGCAAAACTTTGATCCCCCCCTTGGGGCACCATCCTATCCCCGGGGGCCATGATTTGAACAAACTTGAATCTGCACTATGTCAGGAAGTTTTCATGTAAAAATCAGCTTTTCTGACTCAGTGGTTCTTGAGAAGAAGATTTTTAAAGATTTTTCCTATATATTTGTATGTAAAACTTTGATCCCCTATTGTGGCCCCATCCAACCCCCGGGGCCCATGATTTGAACAAACTTGAATCTGCATTATGTCAGGAAGCTTTCATGTAAATCTCAGCTTTTCTGGCTTAGTGGTTCTTGAGAAGAAGATTTTTAAAGTGTTTCCCTATATATTTGTGTGTAAAACTTTGATTCCCCCCTTGGGGCCCCATCCTACCACCGGGGGCCATGATTTGAACAAACTTGAATCTGCAATATATCAGGAAGCTTTCAGGTAAATTTCAGCTCTTCTGGCCCAGTGGTTCTTGAGAAGAAGATTTTTAAATGACCCCACCCTATTTTTGCATTTTTGTGATTATCTCCCCTTTGAAAGGGACATGGTCCTTCATTTGAACAAACTTGAAAGCCCTTCACCCAAGGATGCTTTTGGCCAAGTTAGGTTGAAATTGGCCCAGTGGTTCTGGAGAAGAAGTCGAAAATGTGAAAAGTTTACAGACAGACGGACAGACAGACAGACGGACGCCGGACAAAATGTGATCAAAATAGCTCACTTGAACCTTCGGTTCAGGTGAGCTAAAAAGAAAAACATCTCTTCTTTCTAAATCAATGCTAAAATCCAGTACAGATTACTTCTTTACAATTTGTAATATAAAATATCAATACAATACTGGGAAGTACTTAGAGAGTTCCCTGGAGTTTGTAATATAAAATATCAATACAATACTGGAAAGTACTTAGAGAGTTCCCTGGAGTTTGTGATATAAAATATCAATACAATACTGGGAAGTACTTAGAGAGTTCCCTGGAGTTTGTGATATAAAATATCAATACAATACTGGGAAGTACTTAGAGAGTTCTCTGGAGTTTGTGATATAAAATATCAATACAATACTGGGAAGTACTTAGAGAGTTCTCTGGAGTTTGTGATATAAAATATCAATACAATACTGGGAAGTACTTAGAGAGTTCTCTGGAGTTTGTAATATAAAATATCAATATAATACTGGGAAGTACATAGAGAGTTCTCTGAAGTTTGTAATATAAAATATCAATACAATACTGGATAGTGCTTTGTAATGGTGCATATGAGTACTATACAAATCACTTTATCTATCTGTGGATACAAATATTGTCTCAATTGTGTGGCACTGTCGCACTAGCACTCATGATTTAAAACATCACAAATAAATCCGTTGACAGTGATGTTTACATGACCAGTCTTCTGCAGGTGTTCTAGAGTAAAATACACAAATAAATCAGTTGACAGTGATGTTTACATGACCAGTCTTCTGCAGGTGGTCTAGTGTAAAATACACAAATAAATCAGTTGACAGTGATGTTTACATGACCAGTCTTCTGCAGGTGCTCTAGTGTAAAAGTAACATGCCTGTCTTGCTCTCCTGGTGACACAATGCAAAACAAGAAATTATCAATAAATTATTCATAGAGTTGCAAAGGCACAATACCAACATGTGGCGAATTATCTAGGTATCTTTTGATGAATAGGTCTAGCATTTGTAAAAATCTACCTTATTGTAAATCAACAATTCCCATCTTCTTCTTAAGATCCACAGTCTCTTGGAATATTAATTCTTTCAGTCGTTCTTTTGGTAAATCGTCTAATTCCATTTCAAAGGTAAATGGTTCTTCTGCCACTGGCTGTTCAAACACAAACAGAATCCTTTATTCAAATTCAGTACTTCATGGAATACATTAATTCCATCTTACCTGTGTTAGAGCTTAAAAATCTCACCGATGACTAAATGTGTAAATACAACACAACAACAACAACAACAACAACCCCCCCCCCTCCTAGCCAAGTTAAAAGGTGAAGAGCCATTAAATTACCATGTCAATTGTAAGAAATGCAGTCCCTAAAACATTGTATAATTTTTCTGTAAATATCCTTACCTCATCTGCTGGGTCGTAATATTGTTCTAGATATGGATGGGCCAACAAATCCTCCACTGCAAGTCTTTTGTGTGGGTTAAAGGTCAACATTTTATCCAGAAGATCCAGTGCTAAAAAAGACATAATGTATACATCTTACCATTATATCTGATAAATCGACAACATTGAATCTGTGTATATATATACATACATATACATATCTGTGCGTGTACAACAGTCAGCTATTTGGAAACAGTCTCATTCTCAATATCAAATACTATCAATTGTTCACAATTTTGAGGCTAAAACAAGTTGTGTTTGTGAAACACAAATGCCTCCGATAATGGCAAATTCAAAAGATGGCCAAGGTTACAAGAACAAATATCTTGGTACCAGTAGAAAGATCATTTCACAAAGAATGCTCATGTGCAATATGAAAGCTATAAATATTTACCATTTACAAGTTATGACCAATGTCAAATTTTCTAAAAGTAGGTCAAATGCCAAAGTCAAAAGGTTGAGTACCCATGGAAAGGTCTTGTCACAAGGAATACTCATGTGAAATATCAAAGCTCTAGCACTTACTGTTCAAAAGTTATTAGCAAGGTTAAAGTTTTCAAAAAGTAGGTCAAACTACAAGGTCAAGGTCACAGGGTCATAAATTTTGGTACCCACAGAATGGTCTCCTCACAAGGAATACTCATGTGAATATCAAAGCTCTAGCACTTAATGTTCAAGAGTTATTAGCAAGGTTAAAGTTTCAGACAGAATGACAGACAGGAAAAAAACAATATGGGGGGGGGGGGGGGGGGAGAATAAAAATACCCAGTAACAAATTGCTAAGTCTTCATAAATCCAGGTTCATAATTTCCTTTGTATGAAATGTTATACAAGGTCAATAAAATAATGTTCATTTGTGAAATTGGAAACAACGAATACATTTTTATTCCTTGTAATAGGGCTTATTCAGTGTCCATTTAAAACAATTGCCATTTGTTGACATGAAAAAAATTCCCAATCTGTTCAACTTTGACACTATTTTCCCCAATTGAATGGGAATCAGTGCCATTCCAATACTGTACAAAAAATACGCTGAGTTCATTTCTATCTTTAGAATCAGCCCTACACCAAATTTTGTTCCAGGGACTTGGGATTTGTAGTGACATCATTACATTGTTTTATAAGTATGTTCCTGTTTCTAAGAGTCTGTATTAGGGTCTCCTGCCCATGTTCTGTGTTCATAACTACCTTTAGGATCGGCCCTTGGGAACAGTCTGTTCCAGGGGACCTTGGGTTTGTATGGAAGGGACTGGATGTACCCTCTGGCCTGCAAAAAAACAAAATGACAACATATAACCACATGTAAATCCTGGAAGAATTATTTTGTTGGCACTAGTCATGAAACAGTCAGATGATCAGTAAATACTGTCTACTCCAGATATATTGAAATTAAGGAGACCGACCTTAAATGTTTATCATACCCAAAGTTCAATATAACCAATGTTGAACTAAATACACAATGCTCCTGGGGAATTATTTTTACTTCAATATAACAGTTAGTTCAATATAAGTGACATTGATATAAGTGGAGGAGACTGTAGCTTTATAGAACAACTTCATTAAAAATATTAATTAAATTATTTTATCAAACATACAGGTATATCGTTTGTATTCCACTTTAAATTTCCATGTTAAGTCCTTCCATCATCTAGTGATGTTTTTCCTTTCACTTTCCAACCCACCCACCCCCAATTTGTGAATTTTCAAATGACAGTAATAATATACTACTGTACAGTTCTCCAATAAATGAACTTTATGCATGTTTAAATGTTTTACTGTACAGTTCTCCAAAAAATGATTGATTGTATCTTGCTTAACGTCTCACTTGAGAATTTTTCACTCATATGGAGACGTCACCAAGACTGGTGAAGGGCTTCAAATTTAGGCCTATGCTCGGCGCTTACGGCCATTGAGCAGTGAGGGTTCTTTAACGTGCCACGGGTCATCTGTTTTTAAGGTCATCTCTGAGGACCCGTGACATTCACACCTGATGCCGAGCATTTGGTGATGGAACTGTCACTACCTGATTTAACGACTTAGGTGTGTCGCGGCCGGGATTTGAACCCCGGGCCTTCCGCATGCGGGGTGAACGCTCTAACCTCTCGGCCATGTTTAAATGTTTTAATGTACAGTTCTCCAATAAATGAATTTTATACATGTTTAAATAAGGATTAAATGTTAAAGACCCAATTGTCTAGTTACCCTTCTCAACCCTTAGCTTATAGTTTACTTTTCTTCATGGAAGTTGGTTTAAATACAACAATTATTTGATAATCAACCCATCTGTTGCTACAAAGATGAAACATCACCAGAAAGAAACCAAGCTTTACAAGCAACACATTTACTTAACCTTTACCTTTTCATATTGTTAATGTACAGTATGTCATATGCCATCAGATGTTGAATGCTCCTTGTGTCTTTTTACTATTTCACCATTGATAGCTTTCAGCCTTTGACTGTGCTTATTTAATCACCTCAATCCTTAGTGTATTAGCAAATTAAGATAAAGAGAAGATTACAACTGTAACATTAAGATTCAGCCAAGTACCCAGCAGTAAAATGTACCCACTAACCTTTTCATTGAGTATGCAGTCGAGATCCTCCTGACCTGGCGATCCGAGAATGCCCAAAATGTGATTGAGCTGATCAAGATCTGTCGTAGTTAAGAACAATCACATCCAGGTATTGTGTCAAAGTTTTACAAATTTTAGGGACAAATTTAGTTTGCTAAGGTATCATTATCAATTACACCTTAGCAAAGGGCAACGTATGTAAATCAGCTTGAATAATACTGCATATGTACTTATTTTAGTGTGTGTAAAATCAAATGCAGCTGTAGCCGATGCAATGCATAACATCAGTACATATAATTATCATGTCAGGCATGTATGTGTGAATTTCATATCTTGGTGCACGCTTCAGCACTAAAGTCTAAGAATAAGCATACATTTATACAACAGTATTCTTTGTATGCATCACATGATTGCTGACATTTGAATCCTTTGCTGCCACATGGGCTCCTGACTGTAGTTTTCATCTGCCCATAATAAAACCATGGGCGCCTTCAGGAATGAGGCGGGATCTCTCGTCATAGTCCACAGTGCATATCAAAAGTGTTGACTATGCCACAAAATCAGCAAAACTTACAAAAACATCAGTGCAAATATATAATGCATTAGATTAAAATAATGAAAGAATGTACAATAATTACCAGAGCCTTCCAAAGAAAAGTTGCCACATTCAATAAAACAAAGCTGACACACTGTACATGTATCCAAAATTAAAATGCAAATATTTCCAGATCCTTACATTATCATCTCCCTAGTATCCAGTTGGGAAAGGACATAAATGCTGGGGATCAATGGTATCGGAAATTATTTGTCTTCATTTTAATGTTAAAACCTTTTAATGATGCTTGTTACTGCTTTGGATGAAATAAGATCTTTGACATTTAATTGCTTTATGTTGAGTAAAGTCAAAAGACTAAAAACAAAGACAAAGATAGTAATTGAATAAATCAAGTTCAAGGTCCAGAATATGAATTAGCCCAAAAATGCTGTTGCCCATCCATAAAAATACCTGGTAAGTGGTTATCTGCAAGTCTGTCTTATGAGTTCTGTATTATAAGGCCAATACATACACAAACATAGCATGAACACTTCTGTACAGCCTAGACTGCTAAAGATGCCTTATACAGTAAAACATGGTTACAGAGTATATGCTTATAATGAATTCACGCTTACAGCAAAGTGATTTTTATTCTCTCTAGTTTTAAAACATATCAACTTATTGATTTAACGAATTACGTTTACTAGTATAATGAATCAAATTGTTCATTCCAAGCACTCCACTGTGAACTGTAATCTTAATTTTACTATTTCTGTGTATATCTTAACATTCCTGTTGATTTGAAACAACTATGTTGGGGGGAAAAAAAGAAAGAAAATAAGTCCAAAATGTTCAACTCAATCAACTGAAATACAGGATACAGTGTTTCCCTGGAAACAGAGGTCTGTTGATTAACATTTCTGCAAGGATGCACCCTACAGACCACACATCAACTGCAACATACATTTATTAATCAATTAGCAATTAAGATATTAAAATACACATGTATCCTAAATAAAATTCAACTTCTTTACTTGCAAATGTACATGTTAATACATGAATTGTCAAAATTTAAAAATAGTGAAAATTTGTTATTAATCTATGAATCTTTCTACAAGTATGTGTACAGATAGATGTAAAAGTTAATGAAAATCTTTGTTGTCCAGTATGAATTTAAATGATAACGGAATCATAATACACATTAGAACAGCTGGTTCATTGATTCTATGCCTGTCAGTTGAGTACAACTTACTTGACTTGGTGTAGCCTTTTGAGTTGAGCATAATCTCTGGGGCTCGGTACCATCTTGTAGCAACGTACTCAGTCAAAAACCCTGTGTGGTCATGATTTGGGTCAGCGACACGGGCTAAGCCAAAGTCACATATCTGCAGCACAAGAGAAGTCACATACATTTCATACAGTAAAATACAGTCATGAACAAACTAAGCAAGATTAGAGTCATAAACAAACTGAACAAGTTTAGAGTTATAACCAAACTTAACAAGATTAGAGTCATGAACAAATTAAACAAGATTAGAGTCGAGAACAAACTGAACAAGATCAGAGTTGAGAACAAATTGAACAAGATCAGACTCGAGAACAAACTGAACAAGATTAGAGTCGAGAACAAACTGAACAAGATCAGAGTCGAGAACAAATTGAACAAGATTAGAGTCGAGAACAAATTGAAGTATCTTCTGTCTAAACCCGCTTATATGAATCGGTGGAACACACAATTCACTAAATGACAGAATCAATTCCAACGTTTCCATTACACACATTTTCTCTATGATAATGACAAAACTCACCTTTAGATCACATGTTGTGTTGAGGAGGAGATTGCTTGGCTTGAGATCTCGGTGAAGAACGTTAGCAGAGTGTATGTATTTCAGACCTCGTAAGATCTGGTACAGGAAGTAACACACGTGATCGTTACTCAGCTGTTGCGTCTTCAGTAACTTGTACATATCTGTTTCCATCAAACATTGTACTATATAGCTAAACATGGTTAAGGAAGTACTCGAAATTATACAAGCAACAGATGAGATACATTTATTTACAATCCAAAGATCCTTTTTAAAAATACACCAGGTAAAATGAAACAACAGTCAAACATACCACAATGACTCATTGAATCAGGGTTCTCGAAATTAGTAAAGAAATCTGTTGGACAATTGTCCAGTAGATACTCAAAATTTACTGTACATTTGGGAAATTTATCATACATAATATAACACATCAAAAACTTCTAAATAACTATTGTAAAAAAGTGATTTTGAGTTAAATAATACAAATGTATAATTTCCAATTCAATCATATCTTGTTGAATTAAAACTATCATTGCTTTCGACTGTCCACAGTCTGTTAATCATCAGATTCACTGTCGTCTAATAGTCGAAGCTCATGTCATCCCGTTGAGATTCTCCTGGTGCGGTTTGGCTCTGTGTTTCTTCAGACACTGCCTTGAGCTTTGTCTGCAGTTTGTTCTTAGGCCTTTCATTTAAATTAGGTATTCATTCACTGTCCATTATGATAAGCAACATGTTTTGAAACAGGAATTAGATTGCAGTATGTAAAAAAAACCCATTTATTTCAAATTTATTAACAACAACGTATTTATACTTCTAAAAACATTTTATTTTTTGATCATCGTAATCAATGATTTCATAACAGAGTTACACAGAGATTATTTTGATAGATTTTCTTGTAACATTTGCATACCAACTTTTCTAAAATGGTACCACAAAAACCTACTGAACATTTTGACCAATAGAATTTAGATTTTTACCAGACTTGTTTAAAATCTACTGGAGAAGCCCATTGGACCTGTGCTTTTTGGGAACTTGGTTGAATACTGGTTTAACTTATACTCAAATCTTCCACTTATTATCAAATGTCCTGCTGTTCATAAACAATGTACTTATTGATACAAATACACATATCATTACAGGGTTTGACACTAAGGCACGTCCGACCGACCGAGTCTACTAAATGATAGGTCCGGTTGGGTAAAATGTGGATTTACTAGTCTGACTGGTCGTGTTGAAAAAATAAACAAGAAACTTTACGTTAAATTAAACCGTAAGAGATGTTATGTTTTACTAAAAGGAAATAACTGTAAAGACTTTGCAAGCAATCTTGAACCGTGTGATGGCATAATCCCTATTTTTAGTTCTAATAAATAAGTCGAAGTGATGTTTTACGACATCTATTCGATGTTAATGTTAAACAGAGTATTTGAATTGACTATGATTAAGTGTT
This sequence comes from Ostrea edulis, assembly GCF_947568905.1. Lineage (NCBI taxonomy): Eukaryota > Metazoa > Mollusca > Bivalvia > Ostreida > Ostreidae > Ostrea > Ostrea edulis. The sequence continues at coordinate 35,255,993 of NC_079164.1, forward strand.
TATCAAGTTAATAAATTACGTCGTAAACAGCTATTTATCGGTGTTGACATATCTGCGGGAATGCCTCTATATTCAAATTCGACTTCTCGTCCTCAAGGGAAAAAAGGTTAGAAAGAAACAAAGCAGGGCTTATGAAATATAAATTAAACAAAAAAGAGTTGAGGTCATTTTATACTAAATGGACTAAAGAATTTTCGTGCCGGGTAGAATTTAAAGAAACAGAAAATGTGTTTGAAAATCAAATTGAATGACGAGACTTAAGATATTTTTGAGACAATGAAATACGTTTTGGTTCAAACGTAACGTTTATCATTTAAATGAAGTATCTAAATATGGAGAAACTATCAGGGTTGTTTTCTGAAAAGTTAGTCAGGGCTAGTGGATATAAAGTCAGGTCTAATAAAAATCATTTGAAGTAGCCCGACTGGTCTATTGCTCAAAAAAGTAAATGTCAAACCCTGCATTAATAAAATAAATGTTTGTTCAGTATATACATACATAAATACCAAGGATAACCCATGAAAACTCGAAATCTTATTTCCATTGGGGTCCTTTGATGCACAAATGTTTCCGCTAGGGGGTCATTTATGTGGGAGGAAACCAGAGTACCAGGAGGAAACCCATGTGTCCGAGCGCCAACTGCCACACCCTCTCACATACAACCACTGCCGATTAAGGGGATCGAACTCAGGTCGCAGCGGTGAGAAGTGAGAGCGCTACCTCTGCACTACCCGGACAATTAATAACAAACTATGAAATTTCTTTTGATTTTGAAAGGATACACATCTTTCATATCATCAATACTCGGCGCTCGTAAAATGTCTTGTATATTAATGATCTGTAGAAGAAAAAACATAAAATTCAATATTATGTAATCATACGTGATTAACTAATACTTAATAAAGTGTTGCAGACCAACTTACATCATTCACACTCAATACAGACAAATTTATGTAACATTTGGGATCACACCTTACTGTACATTAATCAGAATACTCATCATCCTGATTAAGAATCATTTCAAAAATATCTTTTTTACCATAGACATAGTATTGCATAAGATTGAACAGACAAATTATGTCAATGAATTTTCTCTCCATAGATCAAGGTACAAGTCATTGTACTCATCATGATCAAAATAAACTCAAAATATATCTGAATACATCACTATGACATAATACACATGTAAGCCATGAATTTCAAAGTCCAGGACATCTATATCAAGGATGCCTATACTTGCTACAAAAAAAATCGAACGTCTCTGTTTTCAAATATTTCTGTACAAAATGTGAATAAATGTGTAAAACATGTAAACATAGCAACATTTCGAACTGGATGAAGTCAAGTTGACAGAACCAAAATTTCTGATATTAATGGTGCTAATTTCATTTAAAAGATTGTTTGTATGAAATTCATATAAGAACGTTTTTCAGGGGAAACAATTAACATTCAGCCATGGAGTGCATTTTCTACCAAACACACACACAATAAATAGGTATAACTTGTATTTGGTGGGTAATTAATAGATTTGATCTGGACCTTTTATTAACACTGAGAAGGCACAATGAACAGACAATCCAAATCCTAAAGTGCCCAGTTATTACTGACATAAACAGGGATGACTCTAAAAATGCCATCTCCCAACGTCCCCGAACCATCACTGCGCCATGCAGTCAGTACAGGCATAACAATAAATAATCAATAACTCATCCTAGCATGTGATTTCTCTTAGTGATGACAATGAGCCTACAAATGTATTAATGTAAGCCTTTTGAAAATTCAGAGAATGGATAATTTTTCAACATTATGAAAATCTGCATTTAGAGCTGTGAATTTCACAAAATATCAACAAAACTTTGAAAATACAAGCACTTAATCACATTTAAGAATGCTAGTTGTATGATATCCAAAATCCATTCATAGTAATTTACAAATTGTCATACATTAAATGCTAATCCTTTTGGGAAATTTTTGAATTTATATCTTTGTTCTAATTCTGGCTTCAACTCAGCCATTGCACACTTTAATTCTGATACATATAGTTAAAAACACTAAATATAATGAAAGAAGTGATTTTTTTTTTTTAAAGAAATGTGGCTAAACTCATCTTATCAGACATGAATTTCAAATCGATATGTCCATGTATGACTGAGATGAGTGGAAACTGAATTGTTTGAAATTTCAAGTCCAATGGTCATAACTCGGCCAAAATGTTTTTGACCTGAACCAAATATAAACTTGACCTGTGTATTCTCATGACAAATCTATATCCTGAATTTCAATTCAAAATGTTCATGTTTGACTGATATAATGAGTGGAAACTCGGAATTGTTTGAAATTTTTTAAGCCCAAGGGCATAACTCTGCCAAAAAAGTTTTGACTGTAACCAAATATGAATTTAACCTGTGAATTCTCATGACATATCTATATCCTGAATTTCAGTTCAAAATGTCCATGCGATAATGAGCATGAATTGTTTGAAATTTTCTAAGTCCAAGGGGCACAACTCTGTCAAAAATTACTCAACCAGAACAAAATAAAAACTTGACTTAGATATTCTTGATCTATAATAATAATATCTGTAGCAGAGATAATGAAAGGAAACCGAATAATGGAGGAATGACAGGACAGAAGCACGACAACCATAATGGCATTTCATGACCGGGATATTAAAATTTATTACATTTCCTTATTTCCAATGATAGACTGATTTTTCAATGAAAATGAACAAATTTAAATGGATTGGCAGGAAACTGAACAAATTTAGACAGTCATCAATTACACAATATCTAAATAAGCAAGTACACTTAGTACTGTCTATTCATATATTATCTAGTTTTAATTATTTAAATAATTAAGATCTTTGTATTAAATGTAATTTATAAATTAATAACTTCATAATTACAGTATGAGTACAGGGTGCTGAAACTAGGGTACATTAACAATCATGCCTCACTTTCTTGAGGGGCAGTCAAAAAAAAAACAACTAACAAAAGCCTTTAACTTTTCACAATGTCTCAATGTTACAAACAGAAAGTTACCAAATTCCCAGCAATAAGCATGCATCTTTCTGCAGCAGAAATTTACTTTGAGTGATTCTCTATAGAACAAAGTCTGGTTTGGTTGCATCATGCAGATATAAAAACTATTGAAACATGGGATAATTTAGCTCATTAGCTCAAGTTCACTCATGGCCTAATGAAGAACTTTGAAAAACGGTTGCAAAGCGTTATTTGCAAGTGTTCAGCCTGCCAAGCTCTATGTCGGCGAATCCAGAGCTAAAAACATGCCAGACCTTCGATGGCTTCATCGCAATGACAGGGCAATAATCAGACGGCCCTACAAAGCTAGACGAACAGATGAACCCCTTTTAACTCGTTTCTGACCAAGCTGGGAATTGAGAACATTGCCTCTGTGCTGAGAACTGAACATTTTCCATGGCAGGGACATATCAAAGTGACTCATTCTGTATCAACAAGTCCCTAGAAATCCCAAGTCACAGAGGTCAGGATAGACCCAAGAAGACATGGCTGGAAAGTGTGTCTAAAAATCTAAAAGCCTGTAACCTGTCCAGCGTCAATCCACAACAGATATGCCTGGAGAGCAGGCACAGAAACATGATGACTGGTCACTGTTGCCTACACTGGGACTACCACAGCAGCATTAAAACTGAAATCTGGATAGTGAGTGAGCAGGTGAACAGCCAGAATCTTTTATATGAAGCTATTAGTAACATGAATATAAACATGGCATTGTTATCAACTGACTAAAAAGAAGTCATTGTTGACTTAAATACTCTAGAATGTACAAATGTACAAATCCTATAAAAAAATTAAATCACAAGTCAAAATTGTTATTAAAACTGAAATCAAAATTTAGCAAAATCAGTTATAAAAGCTTTAAATATAATTTCGGAAAAGCAGTAAAAGGATGGGTCAATTGGTTTACAGGAAATACGCCTTAAGATGCTCCACTTCACATGGCAGTTTACAGCAATAACAATATCAATAAATAATGTAATATTGCCTATTACAACAATTTCATGGACGTTTTGTAAAATATTGCTATTCTTGGGCTGTACTCTCTAACAAAAACTAAGGACTAATTCAAGGGAAAAAATTAAGAAAATTTAGGGCTAAAATTAGGAATTTCATAACTAAATTAGGGCAGTTATAGACATTTAAATTGTCTTACTTTTGCAAATTTGACAATAAAGAAACTCACAAAAAATACTCTAGGTACAGGTAGGGCATCTTCCAGCTATTACTGGCTATCAACTTAATAGTCTCATCATTGTCACAAAGTCACAACCAATTAACAGCTTGACACATGGATCCACTGGTCAAATTGTTTAGTTTGAATGCATTTTCAAAATTTTTAGAATAGAAATATACATGTGTATAGGAATTGACATGAAAACTTGGAGCTTTTTTTATTTATTTTTTTATTTTTATAGAATTTCCCGTTGTATTCAACATTTATAAGGAATTTTAGCAAAACTAAACAAAATTTAGAAATTTTAGGGCCGCTGGACAGCCTGTACTCTGATTGGCATCTGATGATATATGTAGGGTAATGTTTATACTGCATTGCTGTGTGAAAGAGTGGCGACAGGCGGCTAACGACCAGGGCAGAAGGGTCCCATGATGGACCTAACCATTATGTGTGACTAGTAAGAAAACGTTCAATAAAGGTGTAGCAATCTACGAGTCTTTTGACCATTCCTGAGCTATCAACATATAATTATTTTCATATCAAAAATTGGGCACAAATTGATTTTTTATATGATGTGTCCTTTCATGTTATTCATCAATGAGGAAATGCAAATTTTACAAAAATTCAAAGAATCAATTTTTGAAAAATATTAATTGTCATTCATAATAGTTTAATGAAAACTTAACTACATCTAAACAATACAAAATCCTCGCATACCTTATATCTGATTCTTAACAAGAGCTCTAAAAAGGCAGGGCACTGCCCCCTTTCAAAGAGTGCATACAAGCTTTTTCTATAAAATCCCAGTGACCTTAAAGAGACACTACAGCTCATTTTCCACATTTTAATAAAGTGTTTTTTAAAACATGTATTGATAAAATGATAAAATTCATATCGATACTGACAATTTTGAACAATTGGGATGCATCAATTTACTCTCAACTGTGCTTTGAAGATCGTTCGGAATTCAAAGGTTTCTTCATTCTGACTCGGACTTTTGAATGCTTATTTACATCACGTGGTTTTGAATGACAGCAAAGGTGTTGTGTAGGAAATTATTTAAATTCCCCCTCAAGGAGGTCCACACTCACCTTTCAAGTATAAGAGTATTCCCTGCTCCTTAAAATAAGTAATTATATCAATCATTATTTCAACAGAAACCCTTCCATGTTCCCATTGACCGATGTTTTTACAACTAACACGTGTCGTGCTCAGATAAAAATAGCACTTACTTTTAAAAGTATAGTGTCTTCGCAGCTAATCTCAATGGCAGATTTAGGGGGGGCAGGATCCCCCCTCCCTTTTTACGCCACAGATTTTGAATGAAAATCCAAATTTTGCACCAGAATGGCCAATTACTGTGGCTAATCTTTGACTTTCACACCCCCTTCGGAAATCCTAGATCTGCCACTGAGTTACATGGGTTTCTCCGAACTCTTTGTTTTCCAACGGTCAAACTGATACCATGGTAAATTTTATTTCACGTATGAGTTTTACCTCATTCTATTTTTACCTTTTTTCTCACAGAATCTGTCAAAATTCTAGATCTATCAACTACACTTTCTCTCACTGGACGACATGCTGCACTGTTTACTGTCTATGCGCATGCATCTGAAGACTGAAAGGAGGAGACTCGATATTTTTTGTATAGGCCATCAAAAAGTATTAATTTTTACGTTAAAACGATAATTTTTAACTTTAGATAAGTGTTATTTTCGCAAAGTTCATACTTTCAACAATGCAACAAAAATTGAGAAAGCGCTAGGAAAATTGTCATTTCATGATTTTTGCGCAAAATGAGCTGTAGTGTCTCTTTAACCCTTTGACCCCAAAATCAACAGGGTTTTCCTCCCTTGTCAGATAACGAAGCTAAATCATGTGACCTTTAGAGTGTCTACAAGCTTTTTTTTAATGAAATCCAATAGTGACCTTGGCCTTTGACCCCAAAATCGATGAGGTTCTTCGTCTTTTAATAACAAGGCTACATGTGAAATATCAAATTAATCGAGCAAAAAATATGGCCTGTAAAATGTTTACAACTTGTTACAACAAGCTTGGTGTTACACACACACACTAACACACATTCACCCACACAGAAACGGTCCCATTACTGTAGCCCCCTTTCACAATGAATTGTGAGGGGATAAAAAGGAACAAGAATTTTCTGCTTCATCAAAGAAATCTTGACTAAGCCTTTATACTTTTCATCCCAGTGTGTGAGAATGCACCATTGCTGAAGCATATTAAGAAACAAATTTATGGAAATTGTACAGCACATGTGATGCGACACAACAGTGAAGGGGTAAAATAACTATTACCATCTAAAGTAATCAAAAGCAATGACCAGTCGTGGGAAACAAGTCTATAATCCAAGAAAACTCTGCATACAAGTTTGATTTTCCGCAACAGAACTAGGTACACTAACAAGATACTGCTGCATTGTCACACCATATTACTTCATTTCATTTTTATACCAAGTCATGGCACTTGTACAGGTAATCTGAGACATTAGTGATTTAAGTGGCTTTGTGACATTACCATAGATACTTACATTTTCATGCTTGAACCTTGTTAAAATCTTGATTTCGCGAAGCGTTCTTTGGCAATATGTCTGATGTTCAAAAGGCGAGATCTTCTTAATTGCAACCTTTGTTTTGGAAACTGTGTCCAAAGCCGATCTGAAAGAAAAAAACCCCACATCATTTAAGACAGATAGATAACTCCGTATACACTGACGACACTTTATTGGTGTGTATAGTTGAAAATCACAAAGAGCACCCTGTTGGCCTGGCCTGGTAGTGATGAAACAAGAGGAACTGAATAACATTACACTGTCAACACATATTTTTAAATGGATTAGGTTTTTAATCACACTATATGGCAATAGATTATACTGCAATAAGTTTTTGAAAAATTATCTTTTCATCATTTAATTTAGCAAAATATACAATGTAGGCCAAGTAGCAGACATGTTTTAACCCCAAAAAAATTATTTAGCCTTGCATATTTACATTCATTCTTCCTCCATATATCATATATTTACCCTGCTTGCAGTAAAGTACACTCTAAATACAAAAATGTTAAGGGTGGATGACAAATGTACATTTCAATAATTCATTATTTTCAGTCAAAAAACAATCATGGAGTAAGGCAGTAGAGTAGCGTCCCTTGGCTGCAATTGCGAGCAAGAGAACGGCAAAAACTTACACAACCATTCCATATGCGCCCTCCCCTATGTATTTCAAGTCAACATAGCGTGGACCAACGATGAATTCTTGGGCCTTAACGGCCACGGCTCCCGTCTTACTTGCAGGCTTCTCCCCGCTCGCCATGTTGATAGGCCAGGAGTCACGTGACAATTGACGTCACAAGGAAAATTTATATTTGCATATATGTATATATATAGATCTACTACTAAAAATATTCGACTATTTTTCCATTTAGCCTATTTGTTAAAATACGAGAGAGAGAATGAAAGAGGGTGAGGAATATTTCCATGTATATTTATTTAGCCTAAGCCATTGATAAAAAAACAAAACAAAAAACAAAACAAAAAAACACATTGTACCCAAACTATAGGCCTAATCAATGCTTTATAAAATAAGAGTAAATATGCCAATTATGCAATTAAATTGAGCGCCCTTTGAAGGATTCTCAATAGCGGACAACAGACAAACAAACAAAGGGATATAAAAAAAAAAGACAACAGAAGAAGAATTTTAGAGATACAAAGAAAGAGAGAGGGAAGGGGGGGGGGTCACCAAAGTCATATAGCTAGCATTGTTAAATTGAAAAAAAAAAATGTCATAATAAAAATTGTCCCAGAAAATAAGAATTAACTCATAAATTATACGCTAAATGTATGAATACTTTATAAGTAATATGCTTAGTGGGCACAACAGAATAGAATAATAAACACACACACACACACACACACACACACACAACAAACCAAAAAATATAAAATAAATGACTAGAAAACTGTATTCACTCTTAAATTGTTATCATAGTGCAGCATTTAATTGGGTTTTACATATCTAACATGTTTTACAAACGGTTTCAAACCATTTGGAACATCATTCTAGATGAAGATAGACCTGTATTCGATTGCAACGTCACCCCCCTCCCCCACCCTTGAAAATCATTGAGATGGACCTGAAGGGTCTCACATACTGAACCAAGGGCCATATTTGAAATATAGTGAAAAACATGGGAAATTCAACTCTTAAATCACCACCCCCCTCCCCGAAAAAGTCAAAGCAATCTGTAATTCTTATACAATATACATACACATGTATGTATTATTGGTCAAACACTGACACAAATCTCCTCACATGAAGCATAAGAGTACATAATTTAACTATATTTATATATATAATCCTAAATATACGTAAATATCCACACAAGTAATAGTATAATAAAGAAAAACTAGAACGTCGAAAACAACAATAAAGAGCTGTTATGTTTGGCGTTCTAATTTTTCTTTTATATATTCATACATGATATAAAAGCCTGAGAGTTTAGAAGTCACTGATACTTTTAAAATTAGCAAAGGTTGTCTTTCCTGTTAAAGGTCAACCAAGAGGCCTATAGACTAAATTGCTTACCTGTGTGGTCCTGTCAATGACCCTTAAATTCCTGTATAAAACTTTAATCTTCTGAGATGGCCCGGCCCTGCCTCTGGAGAGTCATGCTTGAATAAACTTGAATGTAGACTACATGCAAATCATATTCACCCGTTTGTATGCAGTTCTTAAGATTAAAATAAAAAATTGAAAAGAATACAAAAAAGTTAAAATGTTGGGATTTTTTTTATCTTAAAAACTGCATTTCTGGAGAACAAATTAAGACAAGTGATGAATACATTGAGATTTAGTTTGAAGCCTACTCGAACATCTGTAGAAGTGGTTCGTTCTCTCCCCAAAGTTAGATGGATGGTCCTTGAAGATTGACATTTCAGGCATTTTACCAAACTTTAAAAATAGTATTTATAACGTAAACACAGCTTCTGTGGTTTTTAGGGTTTCCTATATGTAAGCATGGCCAAGTCCGAAGTGGATAAGTTACACCCAGCCGCCTATCAAGTTTGCCAAGCTATGCACCCACTCTCTTCAGAATAAGTTTGATTATAGCTATAAAATATTCAACATCCAGTTACAAAATTAGAAGCAAGTCTCTTGTGCTATCTTGAATCAACCCATACATGTGCAGATCCAGTTGGGGGGGGGGGTACGCTGCCTTAACTTCAATGACACTTCTCTGCCCCAAAATGGCATTTGCAGTACCCTAATGAGGCACAAAATAAAACAAAACAATATATAAATAAATAAAATCATGAGTTTTTCCAATCCGGGGGGGGGGGGGGGGGGGGGGGGGACCCTATCTCGATCATCCTCAGTACTATAGCTCCAACTATCATAGAAATTTAAAAAAAAACAAAAAACCATGGAGACTTTTTATGAATATTATTTATTCACCAATTAAGGGCCCTCCGAAGGGGGGGGGGGGGGGGGGGGGGAGGCATGTACAGGTTAACAAGCAATTAATTATATATAACAATAAAAAAGTTTTTATGAGATATTAAGTATATACACCTAAACACTGGTTCCACCCCTGTACTTATGAAATTTCTACCAATGTTTTTATAAGCTCCAATTTACCACACCATGAAATATCCAGAATATAAAAAAGAGTAAACTTTTCAACCAATTTGGGCCCACAGAGGAGCATATTAATGTGCACCTAGAGAAATAGTTTCTTATTGTCAATAAATTTTTAAAGTCGTGATGAATTGAGAAACATTGGTCTGTTTTTAAAATATACACCAACAACTAATAGATTATTATCTCTGGTTTACTGTCATAACTCACACACACACAAATAAATTTTTTAAAAAATGATCAAATTCCAATGGAAAACTTTAACCCTTTTTGTGGCACTCCTATGGCCCCAAGGATCTTGTTGTGAATGATATTGTATATTGATTAACGCCCCTCTTGAGAATTTGTCACTCACAGGGAGACGTCACCACTGCCGGTGAAGGGCTGCAAAATTTAGGCCTATGCTTGGCGCTAACGGTTTTTGAGCAGGGGGGATCTTTATCGTGCCACGCCTGCTGTGACACGGGACTTCGGCATTTGTCGTCTCATCCGAAGGACAGCCCCATTTAGTCGCCTCTTACGATGAGCATGGGGTACTGAGGATCTATATTCTAACCCGGATCCCCATGGGATGATCATGTTGTGAAAACTCAAATCCACACTATATAGACTTCTTTAATTGTGTAAACTCTTTAGCCTCTCAGTTCATACCAGAATATAGATGTCATCATTTCAATGATGGCCTCTTGAACTGACCAGACTTTGATAAAAAAAAAATTTAAGTTCACTAAATATGTAAAAAATTTACCTGCGATATCACTTTCTTACATGAGAATAATTCCCGAATCAGAAATATACTTGTCCGTTTCCCTCTCCATATGATGTTGTATGTGTTAAACAAAAATCTAGGTACCATACACAGAGAACATTATTTTGCCTACATCCAGGTCTAAGAAACATTCAGAACATTTGATGATCTTGGATGAAACTCTCAATGACTTTGCGTCAACCAGAAATGTTTAATAAGCTAATCAGATGGTACGGAACCCTTTCTACAACATCACTAGCTCAATCTATGCCCCACTGTTGCTAAGGTACATGTAACCCACCATCCAGTTTAGAATACTTGAAATGTTAAACTTCACAGCAATAACCATAACACTCTCCATCATTCAGCCAAGGAGGGGGGCGTCTTGTTATTAAATTTAAAAAAAATCAATAGATGCACCCAGGGGTGCATAAGCCGAGTTGCATGGGATACATTGTAAAGTCAGGAATGATGTGGCATATTTATAATTGTGAAGAACTAATTTCAGTTTTAAACTTTTCAAGTTACTGTCCAGCAACCATATTTGTCCGAAGTTTTCAATTTATTTTTGGTCACTGTGACCTTTGTTCTCCAAAATCAATTGGGGCCTTGCTTTGCTGGTATCCAACAATATAACCAAGTTTCATTTGATTCAAATTAAAAAAATTCAAGTTATTCTCCGGAAACAAATTTTTAAAAAAAAATTAAATCTATTTTCGGTCAGTGACCTTGACCTTTGACCCATTTTCTCCAAAATCAATAGGGGTCTTCCTTACCTGGTACCCAACAATATATCAAAGTTTCATTTGATTTGGATTTAAACTTTCTGAGTTATCATCCGGAAACCAAATTTTTTTGAAATTTTCATTCTATATTCGGTCACTGTGACCTTGACCTTTTTTCTCCAAAATCAATAGGGGTCTTCCTTACCTAGTACCTAACAATATATCAAAGTTTCATTTGATTCAGATTTAAACTTTTTGAGTTATCATCCGGAAACCAAATTTTTCTGAAATTTTCATTCTATTTTCGGTCACTGTGACCTTGACCTTTGACAATTTTTCTCCAAAATCAATAGGGGTCTTCCTTACCTGGTACCCAACAATATATCAAAGTTTCATTTGATTAGATTGTAAACTTTTTGAGTTATCATCCGGAAACCAATTGTTGACGCCCAACCACCCGCCCGCATCACCAAACCAATAGCCGAGTTCAACTTTGTTGCAACTCGGCTAAAAACCTTCGTAATCTGTGGGTAGATGCCGTCATTTTGTGAGCTTCGTAATCTGTGGGTAGATGCCGTCATTTTGTGAGCTTCGTAATCTGTGGGTAGATGCTGTCATTTTGTGAATCCGTAATCTGTTGGTAGATGCTGTCATTTTGTGAATCTGAGGAGGAATTGTGCAAATGTGGCATAAATTTTGTCCGCTTCCTCAAAAATTCTTTCCCTTTCCACGGTATTTTTAACCTTTGCATGATAAAGAGGATTAGAAAAAGTAATGTAATTAGAAGTTAGATCCTCTCCCATACTTGCTATACACATGCAGCAAGAATGCAACCAGACGATTGCAAAATGTCAACCTTCTTCCAAGCCCTGCAGCTCTGACCATATACTGCCTTACATTCACTCTTGGTTTCATACAGTTTCAAATTCATTGTTTTTATGCCCACTCTATGAAATGTTAGGCTAGCTTTTTCGTTTCACTGATTTGGAATTAATAAGTGAAAATTAAACTGCAATGAAAATAAGGCTGTATCAGTTTGCTCATTTCAGTTTTACAGGGGAGAATTACCTGTAAAACATGTAGCATAAGCTGTATTACAATAAAAAAAACCAACAACTACGTTTGTTTTATTAAAAAAACATTTTTTCATATAGCTTTAAAGTAAAACTTCCTTTGAACAGTTAAGATCTTGAATAGATCCAAAACTATCTGTTACAGTCCACATTGATTGTTCATTGAAAATCTATGAATATTTACATCAGCATTTTCCCCCCTACCATATGGGAATGGTACTCGTTCAAGTGGAAAATAAAACATCAAAATAGAATTGGGAATTTTTTATCATATCAACAAATGGCATTTATTTTCAAATGACCAGCCTGTAACTGCTGAGGAGGAGCCTTCACAAACAGGACATCAATTCATCTACTACCGTTGCTATATGTCCTTTTTTGCTATTATAAGACATGATCACAGGTAGAAAACATTCTCCAGTTTATTGACATCTACCTCCTAATTACCAGGCAGTATAGAAATTACAATGTAGTTAATACGTACTATATTTCACACAAAGCAAATTATTAGCCTTGAATTACGATGTTAAAATTAGGGAAAATTAACAGCATTTGACTTTGGGAAAGGTACTTCTTATTGGTACCAGTTTCATAAGGGGGAAAAAAACAACGCTGTTCATGCAATGATTTTATATACATGTAGATAAATGTATCATGTGACTTCTTAAATAAGATTGCTGTATTTTTCATCAGCAACATGTATACGGTATACATACACTGTAAGTGATATTCCAGAATTTAAATTTCTCAACACAAAATATACAACAAAATACAGTCATAGGTAAACGACTAAGCACTTGATCACACATATCTTGTAGTTAAATCTGTCTGTGTAGAGTAATCTCCCTTACTGCAATCCAATTAACAATGGAGTTATCTCCTCCTCTTTTTGTCTTTGTGACGATCTCCGCTTTCCTCTCGCTTTCGTTTGTGGTCGGACTTGTGTGGTGATTTGTGGGATGACTTGTGGGATGATTTGTGTGGCGACTTATGTGACGACTTGTGTGGAGACTTGTGTGGTGACTTGTGGTGTGGTGACTTGTGGTGTGGCGACTTGTGGTGTGATGACTTGTGGTGTTTTGAGGAGGAGGAGGAGGAGGAGGGTTTGTGATGAGATGATGATTGGAGTTTTCTGTCATCAATTACTTCATAGTTTGCCTCAGCGTCAGCTGTAACGGAATAAATTCATTTTGTTAATACTGTAATGAAAACCATCGCTGTAGTGACACCAGGCTACTGGTCCTTGTCAAAATACAACAGCTCATACCCATCAATATTTCATGGTTATATACAATAACTAAAATACTAAAATACCCCCTCCTAGTATAACAAGCAATATTTCAAATTATAAGTTTGATAAGTCTATGCAAGGAATTAGGGGGTGGGTGGGTTGCAGTATTGAGAAGTTTCTGTGCTCCTCACTTCTATAACACAATGTTATAAAGAAAGAGTTATACTACAAGAAATGTGGGCCCATCATGAAAAAGGTTAAATTTACTAAATGATGAATATTCAATGCGTTTACCCATAATTCCTCTTTGTATCAAGTTAAAATTGTATAAGAGTGTTTATTCTTCAGCGTTTCCCCAAACACAAAACCATAACAGTGTATTATCAAATTCAGGCAGTGTAAATAAGTGAGAAAGTATGGTGAAACCTTTGAGTGAAATTAAATGAGGGCACCTCTCACAGTACTTCACAAAATCAACTATCAACAAGAGATGTTTGTAAAACACACATGCCCCCCATGGTGCAAAATTGAAAAGGGTTATACACACACCTCATTTAATTGATAGTATTATCATCAATTCAAAATATTGAGCAGACAATATCTTCCTATGTCAAGAGTGAATTGACCATGTGACCTAAAATTCAATAGGGGTCATCTACTCCTTATGCTGTACCAGTGTACCAAGTTTGATACGTGTCAATCAAGCAAATAATTCTTAAAATATAGGAGACAATATATTACTATGTCCAGTTCAACTACAGTGGAGCCTCGTTAATCTGGACACTTTGGTTCCCAGCAAAATCGTCCGGATAAATGAAGCGTCCGGATAATTGAATCGCATAATTTCTAGCTTTGCATAAGTAACCAATATGTACCTACTTTATTGATGCATAGTGAATTAAACACATTCTATCATTGAATTTAACCATTTGCATTAGTAAATAAATTATGATAATGTTTACATTTACATGTATTTCAAAGCACTAAAATTTAATGTACATGTTCAGTGTATTTGCCTGTGCTTTCATTTTACATACATATGATCCCTACAAATAAATATACAAAACTGTGTACCGTATGCACTAAAACAAATAATGAAGCACTTTATGTAACTATAAGTAAATAAATCATTAGTAACTAACATAATCATTTACACTTCAAACATTTCATCACACTTTTACTTCTTAAAGAGGCCGGTAATTTCCATATGTCACGATTCAAGGTTCGGCGGTCTGTTAAAACAATCTTCATCGTCTAAAGTTGATATAAGAATTCCGTGATTATCATGTCAGTTGACAACATTCTTTAACCAAAATTCCATCTGCCAGAGTTTATATTTCTTATTCTATAATTATCCAAGACAATATCGGGAGAAAAAAAATAATTTAAGCTCGTAATATCAAGACCTACTACTGCTTTGATCTAGATCTAGTCACGCGCACCTATTATTTTCATGATGCGATAATAACGGAACAAAACTCGGGTGAAACTAACATTACAGGTACATACAGAATTTAATTGTCATTTTCCTTAAAATGGTAATTTTCTCACTTCTACCCAGAGTTTAAAAATTCGAAAGCAATAAAGCTCTACAACATCGTAACAAAATCAATCGTACACAGGAACATTCTACATGCGTGACATTTTAAACGTTAAAAACTTATACTACATGTGCATGAACATACATGTATATTTCACGCCAATCAACAGTATAAAATCCAGAATCTAGAAGTATAATCTACACTCTTTAGATTTGAATAAGCCGATATCAATTTACGAATCAGTACAACTGATATGTGTAGCAGTTAAAAAATTATCATTACGGCATGATGATTAATTTATTAATACTATTAGGGTATTGATCAAGACTATAAATTAATATGCTACAGATTTATTTACAAAATTCAACACTACACGCAATAAAGATCTTATGTGCGAAAATTGGCAATACAAAGTCTCGATCGGCACGTGCTATCTAAAGGACTTATCATCTCACACCACCAAATTGGAGGGAGGTGTTGACAGGGTACAGGTAATCGCTTCATTTAGACAGTTTGGTTTGTTTTCTTTATAATTTATGCCTTGCTAAAATTGTCCGACACAGACCTTCCCTAAACAAAATTACCGTCCGGATTAACGGTACAATTTTCAATGCATTATAACGTTTTGTAGTAAAAAGTGACCATCCGGATCCGGAACGTGAATTTCCGGATTAATGATGCAAAATAACGTATAAAAATTCCGTTCCCTAGAAAAATCGGAAGGGGAAGCGTCCGGATTAATGGCGTCCGGATTACCGAGGCTCCACTGTATTGACTTTTGACCTCAAAATCAATATGCGTCATCCTCTCCTGAAGATGTACCAATGTACTAAGTTTGATGTCTGTCAAGTAAAAGGGTTATCAAGATATTGAGTGGACAGTATATTACTATGTCCAGTTTGACCCTTGACCTTTGATCATGTGACCTCAAAATCAATAGGAGTCATCTTCTCCTGAATATACACCAGTGTACTATTTAAAGTTTGATGTCTGTCGAGCAAAGGGTTCTGAAGATATTGAGCAGACAGTATATTCCAATGTCCAGGTTGACCCTTGACCTTTAAACATGTGACCTCAAAATCAATAGGGATCATCTTCTCCTGAAGATGTACCAGTGTACCAAGTTTGATGTCTGTCAAGCAAAGGGTTCTCAAGATATTGAACGGACAGTATATTCCTATGCC
Organism: Ostrea edulis; assembly: GCF_947568905.1. Lineage (NCBI taxonomy): Eukaryota > Metazoa > Mollusca > Bivalvia > Ostreida > Ostreidae > Ostrea > Ostrea edulis. Next base: position 35,272,370 of record NC_079164.1, read on the forward strand.
CAGTTTGACCCTTGACCTTTGACCATGTGACCTCAAAATCATTAGGGGTCATCTTCTCCTGAAGACGTATCAGTGTACCAAGTTTGATGTCTGTCAAGAAGAGGGTTCTCAAGATACTGAGCAGACAGTATATTCCCATGTCTAGTTTGACCCTTGACCTTTGACCATGTGACCTCAAAATTAATAAGAATCATCTTCTCCTGCAGATCTACCAGTGTACCAAGTTTGATGTCTGTCAAGAAAAGGGTTCTCAAGATATTGAGCAGACATTATATTCCTATGTCCAGTTTGACCCTTGATCTTTGACCACGTGACCTCAAAATCAATAGGGGTCATCTTCTCCTGAAGACGTACTAGTGTACCAAGTTTGATGTCTGTCAAGCAAAGGGTTTTCAAGATATTGAACGGACAGTATATTCCTATGTCCAGTTTGACCCTTGACCTTTGACCATGTGACCTCAAAATCAATAGGGGTCATCTTCTCCTGAAGACGTACTAGTGTACCAAGTTTTATGTCTGTCAAGCAAAGGGTTCTCAAGATATTGAACGGACAGTATATTCCTATGTCCAGTTTGACCCTTGACCTTTGACCTCAAAATCACTTGATGATAATGATATTTCATATGTGGGTTGGTTATGAGTGGAAGATGACCCCTATTGTTTTTCAGGTCCAAAGGTCAAGGGTCAATCTACTTTGGACATAGGAATATAATGTCCGCTCAATATCTCGAGAACCCTTTGCTTGAAAGACATCAAACTTGGCACACTGGTACATCCTAAGGAGTAAATGACCCCTATTAATTTTGATAATATCATTATCATCAAGTGAATGGTTCTCAAGATATTGAGCGGACAACATGTGGTCTACAGACCGACCGACAGTTGCAAAACAATATGCCCCCTCTTTTTCAAAGGGGGGCATAAAAATGAAAAAAGAAGTAAGGTCCACATCAAAAATATAAGATCCACACAAACTGCAACTGAATTTAAATGCATTCTTTAGGTCCAGATTATCAAGGTCATCAAATGACAGCATGGGTATAAAGCCCCCTAGAAGGTGCATGATTTGTACATTCAATTCAAACAGTAAAATACAGTTAAAGTGAACCTTCAGGGCCAGCAAAAAAACACAGTTCATTTTTACCAAACTTTGATATAAATACTATATCAAACAAGAGGTACTGTGAGCAATGCTCACTAAGAATACCCCCCACATACCCCAATCTCCCAAAGGGTGTTGGTAATAGGTAAAACTTCAGTATTATGATCCAAAAGGTATCTAGGAACAAAGCATCTCCATGCGATGAAAAAAGCCGTTAAAGAATTTAAATGGAAAACATATTGCTACTTTGATGTCCAGTGCGCGTGACGTTTGACCTTTTGACCCCAAAATCGATAGGGAACATCTTCATCCCATGGGTAGTCCATATGTATGATATGGTGACTGTAGGTGGAAAGGATAACGCTTTAGAGCCCGGAAACCATATTGCTACTTCGATGTCCAGGGCGCTTGACCTTGGACCTTTTGACCCCAAAATCGATAGGGAACATCTTCATCCCATGGGTAGTCCATATGTATGATATGGTGACGGTAGGTGGAAAGGATAATGCTTTAGAGCCCGGAAACCATTGCGTCTACAGACGGACAACCCGATTCCAGTATATCCCCCCCCCCCCCCAAACTTGTTGCGGGGGGTATAATAAAACTTTTATTATTTTCCTCTCATAGGGGAAGAAATATCACTTCGCAATAAGCATGAATTCGTTTAAGTGCTTAGTGTTTGTTATAAATATGTTGTTTTTTTACTGTAGCTGGAAGCGTATGACATGTACACCATGCCTGGCAAATTGCTTGAAATAGGTACAGTAAAACACACTTGTAGCGACTGGGGACAAAGCTTTTAGACTTATCAATGTGGATTGCTACATCAGCAAAGAGTTTCTCAAATCAGCAAAAATGCTATATGATGATATATAATAAATACACAGGATGGATAAAAAAAACCCATGATTTTCAAAACTTTATTTCAATGAATATGAGCAAAACACTCTGGTGGATTTGAACTTGGGATCTACTAGTCAGTAACCCGATACCCTATCCACTGAGCTAGGTAGATATACAAACATAATCGATTGACAACCTCACAAACCATTTATAGTGCCATCTTGTGAAGTAGTATCATAACAAGAGGCCCATGGGCCACACCGCTAACTTGAGTCACCTTGGCCCATATCTGAAGACTTTCCATATACATGTATATTTACAGCGTGTTCGCTGTAGCTGCGTTTCATTGTATAGAACATTCACAGTAAGAAGCTAATACAGACCTCTGCGAGCCTCTTCCTCGAGTTCATCCCAGTCTTTTCCACTTTCTTCACTAGATCCCAGTTCCTCCTCTATAAAATACAAAATACACATTACCTCTATCACAATATATTATGCAATGAATACCATGGTAGGCACCACCAATTCATTTATTACCACAGCTGTACAATGCAATATATATACAGTGTAACAATACGTCACAACACAGTAACACCTCGACGAGTCACTCTTATTTACCTGAGGTGTCCTCTGCCTCCCCTGACCAATCACTTTCTTCGCTGTAGTCACTGGAGTCCATCTCCTCACTGTCTGCATCTGTTGGATTGTATGCCTCATCTTCTTCATCTTCATCATCATCATCAGCCTCATCCTGTTAATCAGAAAACATTCCAATAATTAGACATAAAGACAGACAACAAACACTAAACAACCTTTTGTTTGACAATGTAAGAAAGCAGAGGTCACATACCCCACGCTCCAACATTGCTGACAATGCCTCACATAATGAATGGTAATGCTATGCATTACTGCAAGAACAGGACAGACAGATTCAAAATTCTAAGTTCGATAGGGCCATAAGAAAAATTATTGAATCAGAATTTCCTGGGAAATATGCACATCTACACTGTGTGTCCTTAATAACTACAAAGTTTCATGAAATTCTATTGAGCAGTCTCAGAGGAGTTGCGCTGAAAAGAACAGAACAGACGGGCTCGAAATTCTAAGTTCAAAAGGGGCATAACTCCCAGAAAAAAGATTGAATCAGAATTTCTTGGGAATATGTACATCTACACAGTGTGTCCTTACTAACTACAAAGTTTCCAGAAATTCTGTTGAGCGGTCTCAGAGGAGTTGCGCAGGCAAAAACAAAAGGGACTGACGGACAGGTCAAAAACATTATACCCTTCCCAACTTCGTTGTGTGAGGTATAATTAGACAACGTACACATAAACAATATAGATATGCAGGCTGACAAACAACATATGATTGACAACAAACATCAATTAATTATTTAAATAAACTATATCTGATTGTTACACTTCTCTCCCAACATGTTTCTTTATGAACAAGAGGTACTGTGAGCAATGCTCACTAAGAATACCCCCCGCTTACCCCAATCTCCCAAAGGGTGTTGGTAATAGGTATAAACTACCTCTTTTCTGAGTGTAAAAAACAAATGGCATGACAAACCGAACCATATTGCTACTTCGATGTCCAGTGCGCGTGACGTTTGACCTTTTGACCCCAAAAATCGATAGGGAACATCTTCATCCCATGGGTAGTCCATATGTATGATATGGTGACTGTAGGTGGAAAGGATAACGCTTTAGAGCCCGGAAACCATATTGCTACTTCAATGTCCAGTGCGCTTGACCTTTGACCCCAAAATCGATAGGGAACATCTTCATCCTATGCGTAGTCCATATGTATGATATGGTGACTGTAGGTGGAAAGGATAACGCTTTAGAGCCCGGAAACCATATTGCTACTTCGATGTCCAGTGCGCTTGACCTTTGGACCCCAAAATCGATAGGGAACATCTTCATCCCATGGGTAGTCCATATATATGATATGGTGATGGTAGGTGGAAAGGATAATGCTTTAGAGCCCGGAAACCATTGTGTCTACAGACGGACAACCCGATTCCAGTATCCCCCCCCCCCAACTTGTTGCGGGGGGTATAATTATCATGCTGTCTTTCACAAAGTACACATTGTTTCAAATTGTCATCATTCCAAAATCAATCTGACTTTAACGTAACCTGCTTTTCCCATAAAGGTCCAGTAACCTTGATCTCTGAAATCTTGACCCCAAAATCAACAGGGTTCTCCCACTCTTGATATATAAACTACTTGTGAAGTATGAAATCAATCGAGCAAAAAATGTGGCCTGTGGAGTGTCTATAAGCTCAGTGTTACACACACAAACATACATATTTACCCACAATCCAGTTAGGGCTGTTCCAGAAATGATCAAATGGGGGGGTCGGGCGGCAAATGATATTTTTTTGTGTGGGTGGTCGTATTTTTTCATATTTGGTCCGTGGTTGGACTGTTAAAAAAATATTTATTATGGGTAGTGGGTAGTTTCTATTGTTTTATTTTGTGCCACGTGGGTGTTGAGTTTTCAGAATATTTTTATTGTCGTGTTGGTTACAAAACGTCGGAGGGAAAATTGAAAACGTGCTTTCGAAATTGGAAGTAACATAGAACTATTCGAGTTGTCGCTCTTTGCAGCGCATAACTTTCCATTACGGCACTCTTCAAATTAGAGGCGCATTTAGTAGGGTCCCTTTGGACATGATGGCGGCAAACTCTGTTCTGTAGATTATTACAGTTTACAGTGCATCGATTTTGGGAATATTTTGAAATCAATAGGTATTCCGTTTTCTAATAAAAATAGGCAAACCTTAGTTGATTTATACGAGGGTACCGATGCGTTATATTTATCAGTCGGTGTGATGGTGATATAGAGGCCTCCGGGCACGGGCTCCATTAGAAGACGAACGATTCGTGGAAAAACATATCCATACCCATTTCATGATAATAGCATCGTTTGGACTCCCAATCTTTCCAACATTCCCGCCATAGATGCCTTTCATTGTTGATGTGACATCGTTTCTTCAGAACTACTGTGATACAATGTCGCACAGGCATTACCGCGTCATTGACTAGAATGTTTGTCCCGAAAACCTCGCGACATTTGTACCGTTTTCATTTTTAAAAATATTTTTGTGTTGGGTCTGGTTAGTTTTTTTTTTAATTAGATGGGTCATTGTAAAATGAGTTTATCAATTTGATGGGTCATGAGGTAATTTTTAATTTTTTTTTATGGGTGCTTGGTATATACAAAAGGTGCCCCCCCCACGTATTTATTTCTGGAATAGCCCTTACTATATCCCCTCTTGCAGTGAATTGCGAGGGACTAATAATTACTGATATACAGGTTACATAATGAACTCACGGCACTCTCAGGTTCCAAGAATGACCACCCTCCATTGTCAAAGAAGCCTTCTGGGTCATCTGTGATCGTCTTCATAATTTTGGCCCAATTCAAGCTCTGAATGCCCTCTGTGTAGTGGACTTCACAAGAACTGTGTGGATAAAAAAAATCTTCCTAGTTTTATACTTAACACAGCACATGTCCTCAATCTTTTAAGAATATATTATAATATTTTAGGGCATTTTCCTCATCATTTGTTCTATATATACAAGTTTATCTATTCACAGGGTGAAAAAAAAAGACAAACAAAAGTGAGTACAGTGAAAATGAAAATAATGTAATGGGAAAAAAACCCACTAATACACAAAACTGAATGTACAATTTCTATGTTTAATTACATCAGAATGTTTGAATGGGTACAACAAAAATACATCCCCTATCACATTTGTAAGAGACTCTCTAATCTCTGATTAGTGGGGAATAAAAATGGTGTTTGGGTCCGAGGTATAAAACGAGCAGGACTTTTGCTGGTGGGAGTTTTTGTAACATTCATCAATGGAGTCATTTCAGCACTTACTTAAGCCAATCTTTGACATGGTCTAACATGTTCATTGGAATGGAGTTGATCATGGATGCTTTCTTGTTGTAATCTTTAAACACAAACACCATGTCGAAGTTCTTTAGATGGAACTGGACACGTTCAAAGTGAATCAGCTCCACTTCATCCAACGACACCACAAAGGGAGGCTGCAAGATAAAAATAACTCAACATCAATCAAAGTACTGTAAGATTAGAATAAACTCAACACCAATCAAAGTACTTTAAGATTAGAATAAACTCAACACCAATCAAAGTACTGTAAGTACTGAGAATCGCTAAACTCAACACCACAAATGGAGGCTGCAAGATTTGTGCAATGAAGTGGACTGAGCTTACATATCTCAACTTTCTGTCAGTCTTGCCAAAAAAGCAACAAATGTATCAACTAACTGTAATTCAATATTCAGAATTCAAACCCCATTATTGTGACAGATAGCTGAATTCAGGTGTTATAAACAACATACAAACCCTTAAAAAAAATTGGAAGATGTTCAAAGAGAACAGCTATCAAGCTAAAATACAAGTATGGTGAGATTAAAATTTAGGTCATCTACAACTATCCATGCATCATTTGATGGCAATCTATATGCCATCCCATCTTTTCTTCTCCTCCGAGCAGACAATTAAAGATAGAGATCCTTACCCACTCTGTGAGATGGACCACACAGCCACTGGTGGGTTGTAACAACACAGTACTCCTGAATGGAGCTCCATAAAATCCCAGCTCCCGGAACGGCGAGTCAAACTCCACCTCCCCTTTAGTAATGGCCTCCACTTTCTCACAAAAACCTTTAAAGGCAGCTTTTAACTTCTGTCTCAGTTCTCGTTCGGCCTGTTAATAATAAACTGGGTCAGTCAATGCATGCTTTCGATGCAGGTATATCATTACATATAAATGTCAAATATATACTCTGTAAAAGTGACATGCATTTTATTTTATTTTTTTTGTAAAGGAACATGTTTAAGTGTTCAATGAAAATAATCTCATGTTCAAGAAAAGCATGCATATGCAACATCAACAACTATAACAATTATAATTAATGGAAACATCTTTTAAAAATCATGGCCAAAATGGTGTTTATCCCTGGTTGTCCTGCCCCAAAGGACAAAGTTTGAGTGAACATGGTTTTTGCTTAATCTGACACTTTTGTCTAACTATCTGCAACTTTAACCTAGGTCATAACTTACACTATAAAAGATAACAAATTTATACTTTGTAAACAGAAAGGTCAAAATCCATGCTATCTGACTGCTAAAGGCCAAGGCACTTAAAAAGATTAAGGTCAGATTTACAACAATTGAACCTACATGGAGCAGTGTTTCAGGAACACATTTTATCTGCATTAAAGATACTGTACATTTATAGCCAAGTGCTTCAAATATCTTTATTTAGTGACCTTTGGATCACCAAGAGCAGTTTTTTTTATTTAATGAGATGGCTTTTGACCAATCTCACAATCCATATTTCTAATTTCAGAAGGTGATGTAATTTGTACACAAATTAATAGCTGAATCTTTTTCTGATGTGAATTTTCTTCAACATTTTACACATTCATCCTGTTTACATCCCCCCCCCCCTAAATTGATGATGCACCACTCTTCAATACCTACTTTCCTGTTTTGTATGCTTTATCCCTATCATCACTGATTCGATATACGAAGCCTGACATACCTGTTCCGCATGAAGATCATCTCTGTCATGCATATGCTGGTGTTTCCCAAGATCTGTGGTCACTTCTCCCACCTCTGTGTAAAACTGAACGTCCACATGTTTCTTCTTCCCAAACAGAATGGCATGCTATAACAAAACACATCATAACCAATCAGTAAGTTTTCTATAGCTTCCCATCAAAATTCGTCTTTCTGACGAAGTCTAGACTTATATACATCACTACAGTTGTACAGTGTATCTATATCTGTATACTATTATCACCTGTTACACCAGACACACTGACCTTGAGATGTACAGTGTATCTATATCTGTATACTATTATCACCTGTTACACCAGACACACTGACCTTGAGATGTACAGTGTATCTATATCTGTATACTATTATCACCTGTTACACCAGACACACTGACCTTGAGATGTACAGTGTATCTATATCTGTATACTATTATCACCTGTTACACCAGACACACTGTCTAGACTCTATATACATCACTACAGTTGTACAGTGTATCTATATCTGTATACTATTATTGCCTGTTACACCAGACAAACTGATCTTGAGATGTACAGTGTATCTATATCTGTATACTATTATTGCCTGTTACACCAGACAAACTGACCTTGAGATGTACAGTGTATCTATATCTGTATACTATTATCACCTTGAGATGGAAGTGTAGCAGGATGACCATTTCCCCGTCACACGGCTGAAAGAAGGCGTTCTTGATGTTGTTATACAAAATGTCTACTTTGTCTCCTCGAATTGACGTAAAACGAAAACCTGATAAAAATTAAAACGTAATCTCATGAACATTAGAATATAAACCTTATAATTTGCATGTAGTAACCAGAGTTCTCTGCCCGCTATCTTCGTTATGCAACTGAAAAAAATCAATACAAGGTGACACTGCAGACCAGGCATGGATTTCTCAACAACAAAAATCTCAAAACAAGTTTAGAGATTTCTTTTATTTGAGCAATCAAAATTAAGTGACCTTTGGATCACCAAGAGCAGTTTTTTTATTTAATGAGATGGCCTTTGACCAATCTCACAATCCATATTTCTAATTTCAGAAGGTGATGTAATTTGTATGCAACTTAATAGCTGAATCTTTTTCTGATGTGAATTTTCTTTGACATAGTTTTGAATGAAGTTTTTTTCCTCCGAGAAATCCAGGCCAGGTGTGTGTGCTTCTGTTTTGACGTGAGATGTGTGACGTGAGATGTGTGACGCGAGATGTGTGACGCGAGATGTGTGTGACATGAGATCCTTACCGTTTGTATGTGCTTCAAGTGTCCCAGAGATTCTCTTGGACACAATGTTGGGCCTGATGTAGAGGTCCTTCAGTTTGGGGTTACCTCTGTTGGGGCTGATGATTAGGGTGTCTTGTTTTACAATACCCTACAGAACCATTCAAACAATTAGAAAAAAAAAAAGCAGCTACAATGTCAGATTCATAAGTTGTTAAACATTTGGAAATTCCTGCATTGCTGATTGATAGGTTAATAATCATACATGATACACTTGTATCTTGGTGCTAAAAGTTCTTTCTAACATATTTCATATAAATTATTACATTTTAAATTTCCACGTTAGCAATGTCAAATCATATATCATGTACATTATATCAAAATTAATATTTTAAAACAAATTACCCACCTCTTTCTCTCTTTCCTCAGCTTCTCTGGTCTTGAACTTTTTCTGTACTTCTTTGATTAGTCTGTATGCTGTATTCAGGTTGGACGAGGGTGCTGATATCTCCCCAGGCTCTTTAGTATTTGAACTTCTATATGTTCTGTTGAAATAGAGAAATATCATGCACTTATATTAGCTCGTTAACAACCACAGCAGAGAAAACAGCTGTTTACAACCGCATGAAGATTTCTAAATCTGTTGAAATGTATGTGTACATATAGTTCATTCCTGATGGGGTAACCATTTATTCATTACCTGAAATTCATAGATTTTGACCCATTTTACAAAAATTGATTCGATGTTGCAGTGCACTTAAGATATTACATGCAATCATATTTTCACCAAATTTACACACAAATGAAAGTCAACATGACCATTTAAAAACAATGGTCCAATTCTTAAGACTCATTGCATAATGGGCCCCTGGTTCTTTGGGAGTATTTGAATGCTAATGGGTTTTTGTTGGAGTCTTTATAAAGAGTTACATATTACATTATGTGTATATTTATTCAATTTCAGCTTGCGAGGCCCCTTTGCAGGCATCCGACAGGAGATATAACTGTATGTCACATAGTGTTTTTGAGTGCTAATCTGCGATACAAATGGAATCGTTTCTTAAAACAACCAATTCTGGGCTAATACATATCTCATGCATGACAATTTTACATAAAAGTTAAAATGTAAAATTAGGAAATTCTTATTGTTGTATGATACAGATGTTATCAGTGCTGATTAATTTTGAACAATATCTTAAACATTAAGAGCTCACATTTCCTTAACAAAGGTGGCATCTGGCTGAGGGAAACTGGTGCCATCGTTCCGTCCCAAAGCCGCCCCCGGGTGGAAGAAGTTGATACGTAGGTAGGTATAGTCCCCTTCCACTGACTGACTGATGTTCTAAAATGTCAATCAAACATGGTGAAATGAAGAAGTCACACTACTGTATTGTGGAATTCAATAAAAAAAATCAAACATGGTGAAATGAAGAAGAAAGTCACACTACTGAATTGTGGAATTCAATATAAATATCAGACATGTGTACAAGAAGAAGCCATACAAAAATTATCGCAACTTCATATAATAACTGCTTTCTATTTACATGTATCTACATCAAACATAGCACTCTAGATATGTGCAAGATTTTTGATGTTCTATTTAATCAGTGTTACTTGTTTGCTTTTTTCTCACCTTAATTGTTGCAATGTGGAATGGAGTTGGAGTTCCAAATATTGGTAATATCACGGTCTCATATTTACGATCTGAAATTACAGCAAGTTGTTTTAATGTAAAGCCGAGTGGAACTGCTGAAGTACAGGTAAAACCATTTTGTACCTATCAATTTGAACATATCTTATTGATCAAATCAAAAGGATTGGGAACAAGTTCTAACAACTTACAAGTCCCTCTCCTAAAATATTAAAATATGTCATGCAAGATAATATAATTAACAGGTAAAATGTACAATGATTAAATTTCCTTATACCTTACCTACATACACCTGTAAATTTCCTTATGCCCTTATCTACATACATGTGTAAATTTCCTTAATCACTTACCTACATACAGCTGTAAATTCCGAACTTCTGTCTCCTGAGGCATCTTTGAAGTTGATGAATAGGAAACTGCTGACTTTCTCACTCTAGAAAAATATGTGCTTTATTTTAAAATATCCCACTAAGTTACTACACTCTGTTATATTCATACCATCAAAAAATTTGTGGAGCAAGTGCAAATTTTTGAAAAAAAGTAGCCTTACTGTTTTTGAGAAAATTTCTGAATTACCAAAATGCATGTATTGCTTGTCAATTGATTGAATAATCTTCAATTTCCATTCCAAAAAATTATTTGTGAAATGACCAGAAACTTGATTAAACAGGTATAGTGATAACAATTGTCAATGATTTATCCATTCACATTTGGTGTTGCATAAACAACCATTTCAATGTGGTACTTAATCAGGATTTTACTTTTTCTCCTCATTGTCTCCCTTGAGTCCTTTCAGTCTTTCCCGGGCTTCTTCATTGATTTTGTTTGCCAGCTCTTTTTGATGATCATGTCTTTTTTCTTCTGCAGTCATCTCCGTCTGAAATTTACAGATTACAAATGACCTGTCCTTACATGTGAATTCATCAATGAGTAGGAAAGCAACATATGCTGTTTCAAAGTCTTGCTCCAGAGGAAAATTCAGGGCAAAGAACTTAACTCGAACTCTTTAGCTCAGTGCAGAAAAACAAATCAAAATATGATTGTTGTCACAACAGAGTTTTGATATTCAATATATTTTCAGCAACAACAAAAAATCCCTACCGACCGACCCAATATTTTTTATGACCCTCGGGCTATGGCAAACCCAACATTTTTTTAAAATGTGGCCCCATATAATTTTTTATCGTCATGGCTTAAAATATAACTTTGCAACAGGCCTCAAATAATCTTAAACAGAGATTTCTGTTTAAGCATTTATTATCAAAACTAATGAACAGGGTGGATTGACCCTTAACCACAAAATTAATAGGGGTCATCTACTCCTTATGATGTACTCGTGTACCAAGTTTGGTCTCTGTCAAGCAAATGATTCTCAAAATGTAGGAGACAATAAATTACAATGTCCAGTTTGACCCTTGACCTTGCAAACCAAAAATCAACAGGGTTCATCTACTCCTTACAATATACCAGTGTAAAAAGTTTGATGTCTGTAAAAGCAAAGGGTTCTCAAGATATTGAGCAACAAGACTTGGTCTAAAGATCGACCAACCAACATGTGTAAACAATATATCCCCTCTTTTTCAAGGGGGGGGGGGGGGGTTGTTATACATTTCCCCCCCCACTCAAAATGTCCACAATAGGGACTGAAACGTTATACAACAGAGCAGAGTGACCTCACCCTGGTTCGACTGTCGAGGACTGCATTTCTCTGTCCTCTTCCGAGTAGGACTGGTTCCTCCTTCTCATCTTCCTCCTCCACCTCATCCGGGTCCTTCAGGAAGATACACACATGCTTGATCTTCTTCTGCTTGGTTGTCAACAAAGATGCTGGGGAACCCTTCAGAAAACACATTTTCACCATTAACAGGACACAATACGGTACAGTTTTCAGGAAGTCGAAATGAAACAAACAGTATAAACAGTAAAATTAGGACTATTTGTTATACCAACCTCATTTACAAGGACCGTGTCACCAAGGAATAGGGCATATTTTTTCTTATCATCATTAACCAGGTCACCAAATCCCACATTAATATTGAAAGTCATACCTGCAAACAGGTAAATACATCTACATGCAGCAATATTTTCATGTTCGTCCTGTGTAAATCACACATTAAATTTGCTCACGACGCATTATTTCAATAAACATGCATCCCTACGGATGCATCTACGGATGCATAAATTTTTTATATAAATTTTAAGTGTTTTAAAAAAAAAATTCCCAGTAATTAGAACATAGTCTAAGCTCTAGAATGTACTAGATGCTAGAGATATTCTGAATGACAAGAATTATAATAAGTGATAGTCTAATTGATTAAAGTGCACTGCATTAACCAATGAAACACAATATATAAGACAGTATGGTGGGTTTTATTCCTCCTTAAAGACATCGATCTGAAGAGACTTTACATGATGCTCAAATGAATTTTGCATTAATCTCTCATAATTTCTTAGCACAAGAAGACAACAAATAATATGCATGAAATTTCAACACAATTCAGGGATGCATAAGATTTTACAGCTAAAATATGATATACATGTAAAAAGCTTCAATTAATCAATGAAATTAATGTGAAACATAAAGCATGACTTTTTTCTTATCTCACCTTTCTTAGCTTTGGCACCAGCCTTAGCTGAAATTAGTAGGGACCCTTCCCTGAATTCAATCCCCATGGCAAACCCCAGAGATTTGGTCATCTTACTTTCCAGGTCGGACCGCTCCTTCTTCACAAAGGACACAACTTTCTCATACACATCACTAAGCTTGGTCCCTTAAAATAAAGCATACATTTGATTTGATTTGTTCCGTATCTATGCCTACTGCCCTGTAGTTTGTTCACTATCTATATCAATCATCCTGTGATTCGTTTAGTATCTATGGTTACCGCCCTGTAGTTTGTTTAGTATCTATGGTTACAGAGCTGCCAACATTATACAAGAGGCCCAGGGGCCTTATAGATCACTTGAGTATCATGTAACAACCTTCCAATGTTTGAATTAGGTTTGTGTTTAAATATAAGAATTTTACTTTTGGATGGAAGAAACATTGAATAGCTATGTGGTCAGCCCCGCCTTTGCACCAGAACCCCTGACCCAGGGGTCATAAATTTCAGTTTTGAAAGAAGCATCCTTGATCATCATTATCATACTATTAGTTTGTCTACTTAATACCCAGCAGCAGAGGAGAAGATTTTCAAAGAAATAAAATGCATTTTCACTATATGATCAATAGGGCCCCACCCTAATACCAGAACCCCTGACCCAGGGGCCATGAATTTCATAATTTTGAAAGAGGCATCCTTGCTTATCATAACCATGCTATTGGTTTGTCTACTTAATACCCAAGGACAGAGAAGAAGATTTTCAAAGAAATAATGCATTTTCACTATATGACTTATAGAGCCCCACCCTAGCACCAGAACCCCTGATCCAGGGGCCATGAATTTCACAATTTTTAACAAGAGGTACTGTGAGCAATGCTCACTAAGAATACCCCCCGCTTACCCCAATCTCCCAAAGGGTGTTGGTAATAGGTATAAACTACCTCTTTTCTGAGTGTTGCTACTTCGATGTCCAGTACGCATGACCTTTGACCTTTTGACCCCAAAATCGATAGGGAACATCTTCATCCCATGGGTAGTCCATATGTATGATATGGTGACTGTAGGTGGAAAGGATAACGCTTTAGAGCCCGGAAACCATATTGCTACTTCAATGTCCAGTGCGCTTGACGTTTGACCTTTTGACCCCAAAATCGATAGGGAACATCTTCATCCCATGGGTAGTCCATATGTTTGATATGGTGACTGTAGGTGGAAAGGATAACGCTTTAGAGCCCGGAAACCATATTGCTACTTTGATGTCCAGTGTGCTTGACCTTTGGACCCCAAAATCTATAGGGAACATCTTCATCCCATGGGTAGTCCATATATATGATATGGTGACGGTAGGTGGAAAGGATAATGCTTTAGAGCCCGGAAACCATTGCGTCTACAGACGGACAACCCGATTCCAGTATACCCCCCCAAAACTTGTTGCGGGGGGTATAAAGAGGCATCCTTGCTCATCATTACCATGTTATTAGCTTGTCTACTTAATATCCAGAGACAGAGAAGAAGATTTTCAAAGAATTTCTACATTTTCACTATATGACCAATAGAGCCCCACCCTAACACAAGAACCCCTGCCCCAGGGGCCATGAATTCCACAATTTTGGTAGAGGGCTCAACGCTCATTATAATTATGCCCACAGTTTGGCTTCTTGATGTCCAGGAGTAAAGAAGATTTTTTAAAATTACACTCATTTTGATGGTTTTTGCCCCACCCCTCAGGCCCCAGGGGGGCTGGGACCACGAATTTCACAATTTTTGTTCCCCTCCACCCACAGATGCTATATGCCAAAATTGGTTGAAATTGGTTCAGGGGTTTCAGAGAAGAAGCTGTAAATGTTCAAATGTTAACGCACGACGTCGGACAAAAACAGATAGCAATAGGTCACCTGAATAATTCAGGTGACCTAAAAATGGAAAATAGTAAGGCGGGGGTAAGGGGGCCTAGGCCGCTGGAGATCTTTTATGAATAAATATGTAACCTGAGCAATTTTAGGCACATTTCAAATCTAAATTTAATGAATTTAGACATACTAATTGTTATGCATTTTACAACTGCAAAAGGTCAACTACATCTTTTATTGATTTTACTTTCTAAAACTTGTGTAAAAATATTGTTATATTAGTATAATCTTATAGTTACTGTGTCTGACAGTTATATGTATATATATATATATATATATATATATATATATATATATATATATATATATGCACACATATAATTTTAGTTACGGCAAGTTTTTTTTGTCATTTTCCTCGCTGTGAGAAATCTTGAAGTTTGTCAAACAGATTGTACACTTATACAAACTCCCCCTTTCTGACTTTGAAACGAATAGATGATTACAGTGTATTTGCATATTGTTCTTTGAATTTCTAGCTCCATTAGGTTTTCTTCTTTGGGGGAGTATTGTTGTTATTTCCATCAACACGTGCTTTACCTTTAGTAGCAGCTGCCATATTGTTTATTTCAAAGCATTAAAATGATCGAGACTTTGTATAGATATAGACTATGCAAACAAATGTAGTAACGACTATAGTTTGTTTATTATAACAGTAAAAACCAATGACGGACAGCTATAAAAATTTCGAAATGTCAAATAAGCGAAAATCGGAAGATGTACAGTGAAATCGTAAGGCATATTTTCGGCCCTAAAATCGTAAGCCTTACGCGAAAATCGTGAGGGTTGGCAGCTCTGTGGTTACCATCCTGTAGTTTGTCCACTATCTATATCAATCATCCTGTAGTTTGTACACTATCTATATCAATCATCCTGTAGTTTGTTCAGCATCTATGGTTACCATCCTGTAGTTTGTTTAGTATCTATGGTTACCGCCCTGTAGTTTGTTTAGTATCTATGGTTACCACCCTGTAGTTTGTTTAGTATCTATGGTTACCGCCCTGTAGTTTGTTCAGTATCTATGGTTACCACCCTGTAGTTTGTTTTGTATCTATTGGTACCGCCTGTAGTTTGTTTTGTATCTATTGTTACCACCCTGTACCGTATATACTCACCTATGAGTCGGATTTTTGGGAGTCAATTTTTGGTTCAAAACTCTATGTCCCACTTATAGGCGTGTCCTAAGAAGATTGGTATTTTTCTGGGCGGCGTAACGTAGTGTTTGTTAAACAACTCCGACGATTACCATGGACTACCACACAAATGATTATTGTTCACAAATATCTAAACATATTGTATTGTTTATGTATTTTAAAATTATGTATAAAGTACAAGTATTTACATATTTTTATCTACTTAAAAATTATTTACATACTGGTAACTAATTCTTTCAATTCAATTAATCTATCGTTTATCGGTAAATTTAAATTACGAACCTGATTTAATATTGAAATATTCATATGTATACCGGCTGAAATATATTTCATAAAAGATTGAATATTGTTAACAGATAATTTAGATCATCATTCTTGATTCTTAAAAACTCTATTGTTGATACAATGAATTATACCAGAATCCCAAAATAACAGTTTTCGCGAGGCACGTGCCACGAAGTAAACACGGTGTCAGGTACTGGTAATCAGGAGACCATAATTGCTTAGGTAAACAAGGGATCATTGTTCATAATAGATCAAGGGTTGCATTTAAACAGACATGGTTTGGATATTGAGCACCTCATAATTATTAATTTCTCAAAATATTTTTTGAAACATACATGTAGGTAAAAACACTAGAGCATTGACTTGAAATTGTCAACCGATTCCGACAAAAATTTGTACCGACTTATAAGCGGGTCAATGACAAATTCCTAAAAAATAACCTTAAAAAATACAACTGACTTATAGGCGGACCAACTTATAGGCGAGTATATACGGTAGTTTGTTCAGTATCTATATCAATCATCCTGTGACTTGTTTAGTATCTCTCCTTACCATCCTGTAGTTTGTTTAGTATCTCCTCTTCCACCTTCAACAGGAAGTCATAATCCTTTTGTTGTTTGTCTGATGGGTCCACCATTAGAGTCCTCACAATGTTGGCACAGTACGACTTGTATCTCACCCCCAGGGCACAGATTATGGTCCCAAAGTCCATGTTTGAGTCATCGCTGTAATCACACATTTTAAATCGATTTAAGATGACTAGTGAAACTACAGAAGAATTTACCATGCTTTATTTATCACATTGATGCTATCTATTTGGATTTTTCTCCTGTCTTCTTATCTTATGTTTATGACTTCCTGCTTTATATGCCCTCGATGGCAAAATCATACCGACAAATTACCTGGGTTACAAGTTAACACTAAAAAGGCAAATATTGACAGTCTATCTTCTAGTCCCAAGACCATAAACTGAAAATAGACTTAAGTCAAAATTTATATCACTTACATCTTAAGATTCAACTAGCACAGATGTTTAAAAAATCACGTGGTTTATCCACAAAAAAATCCAATGCAAACATATACTGCAAAATTTTAATTGTTTATGAAAATTATTTCAAAAGTTGGCTGGATTTGAAATTTAGACTTGAGTCTATTCTCAGTTTATGGTCTTGAGGCCTGAACATTTAAATATCATATAATGGACTATTTTAACATCTGAAATATATAGCAAATGTTTCTCAAAAAAGAAAAGAAAAAGTAGTTTAAAATCTGCACATCATTTTTGGTGCAATTTCATTTACAGCCATGTTATTTCTATGAAGAGAAATTTTGGCACTTCAATTTTGGGCAAATTATTCCCCTCCACTAGCCAACATTTACAGCATGCTAAAATAACTCAGTATACAGTACACTGCATTTATGCAGATGTTTGAATGTTCTACATCAATTGTAAACATTCCTCTGCTTAGTTTTACCTGACCGTGGAGAATTTCAGACTGTATTTCCCCCCGCTCTGCACAATGGCAGGGTAACACATGTCCAGCTGCCCAATGTCGACCCCTACAACAATCTTCTTGTTCTGTAGAGCCTGTTCCACGCCATCAGCTAATTTTGAGTGCTTCACTTTCTATACAAATTACAGGTAATTATTATACACCTATTTACTGACTATGAGGACCATAGCAGGTTTATTGTCCCCCAAGACAGCAACTATTTCCCGAGGCGCAGCCGAGGGAAATAGTTGCTGTCGAGGGGATAATAAACTTGCTATTGTCCGAATAGTCAGAAAATAGGTGTTTTATTATACCAAAGTAGACTTTACTTGTGTCAGACGTACCATAGTGAAGTAAACTAACATTCGGCATTAGATGGAATCGACCGAGGTGATCCACTAATAAGAGTCATCAGACTTTGAGGTCACAGAAAAGAAAACGCGGGAAAATATAGCATCCGGTAAATAGTTTCGAGACTATTTTCCTAGGGCAGATAGTTCAGAAACTATTTCACAGCTAGCGTTATCCAGAAGAAATAGCAAATTTATTCACCTAACATTTATATAGCAAAAACATTCTGAGGTATAATAAAAATGTCTATATAAATTTCAATAAAATGCAGCTGTACCTTAAACCTCAAACCCTAATACCGTATTTGTCCTATTGAGAGCTTAAAAAATTGGAAGGGGGTGGCAGTTATTTGGTACTCTATGCTGAAATGTTCCCATTAAATTTTAATATTGAATGAATAAATTTGAAAAATGTTTTAATGAATATCAAATTGCACGTAAATTTTATTGCCTTTCTTTTAACACTAATAATCAGTCCATTCATGTCTATATTTCAAATCGTCAGTTGTAATGCAGAAAAATATACGGTAGTAGCTATTACTTTCACATCACACCATATGTGTCATTGACTAATACCACGTACAATTTACTTCAGTTTCACTTTCGCAGTACAACTATGGCTGAGTATGAATGTAGTTCTTGCATTAGGGGATTTCATGTTTACAGAGATATCTCGGATCCATTCCAGGGATTTGAGAGTTGAAAAAAGTCCCAGGGGGCTCTTATAGGGGACGGGGTGCTCAATAGGACGATTACAGTATTAGCTTTAAAGATTTCAATCTTAATCAACCAATTTTAAACCTCCAATCATTTTTTAGTTTCACAACATACTACTGTTTTTTATGGTTACCTAGAAAAAACTTGACAGCTTACCTTCTCTGCATCAATGATCTCCATGATCTGCTCTCGGAGGTATTTAGAGAAAACCTCGCACGTGACAGCTGAGGCTTTCTGCATTGTTTTGATCTCCGAATCTTCTTTCGGGGCCATTATGTAGGCCATGATTGAGCTCACATCCACCTGATAAAGCAGTCACCAAATCATTAGTGTACATGTATGTGATTTCAGGTTAACCTGCCAGTCTTAGTCCAAAGAGACACACATCAATAACAAGGGGCCAATGGGCCACACTATTTACACAAGCCACTTCCTTCTCATAGTTTGGACACAAAAAACCCCTCAAACTTTCCCTATTTTGTACTGTCAATAGCCCTAGAATTCGTAGTATGTAAATATTTGATTTTCTTATACTTGAGAATGCTTGCATATAAATTCTAATAGTTGTGCCCTTATGGTTTCTGAGAAGATGACTTTAAAATTTTTTCTATCTATTCCTACAAATTGTGTATATAAAACTTTAAAACCTCTATTATGACCCCATCCCAACTCCATGAGTTACGTTCTAACAATCTTGAATCTACACTTCGTGAGGTGTCATTGATTAAGAAACTTACAATACATTACATAAAGCAGCTTTCCTATAAGTTTTATTCCCCCTGGTTAGATGGCTATTTGGTAAGATTTCCTATAAGTTTTATTCCCCCTGGTTAGATGGCTATTTGGTAAGATTTCCTATAAGTTTTATTCCCCCTGGTTAGATGGCTATTTGGTAAGATTTCCTATAAGTTCTATTCCCCCTGGTTAGATGGCTATTTGGTAAGATTTCCTATAAGTTCTATTCCCCCTGGTTAGATGGTTATTTGGTAAGATTTCCTATAAGTTCTATTCCCCCTGGTTATATGGCTATTTGGTAAGATTTTTTTTCCATTACCAGATTCCATTTTCACAATTCCCCATTTATTCCCTTGAACAGGAATATGATCCTTGATTTGAAGAATTCCGATTTGCGTGACATAATGTAAAAATATGAACTATAGAGGGCTGACAAACTTCAATCAGAAAAGCTATGTTCAGCTTACGCGAGTTAGAGAGCTATCTGTGTATACACAATGCTGCCTGTATAGTCACCATGAAATTAAAATAATGCATTCAAAAACCTACATACTTTCAGAGTTCTAATACACATGTCCCAACCAAAATTTTATAAGAAACTATCTTCAAACTTGTCATTTCCAATCCAGATCTCAAGCTACATGTATTTTGAGTGTCAATTTTAGGCTCGATTTTTATTTCACTTGCAGATGTGTTTCTTGATGTTAAAAAGAAATGACATGAAGCATTAATATTTAAATGACAGGGATTTACAGGTCAATGACAGGGATTTACAGGTAAATGATTGGGATTTACAGATAAATGTCAGAGATTTACAGGTAAATGCCAGGGATTATTAGGTCAATGACATGGATTTACAGGTCAATATTAGGAATTTACAGGTAAATGATAGGGATCTACAGGTAAATGACATAAAGCATTTAAAGGACAGGTTAATTACCTTCTGGAAAGAAGCATCTGACAGTGCTGACCTCCAACTTTCCATAAACTCCCCGGGAAACTTGTCCTTACTGAATTCTCCAACAGATTTTCCCTGTCATAAATATATTAACATTCTTATAAATCCATCCAGACACTAATATATCAACACATAAATCCATCCAGACACAACATAATTATAATGTTCTAATTTACAAACTTACACAATCAGTAGCAATTTTACACAATCAGAACAGTAAATACACTACCTTTTTACTCGATTTGATTTCACTGATCAGCTTCTGAAAATTTCCTTTATCCTTGTCCCCCTGAAAGAGAATTAAACGGCACACTACAGTTTACTATTCCCAGTTTGCCATTATATTTTAAACAGCATTTGAGAATCAATAAAGGAGTGAAAGTAGTTTTTACTCATTTTACACGATATAAAGCAAGTTGGGGCAGTTTACCTATCATACAACGTGAAGCGGTTTATAAAATAACAACTTTTATGCCTTTATAATTCAATTTGGTAAATTGCGTTCGATATTACTTGATGAATAATTCTAAAGAAAATATGAATTTTATACTATGTGAACCAATATTGCTGTAGCAACAAAATGGAAATTGAACAGTGAAACGTATTGTGATGTCATCCCTAGGATGTCATATAGCGGGACTAAATGACAACTTTGTTTATCAATATCAAAAATGTTAATAATATAGGATTAAACATTCTTTTAGAGGAATTTATTGACGTATAAACTCTGGACATCTTACTCACAAACTGAATAAAAGTGCAAAGCACTTTTAAGTTTGTGAGTAAAATCACCTGGGTATACACATCAATAAATTCTTCAAAGAGAATGTTTGATTCTTATAATTCCAATTTATTCCCTATATTATCAATTTCAAATATTTGAATAGTTTCCCCACACTATGCTATTTGTTTTCAGGCGCATATGTATGAAAGCTTAGCATTGCTAAAACAAAAAAATATTTCCCCCACTCACCTACCTACTCAGATTTCAAATGCTGGGACAGGAGAGGGCAAACAATTACTTTAAAGGAGGCCACATTAGAAAATTATTTTTGCATCAGGATAGCCTCACTAATTTATGCAAAAGAAAGGAACATCACAGATAAAGTGATTTACAGTGATCTACCCATTGATCCACTGTTACCTTATCTCTGGTCAGCAATTTGATTTGGGGTTGGTCATTTTCCTTGGATGCCTCCAACTGCTTCAGGAAGTCAATCTTCTTCTTACTTGCCAGAATGGAAATGCTCTTCTCACTGAGTACCATAATCGTGTCTGTCAACTCGTAGCCAAACAGCCATGTCTGAAAACGAGAAGAGATGGATAATATGTTTACAAACATGTTTATGAAGTTGATTCAATTGCCTTGGAATATTACCATCATTATAATTGAGATTATTCAAAAACCTGAGATTTTTTATACCAGAGGAAAAACTCAGGTAAGGGACAGAGTCTGTTTTTACAGGTATGGTAATCTAAAACAATGCAGCCAGCTAATTCATATGTACACAACAAACAGAAAGTAATGGTCTCGATAAAACATAAGATTGATAAATCAAGTCTATCTTGTGATTTAAATGTTTTGCTAATTTAGCATGGAATGAGAGATTAATGAAATAAAATTCAGAAATTCGTATCATCCATTTTTGATCAGTATTAACATTGAAGTAATTCTGTAGAATTGCAGATCTCCTGACCTGCATTGTGACAGAGTGTCCTAATTCCCTCTGACCTACATTGTGATGAAGTGTCTTAATTCCCTCTGACCTACATTGTGATGAAGTGTTTTAATTCCCTCTGACCTGCATTGTGATGAAGTGTCCTAATTCCATCTGACCTACATTGTGATGAAGTGTCCTAATTCCCTCTGACCTACATTGTGATGCTGTGTCTTAATTCCCTCTGACCTACATTGTGATGGAGTGTCTTAATTCCCTCTGACCTACATTGTGATGCTGTGTCCTAATTCCCTCTGACCTACATTGTGATGCTGTGTCCTAATTCCCTCTGACCTACATTGTGATGCTGTGTCCTAATTCCCTCTGACCTACATTGTGATGCTGTGTCCTAATTCCCTATGACCTACAGTGATAGAGTCAGTGATTTTTCAAAAGGGTCCTGTGGCTATCGAATTGGGAAAACCTAGTCATTATTGAAAATCAAACACAAATTGATGTCATTCTTCTTTTATTTTACACATTTAACATTATTTTCTTCATTCCCTGTGACCTACCATGTGATGAAGTGTTGCCCAATAATTATTTCCTTTGTTGAACTCTTACACACAGTGAAACGCAAAATATGCTATCATATTTACGCAGTGGGTACAAATGCTTTGCTCTGCATTCATATATTGCCTAAAGGATGATTACCTCACGTCATACAACCGTCCAAACTGCAGGAAAACACAAATTTAGTACGTATATGAGTATTTGATAATAAAATAGTTCACACAAAAATTGATAATCACCATCTTCCTTTGATAAAAGTATCACTGGTGAAGGAGAGGAATCAAATAATTTATATTTAATTCAAAGGCCTAATTCAAAGAAATTAATCTTGATATGGTCAGTTTAATGTATTGCAAACAGTTGATATAAACAAAATTTATGCTTTCATGACTTATCCTTATTTACATAGCCAGTCTATACTATATGCATACATCTTGTACCCACTCAAGCGTTCAACAGAATACTAAATGTACCTCCATCACGAAAGAGCTGATATCTCGGTAATTGCGCGTTCCCTGTGACCTACAGTGCGACTTCCCCGGCTTACCTGTAAAGCTGTTGACTTGGAATAAACCACCTCCTCATCCACGCCAACTGCTGTAACCAAGGCATCAATCTGACTAAGGGCATCACTTGTTGATTTCTGAAATTCAAATACATGTAATAAAACATAGCAGTAAATAATCTTGTGTAACTTGTACATAAAAAATTATCTCCAATAAGAATAATGTAAATATCTTGTAGTTTTCCTTCACTGTAGCGATAAATGTACTGCTAAATGATTTATATGGAGGCAGTGATTCCGAAGGTCCGTCGGACATTGGTAAATGTCCGGTAATTTTTGTTTTGGTCCGATCAATATCAGTTGTTGGCCGGACCAAGTGTCTGATAATTTTTGTTCTAATGAAATGCATGATTAGATAAATTTTCAGTTTTTAGCAGCATGTCCCAAAATTATTCTGTTCTTTAGTCATTGCAAACAGAAAACGTGTTTACGTTTGACTCAAATATTTATCAAACTTGCAATCATCTTTATGTTACGTAAATTGCTCGAGTTTAAAAAAACCCACGTATATTTCATAACACTGGTGTTGAACATGGGTTGGAAAAGTTTACTCCACTGACAAATCGAGGTGAAGTGCTTGGGCTAATAAAGTAGGTCGCCGATGCCATTCTGGGCCAGAAAGTTCAAATTTACATGAAAGCTTCCTGACTTAGTGCAGATTCAAGTCTGTTAAAATCATGGCTGCGGGGGTAGGGTAGGGCGACAATCGGGGATCAAAGTTTTACACGGGAATATATAGGGAACATCTTTAAAAATATTTTCTCAAGTACCACAGGGCAAGAGAGTTCATATTTACATGAAATTTAAGCTTCCCGGTATAGTGTAAATTTAAGTTTCTTAAAATCATTGCCCCAAGGGTAAAGTGGGGCCAATAGGGGATTAATTTATCAATAAAATTTTGGTCTGGTAAAATGTGATTTGGTCCAGTAATATCTCAACCATTACTGGACCAAATGTCCAGTAAGTACCAGAAGACCTTGGGAAGCACTGTGGAGGAGATTTATGGGTAATAGGATTAGTGATGGGCAATCGGACCAAAAACCATAATCGATTAAATTTGGGAATTGTCATTTCAGCCGTTTTAGCATTGCTTGTGACATATCTAAATTTTGTCTAGTTGAGGGGGGGACAGTCAATCACAACTCTTATTTTCTTAACTGGTCCCCTATTGACCAGTTCACGTAAACCCGGGACGGGGGACACGTTGAAAATGGATTAAAAGCAAGCAAGTGTTGATTTCTTTGTGACAGTTTTGTGCATTACTGTTAAACATTTGAAAACAACTTGTCTATTGCATAAATCCAGGCACATCTGAGTCGAAAGGTCGGTCGAAGCATAAACTGTCACTGACTCCAGCATTTACACGTTTTCCCACAGGCACCTGAAGTATGGATATTACAACACCCCCCCCCCCCCTTTATGATATTTGGAAAGCGGCAGGTCAGGGAGTTGTCATACTACAAGTCTCTTCAGCTCAAAACCCATCTCATCTCTTTTATTTGACACAATCTTGCGTGCAGTGATCGGACAGGGCTTAATCTTTTCCACTGGTAGCCAAAAAGGAGGTCACAGAGTACGAAATTTGTTGTACGCGCCTGTGATTGGTTCGCAAAGACATTGCTTAGTCTCGGGATCATCCGAATGGTCTCAGGATTATTCGCGGACCAATCACACAACATGTTATAAATTCATAATCTGTGACCTCCTTTTTGGCTGCCAGTGGAAAAGATGAAGACCTGTCCAATCATTGCATGCAAGATTGTGTCAAATAAAAGAGATGAGATGGGTTTTGAGCTGAAGAGATTTGTAGTATGACATCACCCTGACCTGCCGCTCGCCAAAATTCCTTAGGTAACACTGCAATTACTTTGAAAATGTGCCCCCAAACGGAGACCCCGTTTGTTTACAAATTTTTGTTTCATACCTTGTGTATTTTATCATACCGGTAGAAGGCCAATCTCTAAAGAAAATAAATTTTCACCAGCATTCCATGAGTATTATTGTTGGGCAGCCGCGCTGCAACAAATAAGTTCCCATGTGTCTGCAACACCCCCCCCCCCCCCCCCCCCCCCCCATTTCAAATGTGATTTTGAAAGAGAAGCGGGTGCATGATAAAATCAGAGCAGTCTCCTTGATTATTACATTGTGCAGTTGACTACAATTTGCCTAAAACAGTCTAGTGCGCAGTTGCCTCTATAGAAACTCGTGGAATTAGAGATCGCGAGACTGAAAGAGCACCTCACCGATCTATTATCTATTTCTTGCCTCATTTCATAAATTTTACTTATACTTACGCTCCAGGCTTGATAAAATCGCTTTACTCTTTTTAAAAAAATGTCTTTGTCGACGTGTAAACTAGACATGATCAATTAACAAAAACTTTTGATCATCACAATCAAAACAATGTGCTACACTCAGCACTATGGCGGGAGATCAACGAAATATAGATGTTAGAATTATCATGATAGGAAAATTTAATTCCGAATTATTCTCGTTTCCGGTTAACGTTTTCGCCCGTGTGTCGTTTAATAATTAAATAATTCCAATTTTCATTTTCAACACAAACAGTAATACTCGACAACGAAGTGACGGATTTATAGGATTCCATCCCACCACCTTTTAGCCAAAAGTTTCCAAGGCATTACTGGCATATATAATATGAAAACCCCAGATGTCTGAGCATTTTGACTAATATGTAACCCCCCTTTTTTCCGGAAAATGTGGACCCGCCACTGCAAAATACACATACAGTAATGGAAAATATACACAATAATGGACAACATACAAACATAATACTGGACAACATACACACATAATACTGGGCAACATACATAATACCGGACAACATACACAATACTGGACAAAATACATAATACTGCACAACATACATAATACCGGACAACATACATAATACTGGACAACATACATATATACTACAGGACAACATACACACATAATACCGAACAACATACACACATGATACTGGACAACATACATAATACTGGACAACATACACACATAATACTGGACAACATACATAATACCGGACAACATACACACATAATACTGCACAACATACACACATAATACTGGACAAAATACATAATACTGGACAACATACATATGTAATACTGGACAATATACATAATACTGGACAACATACATAATAATGGACAACATACATAATACTGGAAAACATACATAATACTGGACAACATACATAATACTGGACAACATACACACATAATACTGGACAACATACATGATACTGGACAACATACATAATACTGGACAACATACATAATACTGGACAACATACACAATACTGGACAACATGCATACATACATAATACTGGACAACATACATAATACTGGACAACATATATATATATAATACTAGACAACATACATAATACTTGACAACATACATAATACTGGACAACATACATAATACTTGACAACATACATAATACTGGACAACATACATAATACTGGACAACATACATAATACTGGACAACATACATAATACTGGACAACATACACAATACTGGACAACATACACACATAATACTGGAAAACACACATAATACTGGACAACATACACAATACTGGACAAAATACATAATACTGCACAACATACATAATACTGGACAACATACATAATACTGGACAACATACATAATACTGGACAACATACACACATAATACTGGACAACATACATGATACTGGACAACATACATAATACTGGACAACATACATAATACTGGACAACATACACAATACTGGACAACATGCATACATACATAATACTGGACAACATACATAATACTGGACAACATATATATATATATAATACTAGACAACATACATAATACTTGACAACATACATAATACTGGACAACATACATAATACTGGACAACATACACAATACTGGACAACATACACACATAATACTGGACAACATACACAATACTGGACAACATACACACATAATACTGGACAACATACATGATACTGGACAACATACATAATACTGGACAACTTACATAATACTGGACAACATACATAATACTGGACAACATACATAATACTGGACAACATACACAATACTGGACAACATACACACATAATACTGGAAAACACACATAATACTGGACAACATACACAATACTGGACAAAATACATAATACTGCACAACATACATAATACTGGACAACATACATAATACTGGACAACATACATAATACTGGACAACATACACACATAATACTGGACAACATACATGATACTGGACAACATACATAATACTGGACAACATACATAATACTGGACAACATACACAATACTGGACAACATGCATACATACATAATACTGGACAACATACATAATACTGGACAACATATATATATATATAATACTAGACAACATACATAATACTTGACAACATACATAATACTGGACAACATACATAATACTGGACAACATACATAATACTGGACAACTTACATAATACTGGACAACATACATAATACTGGACAACATACATAATACTGGACAAGATACATAATGCTCGAAAACATACATAATTCTGGGCAACATACATAATACTGCACAACTTACAATAATACTGGACAACATACACACATACTACTGGACAACATACATAATACCGGACAACACACATAATACTGGACAGTATACACAATGCTCGACAACATACATACATAATACTGGACAACACAAAAAAATCTGGACAACATACATGATATTGGACAACATACACACATAATACTGCACAACATACACACATAATACTAGACAACACACAAAATACTGGACAACATACATAATACTGGACAACATACATAATACTGGACAACACACATAATACTGGACAACATACACAATGCTCGACAACATACGTACATAATACTGAACAACACACAAAATGCTAGACAACATACGTAATATTGCACAACATACATAATACCAGACAACATACACACATAATACTAGACAACACACAAAATACTGGACAACATACATAATACTGGACAACATACATAATACTGGACAACATACATAATACTGGACAACACACAAAATACTGGACAACATACATAATACTGGACAACACACATAATACTGGACAACATACATAATACTGGACAACATACATAATACTGGACAAGATACATAATGCTCGAAAACATACATAATTCTGGGCAACATACATAATACTGCACAACTTACAATAATACTGGACAACATACACACATACTACTGGACAACATACATAATACCGGACAACACACATAATACTGGACAGTATACACAATGCTCGACAACATACATACATAATACTGGACAACACAAAAAAATCTGGACAACATACATGATATTGGACAACATACACACATAATACTGCACAACATACACACATAATACTAGACAACACACAAAATACTGGACAACATACATAATACTGGACAACATACTTAATACTGGACAACACACATAATACTGGACAACATACACAATGCTCGACAACATACGTACATAATACTGGACAACACACAAAATGCTAGATAACATACATAATACTGGACAACATACATAATACTGGACAACATACACAATACCGGACAACATACACACATGATATTGGACAACATATACTCGACAACATATATCGATAACAATTCATAAATCAATTGAGCCTCTAAAGCCAAACAGATCTGAAACACAGGGTTCTCTCATTCGTTCTGTTCTCTATCACACACATATGATAGATACGTGTATTTATTACACACACATAGATACGTGTATTTATTACACACACATAGATACGTGTATTTATTACATACACATAAATACATGTATTTATTACACACACATATATACATGTATTTATTACACACATATAGATACGTGTATTTATTACACACACATATGATAGATACATGTATTTATTACACACACATAGATACGTGTATTTATTACATACACATATGATAGATACATGTATTTATTACACACACACAGATACATGTATTTATTACACACACACAGATACATGTATTTATTACACACACACAGATACATGTATTTATTACACACATATAGATACGTGTATTTATTACACACACATTGATACGTGTATTTATTACGCACACACAGATACATGTATTTATTACTCACAGATAGATACGTGTATTTATTGCACACACATAGATACATGTATTTATTACGCACACATAGATACGTGTATTTATTACACACACATCGATAAGTGTATTTATTACACACACATCGATACGTGTATTTATTACACACACATAGATACGTGTATTTATTACACACACATAGATACATGTATTTATTACACACACATAGATATGTGTATTTATTACACACACATAGATACATGTATTTATTACACACACATAGATACGTGTATTTATTACACACACATAGATACGTGTATTTATTACTCACAGATAGATACGTGTATTTATTGCACACACATAGATACATGTATTTATTACGCACACATAGATACGTGTATTTATTACACACACATCGATAAGTGTATTTATTACACACACATCGATACGTGTATTTATTACACACACATAGATACGTGTATTTATTACACACACATAGATACGTGTATTTATCACACACACATAGATACATGTATTTATTACACACACATAGATACATGTATTTATTACACACACACAGATACATGTATTTATTACACACACATAGATACGTGTATTTATTACACACACATAGATACGTGTATTTATTACACACACATAGATACGTGTATTTATTACACACACATAGATACGTGTATTTATTACACACACACAGATACATGTATTTATTACACACACATAGATATGTGTATTTATTACACACACATAGATACGTGTATTTATTACACACACATAGATATGTGTATTTATTACACACACATAGATACGTGTATTTATTACACACACATAGATACGTGTATTTATTACACACACATAGATATGTGTATTTATTACACACACATAGATACGTGTATTTATTACACACACATTGATACGTGTATTTATTACACGCACATGCATACGTGTATTTATTTTGTGTGATGGAGAACAGAGCGGATACACTGTAAGAGACCTCTGTGTCTGATGAGTTTTGTATGCGTTTAAAAATATTTATTTTCTCACTCAGTGCCCTCGTCCAAAAATAAATGTTTTCTTGACTATCTAATAATAAAACAAAACAGAAAAAGTGAAAAGGTTGGTTGCGTTCGCTGCAAGATCGCTTTTAAAAAGCAAACATCAAATCGACAAAGCTGAAAAATCACAAATGAAAGCGTATGAAATTCCAAACTGAAAATGAGCTGGGTGGGAGGGAAGGCTAAGGCACAGAAATTCAAAAGCGACCTTTGTTGCTTGTAACGAACTTCGCACTACCCGAAAAACTGACCAGTCGTAGTATTTATACTAAGCACAAAAGCGCTCGTACATGAGCTCAGAAACCCGCGAAATGTATTCAAATGACGAAATGTAAAACGTAAGGAAATAAATTGCTTTATTTCCCTTTCGCATTCAAAGGGCAGATATATACTTTGTTAGCATCTACATGTATGTCAGGTGCCCCGCCTACTCCTTGAGTAGATGTGTCTGTGGATCAGATGTTAGACCTGTGTCCTCTTGTGATATTAGTTGATTGTTAGTGTGCGATCTTGTATCTGTGGGATGGTGCTTGAGTTCTTTCTTTTAGAATTGTTTCTTTTGCTGGTGCTATATATTGAGTGGTGCTATAAATTGAGTGGTGCTATATATTGAATGGTGCTATAAATTGAATGTCATGTGATATGTATGGTTGTTTAGAAAAAACAGAAGAAATTGAGGCCAAAGCTGCAGGTTATATATATACATGTATGTATATATTATTTTTTGAACATATTTTATTGATTTTAAAATCCAAACGATTGGGAACAAGTTCTAACACCTTACTAGTTAGCCCCTCTCCTAAAAATACAATATGGCATGCGAGATGGTAAAATGTACAATAATTAGACGAATCTACAAGTTGCATTTATAAATTGCGAACAGCTGAAAAAATATTTACATTAGTCTACAGAAGCAAATTAACATCACCGCACAATAATAGATTTGTATCAATATTGACCAAGTCAAGTATATAATTAAAAGGTGATTAAAAGGATTGTTTCTAGTTTTAGAGCAGTTTTTACAAGCAAAAAAGAAAAGAAAAAGATGATATACATCTTCTTCTTGTCCACATGAACAAAATAGAGGATTTGTAGTATTACGGTTATAAAGATCACAAATAAATGAAATATATACAGTTGTGCCTTAGTTTTGTATAAATAGTATTGATGAATCGTTTTCCAACAGAAAAATATGATGGCGGACTCATGATTTCTGTTATTTTTTGCGGAATGAAATGATTGAGGTGACTTCTCTGGCTTCTACATTTGATAATAAATTCCAATGTTTCACGGAATCAGGTACAAATGATTTTTGTTGAATAATTCCAGCCTTCATCTTGGAATATAGAACTGACATTTGTTTCGTGTATCATAGCAAGATACATTTTCACGTTTATTTCGAATAATATCATTTAAAGTAGTCCGGTGCATTACATTTCAAATTTTGAAGATGGTAGTTATTTTTTAGATTTAATGTCTACTTTGTAAAGTTTTTCAGTCTGTTTCTGAATAAAGGGATTCTCTAGATGCAAAAATAGGAAGACCAGTAACAATTCAGTGTACTTTTTCAAGCTTGTCAGTATCGTGAACAGAACAGCCATCCCAAACAATTGAAGCATATTCTAGAGTAGGTCTAATAAATGTTATGTACAATTTTGAAGGTGTTTCCTACCAATTTTGAACAGAAGCTTTTTAAAAATCCAATTTTTGTATAATTTTTTTCTGCTATGGAATCGATGTATAGAGATCAAATAAGGTTGTGTGACAAAATTAAGCCTAACTGACGATTGACTGGAACACACTACAGCCCATCACCTTGAAAAATAGCTTTGGTAGAAAAATAAACAATTTTAGCTTTGGGTGGATTAAATCTGAGTAACCACTTATTTGACGATGTTTCTAATAATAAACTCTGTTTACCTGATCAAGATATAAGGCTCACGGCGGGTGTGACCGGTCGACAGGGGATGCTTACTCCTCCCAGACACCCGATTCCACCTCTGGTATATCCAGGGGACCGTGTTTTCCCAACTCTCTATTTTGTATTGCTTATAGGAGTTGTGAGATTTATCACTGTTCGTTATCTTCACCTTTCATGTAAATCATAAGCTTACTTACATTATATGAAGATTGTTGAAGTGAGTTGTCATCAGCAAATAGTTTACACATTGATAGCATATTTACAGCAATGTCATTAACATAAATTAAAAATAGTAAAGATCCTAAAACAGAACCTTGGGGTACACCAGCAAATACATCAAGTTTTAACGAGAAACGGTCCTTATATATTACTTTTTGTGATCTGTGACATACATAGTTTCTACAAAGATTGTCAGATATACCATAAGTTTGTAATTTTAAAATGAGACCCTTAAGCCATACTCTATCAATGCGTTTGATAGGTCAAAAGATATACATGTTTTTTCCTTCGTCAACACTTTGAACGATACAATGGTATATATTTCCGATAATTGATAAACTGTAGAATGTCTTGGCGAGAATCCGGCTTGATATCGATGAAATAAATCAGAATGATACTCATATTTGAAAATGGTTCCCTCTATAATAGCGAGATAGGTCTATCATTAGGTACTATATGGGTCTTCCGTTTTAAAAAGAAGAGTGGCGCGTGAGCAATTCTCCAGAAAGATGAAAGCGAATTTTCTGACAATGATTTCTTGAATAACATAGTAAGTGGTTTAGTAATGGTGGATTTAGTTTATTTCAAAATGTTATGACTAATACAATCTGGGCCAACAGCTTTATTGACTGGAAGTATTGTAATAATATCTAGTACTATTTGCTCGTCAGTGATAATGTTACATTGGGAATCAATACATAAAGTATACATGTTTGGTAATGTTTCATTGGTGTCATCAATGGTTGAAAATGATGAAAGGTAGACATGTACATACAAAGCTTCAATTTTAACAGAATCAGAATAATTTAACTTGTTAACGCCATTGTTATCATTAAACTGCAGATTTAGTGTAAAGGTTACGATAAATTTACGCTAGATAATTTTATGAAAATATTTTAGAATAGTGCCTGTATTCAATAAATTTTATACCGCTACATATATTAGATAGATAGATAGATAGATAGATAGAAAATAGATAGCCAGCCAGCGAACGAGCGAGCGAGCGAGCGAGCGAGCGAGAGAGAGAGCGAGAGAGAGAGAGAGAGAGAGAGAGAGAGAGAGAGAGAGAGGGATATTCAATAATAGAACACGAGTGATACAGGATTTTTTTTCACGAGTGCAAACATCAAAAAATCCTGTTTCACGAGTGAAATAAATTTCATATCCAACATTTAAAAAAAATTCTGTTTATTACATATATCAACCTACCCCTCCTGAAAGGGGGTTAGGTCCCCACGGCTCCAATTTTATTTTCTTGATGGACATTTTAAAATGTTTTCGTATCAACAGATGCACGCACCTTGAATACATCTATGCGTATATGTTGCAATACACTGTATCACGACTTCTGTGAATAAGCTTGTTACACGGTGAAATCAGCGTAGCAAAAGTGAGGCCCCACGTGATTTTTTCATGTACATATTTTGTATTTTTATAACAACCTTATGAATATTGTGATTCTAATTTGATGAAATAAGACGGACAGGTACTATACTGATTTAAGAAAACCCAGGAGCATAAATAAAACCAATTCACATCTTACCTTAAAATTTAACTTTGTAATAAATTTCAACAAAGATATATGGCAATCTAGAAACTCGAAATGAATATAATTACGTGTACATGTTTATTTACATATACTTCATACCCATCTCAAAATGTAAACTAAATTTACATAAAACGCATAAAAAAAGCCACTAATTTTGCAGTTCTATCCAAACTTTTTAGATTTCCAATGTACTGTCAAGTTATACAAGTTATGTTCAAACTATTTGAATTATTTGTTTCGACTTGAAAAGTTACACCCATCCCTTGTTCTACTCACGGAAGCATATTCAATCTCAAAGAACCCTTTCCTCTGTAACCAATTGCAAGAATTGTTGGATAAATTTCCTGACTTCAAAAATTATATTGATTCATCAAAATTAAGCCCCTATTCCTTAAAAAAAGTGATCATATAGTATAAAGTATTATCTTATAAACATGTGGCAGTGGCGGATAAAGAGCCCCCGCCCCCCTCTTTTTCGTCACAAATTTACAAAGCACTACTGGCATAAATAGACGACAACTCCAGATTTGGCACCCAAAATGGCTGGATATTTTGGCTAATACTTGACATTCACATGTGCCCTCCCCTTTATTTCAGAAAACCTGGATCCGCCACTGTGTGTCATAAAGAAAGTGAATAGCGAAATGGCAAAATTAAGAACCCTTCATACATTAAAAAATAACTGATTTGTAAGAGAACACTATCTCTCCATTGTTGACAATTTTGGTCAGAGGAACAGAATTTCTGCTCACAAACTAAATATTAAACCCCCCCACCCCCCCACCCCACCCCACCCCACCCCCCCAAAAAAAACCGGAGGTTTTCAAAAAGGATTTCTCCCTGAATCGAAATTATGCTCTCAATGCAATATGAAGGAGGTTGAAGATGAACTTCAATTTTACTGGTTTGTCTAAAATATAACAGCGAGACATCAACATTAATGGAAACTATAAAAATCATTTTAAAATTTTCTTTTATAGCACCTGCTGAGAAACTAGTATGGATTTTTGATAATGAAAACAAAGAAGTGTTGTGTTTACTTGGTTCTTAGAACAGTAGAAATGAGATTTATTGCAATATAAACTTTAGTATTATTGATATGGGACACAGTGCTGTAACCTGATTGCTTGTTTAAATATTGTGCACGAATGTTTACGAATAATTTAAAATCCTGCTGTGGTTCTACTGGGCATTAATGATTCTGACAATTTCATACGTTGTTCTGAATATACGCTTAAATATACACGTAAAAGTCAAAATGTGTCGCATACGCTCCCTTGGGCCCTCATTAGGGTCTTGCTCGAAAATTTCTGGATCCGCCACTATTTCTGATTTCATAATGGTTATTACTATATTATTTAAAAATTTTGATAAATTATCTGTAAAAACTCGACCCCTGCTCTTATTGTACCTATCATTTTACACATGGTTCAGACTTTGAAAAAAGTACAGCAATTAATGTTTAAAGACGTTTTGGGTGTACAGAAGAAAGGTTCAAATTTAGCCACTATATATGAGCTAGGAACATTCCCCATCTGAGATAAAACTCTCCTCTCTACGTTTATATATTACAAAAGACTAAACTGCTACGACGATGAAAATATGGTATTTTTAAAAATTCCAATACTTATGGCTGCTAAATTGGAAGACGATAACTTTTATAATACTGGCATATAGAAGAATTGGCAGGGACAAATAAAAAAAAATTAAGAAATAAACTAAATCTTCGATCCCTAGATGTTAATGCAAGCACATTTTACCAATATTTGAATATTACTACCGGTATATATTAATAATGTTAACATGCAACTACAAAACACTGGAATATTAGAATAGTTTACAGTAAAATTTGGAAGAACTGTTAATTGCAAGACTATTTGAAATTTCCAATCGTGAAAGTAGTACACACTAAATTAACAAAAACTAAGAATATCTGCCCACCCTTTAGAAATTGAAAGTGGTTGATATTCAAAACCATGACATTGTATTCCAGAAGAATGTCGTTTTTGTCTTATAAATGTACTTGACGTATTCTACTGAAGAAATCTCTCTTTTTTTGTTTGTAAATTTATACCAGGCAGGATGAATTGGAGGTTGGGGTGGGCAGGGGCCCTGATCTCTCTCCCCTTTTTACAATTTACTTTTCCCTTTTTTGTTGTTGTTTTTTTACACATACAAATCTCATACTTTCTACATGCAAAGTTAACTTGATTGAAGAATACGTGCAATGAACTACCCCCCCCCCCCCCCCCCCCCCCCTGACGAAGTAGGGGAGGAGGAAGCCAGAGTTCACTTCACACTTGCAATGGAATTCTTGACAAATAAGAAAAAAATGGATTTAGGTACTTCTGCCCAAATCACAATATCCTATACATCGTAGAAAGGGGGGGGGGGGGGTGTAAGAACATAAGAACTATATGATTTAATTTTAAATGTTTCCTTTCTGCAAATGTTTCAATAATTATCGAAAACACAGCATTTTTCATATTGAATTCCTAGAAAATCAGATAGACAAATAACCGGAAAATCTGTATTTTGTCGTCTTTTCGTTATTTCGAGGCGAAAAATCGCTAATTATCGTTTTGTCGTCTTTTCGCCTGTAATTTGTCGTCTTTTCGATTTTTTGTTTTGTCGTCTTTTCGTTATTTCGAGGCGAAAAGACGACAAGACGCCAAGCTAAAACACGACAAATTTGGTCGATAATTTGCGGGTTTTATTTATCGACTTTTCGCCTACATTTTGTCGTCTTTTCGTTATTTCGGGGCAAAAAAATCGCTAATTATCGTTTTGTCGACAAATTGTAAAGTGGCACAAATCAGCCACCATAAAGAACACACTTTGTTTTATACTGTTGCCTAATATTAGAATTTAGCTTAGATATATTCAGAACACGAATTTTCTCTCTCTAGATTTTGTAGGTATTGGGACTTAAGGGCGGATCCAGAGGGGGTGGGGTCCAGCTAGGACCCCCCCCCCCCCTCGTTTTTGCAGACCAAAAAGTTTAAGACTTATTCAATTTTAACGAGACTTTGAGTCAAATGATATGAAAGGTGGATGCTTACACGTAATTGCATTGATCATTCAAATTTATCAACACCAGTATATCATTTAATTCAAGGATAAATAAGATGACAAACTGATATATATATATTTTCGTCAGATACAAGCATCATTTAAAAAAGTATATGTAGGCTAACATAAAAGTTTTGGTTAATACCACCTTCACACTCACGGATTTTTCTTACGAGTCCTTACAGATCTCCGACTCGTAGTTAATCGCAAGCATTCGTAAATCACTCGTCGGTATCCGTTAATAACTCGTCACAACTCGCACAAACTCTTAAGGATCCGTGAAAGTAGGGGCAAATTTTTTGCCATGTCAAAAAAATTATTCATGATTGTCCACGGATTTCATTTTCCGTAAATAACCCGTAAACAACTTGTAACAATCCGTAAGTATCGTAAACTGGTCGCAAGAACACGTAAACTGTTCGTAAGAATCCGCCGTAAAACACTCGTAACATTTTTTCTTACGAATCTTTGCGGTTAGTTTACGATATGTTACGGATAGTTTACGAGTTGTTTACGGATTATTACGAATGCCTAAGTGATATTTACGATTTCATTCATGTCGGGTTACAATCGCTTTACGGATTGTTCAGAGTAATTACAAGCACTTTACGTATAGGCACGATTACTTTACGAGTACATACTTAAACTTTACGATTAAGGAAAGTTATAAAAGACGCAAAATCAAGACATCAAAGAAGTTACACATCTTTCATACAATATACATACATGCTGTTACAAGTAATGTCAGTTGTCGAATGATGATACAAAGCCAATTGCGAACACTTTTGAGTCAAAAACGTAAACAATCGTAACTAACTCCTAACTATTCGTAACAGCACGTTATCAACACGTTAATAGGTCGTGATTTACACGTAAAAGCTAAGCTAAATCATAAATGTCCGTAATATACTCGTAACAATCCCTAAAAAGCTCGTAAAATGTCGTAATTTGCTCGTATTTATCCGTGTTCACTCGGAACAAATCGTAAATGTATGCCGTAAATACATCGCAAGAACTCGTAATAAACCGTAAATGGCCCGTAAATACTCTTAAAACGTTCACAGTTCTTTAAAGTGTCTAAATCGTAACAATCCGTTTACTTTTACGGATTTGTGGAATACGTAAGGATCCGTAAGAAAAATCCGTGAGTGTGAAGGTACCACAAGATGTAGCCTAGACAATTTGAAAGTGAAGAGGTAGTACCAGGATATGCTCAGAACGCAGGATTTTGTACCACTTACCCGGCCCAGAGCTTCTTGGGAGTAACCTTAAAATCAGGTTTTTAATTTTTTTTTTTTTTAATACGAATCAGATCTGAGTATGGCGATTAGAATGACAAAAACGTTGAAAACAAGTAGTAAATAGAATAAACATTTTCATATACATAAAACTATATCGATCAAGATCTCCCCTACGATGTTAGGCCTATGTGCACAAGCAAAGGGTGTAGTACTAAGGTGACCGATATCGCCTGTGGGCCTCTTGTTTTCTGTATTTCAGTGAAACACGGCATCGAATACGTTGGCCTATACCTGGTGCGATCAGTTTGATGCAGATTAGTGGTAAAAAAGGAAAAACGAAATGAGTTATAAAAAAGAAGTATAAGAACCCCCTCCCCTCTCACCCCGTCCGCCCCCTCCGACATATATTGTATATGATGGCATGCCAACATATGCTCGCGCGAGGTGAATCAATAAATAAATTGAAATTGAACCACATCTGATTTCAAGACAGTCATTTGAAAAAAAAGCCTGTCATTGCATGAAACATAGTGATACAGCCTTACACTTTTACGAACGTTTTGTTAGACCTTATATAAATTGCATTTGGCTAGTTGAGTAATGAATTTTAATTTTCCCGCCAATTTACTCCGTCGATTTTGTTGATCAATTTTCTTTCATTTCACTCTGTTGATAACAAAGAAATCGCATCCTTAAAAGTTATATTATATTCTGTCGGTTATATTGATTCCATATTCTTTCATTTTTGAATAAAGATGTAGAAAACACGGTGTAAAAATTGATGTCCAATGTGTGCTGACACTCATGACGACAGCATATCTACGCATGCGTTCTAGACATCATCTTGTACTTAGCCATTTGGCGAGGAGTCCACATCGTGCTGAGTGTACACAAAAATATTTTTAACGGATAATGGATTTAAACGATGATGAATCAAGTGTAAATCAGGTCAGTGATTTAATTACTCATACCCTGGTATTTTGATATAGAAAAATTTATTCTTACTGCGGCCGATATTGCTCTTACGCCAGGAAATGTTGTATTAACAAAGGACGATGAAAACGACTAAGTCAAGATGGCCGCAAATTTTCTAAGTCCGCATCGACCGTCTGTTTTGTAGCCAATTTTGATTCCATATTACAAGCTGTTAAAGTAACCTGTAGTAAAACTAATTGAATAGACAAGTTGGCGTGGTTGAAATCTTTATTTTTCTATCGTTTAGGAACCCGTCGTCTCCCCTGGAGCCCACGATAAAGGTAAGAAAACCTCTCCATCTGCCGAAGACGGCGAAATGGCTGCGCGGAGACTAAGTCCAGTCGATATTCAGACTTAGA
Organism: Ostrea edulis; assembly: GCF_947568905.1. Taxonomy (NCBI): domain Eukaryota; kingdom Metazoa; phylum Mollusca; class Bivalvia; order Ostreida; family Ostreidae; genus Ostrea; species Ostrea edulis. The sequence continues at coordinate 35,312,393 of NC_079164.1, forward strand.
GAAAAACACCTATTTTATAAACATTGCACGATCAAGCCATGTGCAGTGAAAATGATCTTTATTATTCGTTCAGTCAACATTTGTAGAATACAAAATAGAAACACTAAGACAATTGTTGACAAGATGAATTTAGATGAATGTTAATTATTTTGTGGCTTTTAATTATGACAAAGGGGGGTAACTCAAAGATAATGATAGTAAACATTTTTTTTATATGTTTATCCAGAATTAATTGCTGTCAAGGAATTTTTGTTTCACCTTTTAAAGCTTTGTGTCAAATTTTTCCGACTCACAAAGTTGTTACAAATTGATTAGTATCAGAACCATCTGTAACATCAGCAGCACAACTAAAATTAGAATTATTAATATTGGTATTGAGTTGTGTTAGATACAAATACCTTATCACTAACTCTGATTTGAGTTATCTCTTTAGCTCAATGACCCTGAGGTCTATATAAAAAATATAAAGTGATGTTTAACCGGCAGCTTTGGGGAAAATTGAACCTGCACATGCACAAGTTTCACCGGAACATTGCTTAGCCATTTATGTAGTGAAGAAAGAACGGGGTCTTGATGGAAAAGACCAAGTGATTTTCCAATTGCACCTGAAACTTGAGGATGCGGCCTTTATAAAATTAATAGATTGGAACATAACAGGGTAGCACATGACCATACACATTGGGGGGGGGGGGGGGTCAACTTGTGCATGCAGAAATACATGTTTGTCGAAATCAGGGATTTTTTTTAATAAGAGAATTTTAAAAGGAATTCTTTGGGGCTTGTGAAAAACAGGTTTTATTTTTCAAAGTAATAAACGATTAATCAATGTTAATGTTATGGCCATATATAGTTATAACATTCACCTGATCAGCACTATTCAACAAAAGTGGTAATATATAGATTGTTGTTTATTTCTTTAAATGGACATCCTAAATATGAAATTTTTACTAAGCTTTTGAAATGTAAAGCGACATGCAAGCCAGTGAGCATCAATATTTTGTTGCCAGATTTATATTGCTATATTAAAGTAGTTTCATCCTCCTGTGATGTCATAAGATCCTGCAAAATCAATGATTTATTTAGATTTATGCATGATATTACCATATTAAGTTTTGTGGAAGTCTTTTCCAGTGGTTATTGTAAAAAAAATCTTGTTAAGCATCAATATTTTAAAAGTGTGAAGTTAATATATATAAATAATCTATGTTATGTTTGAAAATATTGAATCCATTAGGGCAATGACTCTGTTTTCATTGTTTATCTGATAGATTTTCTTTATTTTTTACAAAATTTTATAATAGTTTTGTAAAGAAACAGTTGCATGAAAATATTATGAATACTATTACATTGTTTCAACCAGTTTTAATGAAAGTTTGATAATGCTGTTATTTTCTGACATTGATATGGGATTTTGTATGTGTATGTCTTGCATCTTAAAAAGTGAGATGACCTATATATATTTTATTTGATAATATTTATTAGTTTTAACTCTAATGAATTTAAATAAATGCACATTTTAAACTTTTATCAGATAATAATGAGAGGTTGGAGTTACCTTAAGGTATGAAATGCATATGTTAATTCTCTAGAATCAATGCTGTCCCCTGTTGAATTTGATCTTGAAGGTAGTCTGTTCCTTTTTATTTATGGGTATTGTCCACACTAGTGGGCCCCCTTCCAGGTATATGACTAGCTGTATGCATGGGAGATCTCACCTCAGATCTCCATTTTTTCCAGTCATGAGGGTCGGCAGTAGAGGACTTTCATTCTCTTCGATCTTTCTCCGTCAGCTCTCTCCATGATAGCATTGGCCGACCAACTCTACGCCTACCAGGAACTCGTATATTGAGAGCGTACTTGACTGCACTGCTGGATCTGACAACGAGGCCATACCAGCAGTCTTCTTTCCCTTAAGGTTAGGTCGAGGTCATCGATACCAAACAGCCCCAGCAATTCAATTGAACCTACAAAGGCCATATTTTCTGGCTTGATGTTGCAGATCTGTCTTATCATATGGCCCTGTCATTGCGCTGTAGGCGATGAAGATTTGGCTTGGTCAGTGCCGAGGTCTCGCTGGGATGGACCATAGCGCTCCATACACAAGTGTTGTACACTTGACCACAGGTGTTGTAAGACAGGTGCTGTGTTGTGAAGACTGGTAGCAGCTCCTTGAGCTTCTTCTGAGCGGTCTTCACACGCAAAGTGGTTGCAAGGTCACAGCCACCAGCTGTGGAAAGCATGTCTCCAAGGTAGCAGAAGGAACCTATAACTTGGACATCACTTTGCAGCCTGCCGTCAAGAAGGCGAGTGGTTCCCCTGGATCTTAAAGTCAGGGTCCACAAACATGCGCATGGAGCCCACTGCATTTCATGTGCACCCAGTGCTTGCAGCCATTGTAGAAAATACTATTGCTGCCTAGTGCCTACACCTGTATGACAGACAGCACATGGGAAGCTGTCTGAGTCCTGAAGTAGGTCAACACTGCAGATCATGATCTTTAAGGTCTACATCAAATATCAGGATGACTTAATTCTGAGATTAAAGCTGCAAATATTTCATCCATTAGGTCTATATATCAGTGCAGATCTAGTTTATAATGAACAGGGCTTGAAGCTAACTTTTTATGTCACCAGTCCAGCCGGACTGATGGGGTATAATTTTAACCAGTCCGCAGAAAAAAATACCAGTCCAACAGAGTTTTCCAGAAATAATCAAATATATTTTGTTGATATCATTAAAATGAAATTTAACTCATTATGCCTTAGACAATATTGTAACACTTAAATGTGGAATTTATATCTACAAATCAGATTCGTCCGGTTGATTAAACAGATCGAAGCATGCCAAATGTGTATGAAATTTCATATTAAGTATATTTTCCAAAATGATGCTTTAGAAAATTAACCAGTCCCATCAGACTGACTAAAACAAATGTCGATCAGTCCGCCAGAATTTTAGCCAGTCACAGACTGACGGACATATGTTAATTTCGAGCCCTGATGAAATATTTGCATTTTTCAAGATTTAAAAAATCTGGTTTAAAACACTTTTTACAACCTAGAATATGAAGTTCCTGTTAGAAATGCATGCCTATGGTCCATATATATTATTATTGCAGTCCTTTTTCTTTCTTTTTTTAAAGGACAGCAACTTGTTGTTCATATAACTGGTAAACCAATATTGAATGGTACCATTCCCAATATCAAATACAATTAATTTTCCATTTTGAGGCTAAAAACTGTCCAGTAACAAACTGCTATAACTTCATACATAAATCGAGAATTGTAATTCACTCTGTATGAAATGTTGTATAGTTAACTGATATTTCTTCACTGCCTTTTAAATAAAAAGTAGCTCTAGGTCAATAAAATGGCACTCATTTGTGTAATTGATGAATTCTTGTTTAAATATTCTTTAAAACATGGTTAACTTAGTGTTCATTTCAAGATAAATGCCATTTTTGACATAAAAGAAAATTTCTAATTTGTTTTTATTTTGATTGTATTTTTGTCGGTTGAATGGATATGGGTATCATTTCCATATTTACAAAGACCAGATCAGTGGAGCATCAAACTGTTGTGTATTGTGTCAGAGGTCCCAGGTTCGATCCTCAGTCGAGGCATGTAATTGACTCTGTTACATTTGCATGAGTCTATGGTTTGATTCTTGGTTCAGTCTTAAATTTTCTCCATTTGCATTTGGTGCCCACATTGGAGCCTGGGTACTCTGTGGCAGGTGCCCCCAGAACTTTGTACCACAGGCGCAGGCCTGCTAGGAGATTTGGGGCACCTCTTCTTCTGGATGAGGACAGTATGGTACCGTAATGTTAGAGTACAAATCCTAGGGCATGTAGAATTAAAAGTTGACAAGTCATGTGTGCTCGCAGGCCATTTGAAATACATTTTCTTTGATGTTAGACTGGATATTCATGTAGACTAGCTATTCATACATTTATTTAATGAATTGCCAGTCTACATTCTAAGTATGACCTATCAACTAATGTCAATCATAACCATAGAAGTGTTTTATTCACACTATTAATTTCAAGTGTCTTGTTAACATTGAATACATTAACAATGATATTTAATTATTTGATTAATAAGTATTAATTTTGGATTAGACTCTGAAAGACTATGAAGACAACATGTGGCATAAACACTACATCATAAGGTATTTGATAAAACATAGAAATTGAAAGGGAGTGAAAATATATGTGTAGTAGATGTACTGAATTTAAAAAAAGAAGAAACTTTTGATTTTTTTTGGGGGGGGGATAGGGCATGTATAAGTTGGTAGGGTTAATTGCCCAAAGGGCGTGTGCTGAAAAAATGGTCGTAAAGACTGCTTTAGGTAGACTGGTATACAGGCACCTATTCCTAAATGAAAAAATAAACATAAAACCAATAATTTTTCCAAAATGTGTGATTTCCTCTGCAATCGCCTTCATGTGTTTTGAATTGTCAGTTTCCACTATCTGTAAATTTTTCAGATGACTACTTTTTAATACACACACACACAGATATATATATATATATTTTTTTTTAAAGGTATGCAACAAGTTAATGTACAAACAAACTTGGGGTAGGGGGCTACCTACTTTGAGACCATTTCACGTGGTATGAAAAACTTCACAGAATGACTTGTTGTGATTATCTTGTGAGTCTAATGTAGTTCTACTCGTGTCTTTCATCATTCATATATATATATATATATATATATATAATTTATATGTCTTTTAATTTATTACAAACCCAAATTGTATTCACCACTTATAAAATGTAACCTCGTTGAGATGTGATTGAGGTCATCTTCTACTCGAGTTAAAAAGCTTTTCAGAAATGTATAGGGTAGGAAAGTTGGGATTTTTTTGGGTGGACACTGGGCTTGAAATTAACATATGCCCATCAGTCCGTGACTGGTTAAAAGTCTGTCGGACTGACTGACATTTGTTTTAGTCAGTCCGATGGGACTGGTTAATTTTCTAAAGCATCATTTTGGAAAATATACTTATGAAATCTTGTACAAACATGTGGCATGCTTCGATCTCTAGATATCAGACGAATCTGATTCGTAAATTATAAATCCCACACAAGTGTTACAATATTGTCTGAGGCATATTGAGTTAAATTTCATTTTAATAACATTAACGAAATATGTTTAATATTTCTGGAAAACTGTTGGACTAGTAAATTTTTCTTTGGACTGGTTGAAATTATACCCAATCAGTCTGGCTGAACTGGTGACCTAAAAAGTTAGCTTCAAGCCCTGTGGACGTAGTACTTAAAAATGTCTGTGACTCCTATTGTTAATATTTGATGATGGATGAAAAAAACATGCATGATATGATACTGAAATTTGTAAATGTTACTCAAAACTATGATAAATTTCTGTGTTTTTTAATGTCTTAAACTTTCAAGCATCATCAAAAGTTTGGGAAACCAAAGGCTTCTGATTTGATAATTTTATCCCAATCCCAAGTTAAAAAAAAGAAAATAGGGTCAGGGATCAGCAGTGATTTTTTTGGGCCAAAATGCCACCGATATTCGGATGTTTTCCCTCACAAAAATTAGCTATTTTTTCCCAATTATATATATATGTTTTTCTCAATTTCAGATCTCAGAAAATTAGGCCATTTTAAACAAAAAGTTACTGTATATTGCTGACATAGAGTAAATACGTTTTTTTATGCCCCCAAGATCAAAGATCAGGGGGCATATTGTTTTTGTCCTTTCTGTAATTCTGTCATTCTGTCTGAAACTTTAACCTTGCTAATAACTTTTGAACAATAAGTGATAGAGCTTTGATATTTCACATGAGTATTCCTTGTGACAAGGTCTTTCCGTGGGTACCAACATTTTTGACCCTGTGACCTTGGAGTTTGACCTACTTTTTGAAAACTTTAACCTTGCTAATAACTTTTGAACAAATAAGTGATAGAGCTTTGATATTTCACATGAGTATTCCTTGTGATAAGACCTTTCCGTTGGTATTGAACCTTTTGACCTTGACATTTGACCTACTTTTAATTGTTTTTTGGACATTGGTCATAACTTCTAAATGGTAAATATTAGAGCTTTCATATTGTACATGAGCATTTCTTTTGACAAGATCTTTCTTCTGGTACCAAGATATTTGCCCTTGTGACCTTGGCCATCTTCAGAATTGGCCATTATCAGGGGCATTTGTGTTTCACAAACACATCTTGTTCTTCTTCAGTTTTATTCTCCAAACCACTGCACATGCAAAAGGTTTTGTAAAGAATATGTAAAACAATCGAGGCATCCATTAGGGCTGGGACAATTCAAGGTTACATAGATTTGGTTCGGTTTCGATTCAGAACAGCACGGTTTGGTTATTTTCGATTCGGTTCATGTTAGGTCCAATTTATCTAATGACAGCACAAAAATTAACAATTTTAATGAGTAGCATCAGTGATTTTTTAAGACCCATTTTGGGTCCGAATTTCAGCCCTTTCTCCTCCAAAAAATTCCAAATTTGTTCCTAATTTAGTTTGCATTTTTCCCAATAATAAAATTATGAAAGGAAAATATATTTGAAAAAAATAAACATTCGATGTGAATTATATACATAAGACTTAATAAAGAGTGATGGGAATGATGATTTGGATAGAATAGTTGAAAATTTTAGAAGGTTAAAGAAAATTAGATGTGTAAAATAAAGATAATGTAAAGTTTGATATAATTTTAAAACTTATTTACGATAAAATTGATTTTTCCCAATTTGACTGAAATGTCGACAATTTTTCCCAATGCAAAAGCCATAGGACCCTTGTAAAAAATGTAGAAAAATCACTGAGCGTACCTGTGTTGATTTCATCCAAGCTGTATAACTCTTATGTCGTCATTTGTAAACATCATATCTATTTATAACTGCATTTCATAATTTGTTATATTAATCATGTTAATGTGCTGCATAATTTTTGGATTATTAAACAAATCTATAGTCAATCTAAAATGAATATGATATTGTTTTCATTGATAATCATATGTAAAAATTCAACAATTCTATCAATTGAGAGTCTTTGAAAATCTCTCCTTTATTAATTTACTTCTCTCATATTAACTGTCAAAACATTTAATCTGTGTCATTATCTATGATGTTGATGTCACTCCACCACTGACTATATGTCATGTAAAGATAAATTAATTGCTCTTACAGACGATATTCTGTTGGTATCTGAGTGGTGAAAATGTTAACTCTCAACACAGTAGTGATTTAAATCTCTGTTTCATAAAAAACCACATGTTCTGCACATCACTTGGATGCCATATTTATTGTTTTGGTGTTTGTAAAATCTAAACTGAATCGAAATCCAGAATTTGTAATTGGTGCATCGAATCGAATGGTATGAATCGCGGTGCATCAAAATTTTCGGTGCACCACACAGCCCTAGCATCCATATAAGCAGATATGCAGCACAGTATTTAGTTTCCAGATACACATTGAGCCATATGGTTGACACTTTTAGTTTGACCGCCATTATAAGTAGGGTCCGGCTAATAAGGAGGGGTGGTAGTTTGAGGGGAAAAATAATCACTGGATCAATACATGGGGTAAGTTGGGAAAACCAGAACTACACAATTATTTTTTCTGCACCTAATCACTGTCATTTTGCTCACCGAGTGTGTATGATGTCTAAAAAATTTGTGAATCTTTCAGAGGAGAAAGTAGAACTTTTTAAAAAAAAGGTATTGTCATCTACTGCAAGTAGGAAGCCATTCTTCATTCATTCTGTCAGTATTTTTGTGAATGAGTGGCAATTGTCTTGCAATTAGGGAGTTAATGGTTTTAGATTTGTGAAGCTGATACTAACACTCTGAACACTGACATAATTAGCTTCTGTTTGATTATACCTAAATGCCAAACACATGTGACCAGCATAATTGGCTTATCTGTGATTAAATGTAATGAGAAGGTAATTGAAATAGGTACAAAAGTACTCTGTAGAAACAGATTTATCACACCTATTTTATACTGAAAGAAATTCACTTCCTTTCATTCTCTGAAGAACAGCATTCTCATCATTATGATGTCAATAGTTTCATAACTCATAATTAATTGATACAGAGTATATAATTATGACACTGGGAGAAACAAGAAATATAGTAAGTGAGAGGTTTGGTCAAGTGATGTTGAAATCAAGTCTAGTAAACTGTATAAAGTAAGTGTTTAGCCTTTATGTTGTCCATGTGTTTTAGGTTGTCATCTCAAAATTTTGTAACAGATATATATATTACTTTTGTTACATAGTTGTTGATCTGAAAGCCAAGATGGTTAGCAGTGAAATGAGCCATGCCAACCATGCTGAACAGAATGGACATGCCACCCTTCCAATGACCAAAGATGAAGATAGGCACAAAAGTTCCAAGCACTCATCAAGCTCCAAGCATGGACACAGCTCATCATCATCTAAGCACTCCAGCAGCAGCTCTAACAAGCATCACAGTAGCTCTAGCTCATCCAGCAAACACCGAGATAGCAGCAGTTCTAGTTCTCACAAGCATAAGGATAAAGACAGGAGCAGCTCAAGCTCAAAGGATAAGAGCTTGAGCAGTAAGCATTCCAGCTCATCTCACAAGTCTAGCTCAAGTAGTGGCCATAAGGAAGGCAGTTCCAGCAGTCATAGAGAAGGAAGTTCTAAAGATAAAAGTTCAAGCAGCAGCAAAGATCGAAGCTCTAGCAGTCACAAAGAGGGTTCGAGCAAACACAGCTCATCAAGCAGCCACAAGCATAGTTCCTCCTCGGGCAAGCACAAAGATGGCAGCAGCTCCAAGCACAGCTCCTCTTCTGAGCAGAAACATAAAGAAAAATTAAAGGAGGAGGTTGAAAAGGTGAAGGTCAAGACTGAGCCTACTTCTCCAGTCAAGACATCAGGAAAGGAAAAATCTCCCAGTCGGTCCCCCAGCAAGAGAGATTCGTCACCCAGTAAGAGGGATTCGTCACCCACTAAGAGGGACTCATCACCAAGTAAGAGGCAGTCTAATTCCATAAAGTCTGTCAAGGAAGAGGAAATGAGTGACGATGAAATACCTTTGGTAAGAAAACTTTGTTACAAATTTTCAATGTCTCGTAAGATTTATGAAATGTTTGTTAACTTAAGAATGCTGTGATTTCTTCTGTAATGATTGTAGGCTACTAGAATAAAGAAGGAACAACCCACAGAGAAGAGGCGACATGAATCGGACGATGATGACGATGACGAACCTCTGTCTGCAAGGTTGGGGGATACTTATGATGGCTTATTCTGAAATTTAAGATACTTCCTATACATCATCCTCATACTTTTGTTTTGGATAATCACTTCAAGCTTACCTATTTTGTAACATTATACATGAATGATGTTTTGCTTTTTACGTTCTTGGTATTACTACAGTTTTAATTTTCACTATGTCATAAATGTGAAATTGAAACTGGAGTGAAAATAAGTTAACTGTCATATTAATATGGAATTGACTTAAAAAATTGAATAGATATACATGTAGGTAATAGACCATGAAAATAAACAGGAGTAAATTTATAAGCTATATACAGTGTTTGCTTGGTCTTCCTAAATTCCTACTAGACATGAGAGATTTAAAAGAAAGTCAGCAGTAATATGGATAGAATATTGCACTGTATAGTTCGAGTGGTGCCTTCTTATAAGATAAAATTTCAAGGTCAAAAGTAAGGTTAAGGTCATTTTTAAATTATTATCAAGCACAGGTAAAAATCTTTTTAGAATCGAAAAAGAAAAGAAGAAGATCAAAAAAGAAGTAAAGGTGGAAAAAAGCAGTCCTAAAAAGAGAAAACAGGATGATTCAGATGATGATTTTCCCAAGGTATGTACTGATGAGAGGAAAAATCCTTTGTTGAGTGCCCATATATAGAAATATATGAAGCAGTTTCCACTGGATAGAAATTAAAAATGTCACTGAAATTAAATGCATTTAGATGTAAAGAACAAATATTATAAGGCATTTGTACAGATTTGGACATTTTTATCTGACATTTAGCCAATTTATTATCAATTTTATTGACTGGCCCAGTGGTTTCCAACATCTCTTCAGTAGGGCTGTAAGGTGCACCGAAAATTTCGATGCACCGATTGCAAATTCTGGATTTCGGTTCGGCTTAGATTTTAAAACACCAAAAACAACAAATCTGAGTGATGTGCAGAACATGTGGATTTTTATGCAACAGAGATTTAAATTACTACTGTGTTGAGATTTGGCATTTTCACCACTCAGATACCAACAGGATATGGTCTGTAAGATCATTGCAGTTTATCTTTACATGACATATAGAATTTCTGTCAGTGCTGGAGTAAAATCAACATCTTAGATGATGACAGATTAAATATTTTGACAGTTAAGATCATTTAATATAAGAGAGAAGTAAATCAATAAACAACAGATTTTCAAAGACTCTTAATTGATAGAATTGTTGAATTTTGACATATAAATGAGAACAATATCATATACATTTTAGACTGTCAATAGATTTGATTAATAATCCAAAAGTTATGCTGCACATTATTACAACAAATTTTAATAGACTGTTAATGTTTTCTTTTTTCTGTCAAAGTTATGCAGTTATAAATAGATACTATGTTTATAAATTACGACACATAATTATACGAAATTTTAATAAAATAAAGTATACTACTCATTTAAATTGTTAATTTTTGTGCTTTCATTAGATAAATTGGACCTAACATGAACCGAATTGAAAAAAAATTGAATCGTGCTGTTCTGAGTCGAATCCGAACCGAATTGAGCTAACCCTGAATCGTCTCAGCCCTACTCTACAGTGACTGAAATCTTTATTGATTCTCATCTAAATTTACAGAAGAAGAAAAAGAAAGTGAAGCCTGAAAGTGGGAAACAGGAGAAGAAATCTGTAACAAAAAAAGGTGTCAAGGAAGAGGAGACACATGAAGTCTGGAGATGGTAATATATCTCATGGAGTCTTTAAAATGTCACATGTAGTTGTCAAAGCTAGGTGTTAGAACTACCACAAACATGAAAAGCAATATTCTAATGTAGCTGTTATGTAAATTGCATTTTAATTGCCTAATGCAGAGGTTTGAGCTGTAACATGAAATTTAAAGCTTTTGATTGTGACATTGTAGAATACCACTAAAATATTATATCAGACATTTCATGACATAGTTTATTATGCCCCCCTTTGAAAAAAAAAGGGAGCATATTGTTATGCACTTATCGGTTGGTTGATCTGTAGAACAAGTCTTGTCCACTCAATATTTTAAGAATCCTTTGCTTGACGGACATCCAACTAGATACACTGGTACATCCTAAGGAGTAGATGGCCCTTATTGATTTTGAAATCACATGGTCAAGGGTCAATCCACTCTGGACATAGGAAGATATTGTCTGCTCAATATCTTGGTGTTAATATATCTATGACCTTGTTTTATAAGGTGGGAGGAGGAACGCCGCGAGGATGGGGTAAAATGGACATTCCTGGAACACAAGGGACCGCTGTTTGCTCCAGATTATGAACCACTGCCAGATGACATCAGATTCTACTATGATGGTTTGTTCTTAAAAGGATTTTCATGGCATTGTTTTTATATCTGCATTCATGAGAAAATCTGAATTTAGAGAAATTTCTGTTTTGACAGGGAAAGTGTTCAAACTGTCAGAGTCTGCAGAAGAAGTAGCCACGTTTTATGCTAAGATGTTAGAGCATGACTACACCACAAAGGATGTCTTCAACAGCAACTTCCTGAAAGACTGGAGAAAGGTAACTAGTTGTTATTTCTTGGGTTGTTATTAAAATATATGTACAGTGAAACCTGTCTAATCCAACGTGGGAAACATTATCTTGAGGCAATTGGAGTTCTTAGCTAGTTCTTTATGTAATTGTCTTAAGGATGGATTGTTATCATTTATTGAATGCTTTTAGTGGTGTTCAAGATACTGAAGTTTAACTGTATATGAATATTAGCAATCTATATTTAACATAAACAATATTCTTTATATTCACAGACAATGACATCAAAGGAGAAGGACTTGATTAAAGATTTGAAGAAATGCAACTTCAAAGAACTGGCAGAGTATTTTAAGCTCAAATCAGAGGAAAGAAAAAATCGATCTAAAGAAGAGAAAAAGGTGATGTATACAAGAAATAATTACTCTAAAGTGATGTACAGTATACAAGAAATAATGATGCTAAAGTGATACATGTATATATAAGAAATAATGACAATAAAGTGATGTACATGAAGTGATGTACCTACATGTATAAGAAACAATGACTATAAAGTGATGTACCTATAATAAACAATGACTTTAAAGTGATGTACCTATAATAAACAATGACTTTAAAGTGATGTACCTATAAGAAACAATGACTACAAAGTGATGTACCTATAAGAAACAATGACTATAAAGTGATGTACATATGTGTTTAAGAAATAATGTCTATGTAGGAGGAAAGTTTTATGGAATAACGTTGAAGGTCAGGGTTTTTATTTTGCAGTAATATCTCTAGCCGAGGGAATTAATGTTAACAAATTTATGCTTCCCAAGTTGTCATTTATATTAATTTTTTTGTATTCTATGAAGATTTTGGTAACATGTTCAGTTTCTCTTCAGACAATCACTCTACATTATCAAAGTGAAAGTCTTTGATAAACCTCGTGGCACAATTTTTTTCTTCTTTAAAGCAAGGGGATAGTAAAAAGTTTATCACTAGTGTACTTTGATATAATGAATGATAAGCTTGGTAAGCAGGAGTTTATTTTTGGACCGGACCTATTCCTCATTTAAAAATCATCAATATTTTCCCAATTTTCTATCTTTTTTCTGAATTACGTGTCCTTAAAATAGCTAAAAATAGTTAATATCAATTTGTTTTCCTGTGCACAATTATGAAATATTGGGCTATTTTAATGTTCCGATAAAATGTTTGCTTGTAAAGACATTTGTAAGCTTTACTTGCAGTTGAAATATTATATTGATGATCAACATCATTAATCTTTAGTATTTCATGTAAGATATGCGTCCTTATGCTTGATTTAAATTCGTTTTTCGTTGATTAGATAATTCTCTTGAGTAGTTCAGTGCATGTAGATTTCTTGCTTGGTTAGTATGTTTACTTGTAATTACATGTATGTCACACAGTTACAAATATTACACAAAAAAAATATTGAAAAAGGACAGTTAAAGCACCATAAACATGAGGAATTAAGTTCCAAGAAGCAGTTCTTATGCGGCAATGAAATCAATCGAATTTCCTCAAGAGTGGTAAAGCGGTATTGGTAAAGTGGACTGGGGATCAAGGAAAATCACTCCCAGTAATTTCAGTCTCTCAGTAATTATGTTTGTTTAAATCAAAACACAGGCAAGATGTCTGAATGTATGTTAAACATGGTAAATTTTATTTAAAATTAACTTGTTCTAACTATTATCAATTAAAAAAACCCTCTTATATTAAATAGATAAAATATCAATAAAAATAAAATTTAATACTTATTTAGTAATAATCTTATAAAATGGTTACTTTGTTCAACATGTGTAGAAATTTGAAAGAAATGCATTCAGCTATTTATTTTTTTTGGACGGGGAGGGGATGAGATTTTTCACAAAGATTCTCTATCAATGTATACCATATTTTGCTTAATGATCATTAAAATGCATCAGCACATTTTTTGCTTCACTTTAATTGATATGTAAGCACAAAGTAGTACTTGTAAATTTTCTCAAATTGAACATTTTGCATGTCAATTTTCCCAATTCTACGGACTCTGGATCCATTTTGTAAATGATAGGAAAACCCCAGGTAATACTGAGGCATCTAGAATCTAGAATAATGTAGATGGGTAAATGGTGTATTTTAATCCAAAATCCAAAATTTTAAGTATCGCATTGTAATGCAACAACTGGAATTGTTCATAACATTAATTCAATATTTTTCAGGCTGAGAAATTGAAAAATGATGAAATTCAGAAAGAGTATGGATTTTGTCTTATGGATGGTCACAAAGAGAAGATTGGAAACTTCAAAATAGAACCCCCAGGATTGTTTAGAGGAAGAGGGGACCATCCCAAACAGGGCATGTTGAAGACCAGGACTCTCCCGGAGGATGTTATCATCAACTGCAGCAAGTAGGTCAAAAGGAAGCTGTATCCCCTGTGTTCTACAAGCTGAATCACAATCATGATGCAACAAAATTACATGCACATTCATGTTAATGCAGGCCAACGAGGTACACATACAATCAAACCTCGTTATCTCGAACTTAATGGAGACGAGGAAAAACTTTATCCAAGGGTTCGGGATATTGATGTAGTTGGGACTTCCGTCTCGCTTTGATATATCCATGGTATTCGAGATATTGTTGTATGAGCTATCAGAGCTGAACTATATACTATATAGATAGACTGTGCATCAGAAGTTGAAATATACATGTATTACATGTATTCTTGTATTTGAATTTAGGACAGCGAAAATTCCCAGCCCACCACCTGGTCACAAATGGAAGGAAGTTCGCCATGATAATAAGGTAAGAAATCATGGGAGGAATATTTAAGCTTGAGAATCCTATTATTTGCTGTATATAGACTATTGAATGGAATCCTGCTCACAATTGTAGGTCTCGTGGCTTGCATGTTGGAATGAGAACATTCAGGGAAGTACCAAATATGTTATGCTGAATGCAGCCTCCAGATTGAAGGTAAGAATTGATATGTATCTCTGAGTGGAGGCGCTATATGTACCTATACATATTTGATATCGGATATTGATTGTCCAATTTTTCTGGACTGATAGGGAGAGAAAGATTGGCAGAAATACGAGACGGCAAGAAGACTGCATAAATGTGTGGACAAAATCAGAGCTACATACAGAGAGGACTGGAAGTCTAAGGAAATGCGGATCCGACAGCGAGCCGTGGCTCTGTATTTCATTGACAAAGTAAGATCCCCAAACTGTATGGTCCTGTTTTTCTTTTCTTTCAAAAAAGTGTCCTCCAGTAGTAACTCTATTGCTACATGTAAGTTTTGAAAAATGCAAACAGTAAATGTAAGAAAGTAGTACTGAAGGTTGTAAGATGACTCGCACTTTTGATATAAAGTAGACAACATTTAGCATGATAAGTTAGCAATATGCACTAGTACACTCATTACAATGCCTCTCTCTTTAGCTCGCGTTGAGAGCTGGTAATGAGAAGGAAGAAGGTGAGACAGCTGACACGGTGGGTTGCTGCTCTTTAAGGAGGGAACACCTGACCCTTCATGAGAAATACGACGACAAGGAATATGTGGTAGAGTTTGATTTCCTGGGTAAGGACTCCATCCGATACTACAATCGAATACCTGTGGAGAAGAGGGTCTTCAAAAATTTGCAGCTGTTTATGGAAAACAAAGCCGGAGAAGATGATGTCTTTGATCGCTTAAATGTATGTTATTCAAACCTTGTATTTTTAGTTCCTCATCAAAATCTGTACATTGTCAGCATGATGGTTGTCGCTATTAACTTTTCACATTTTGGGCTACTGGTATTTAATTACCTTTGGCAAGTGGGCTACCATTCACTTTAATCTCGGGAGTTTTATGAATTTTCACTAAGTGTCCAAAGTGTATGACACTATTTTTGTATAACAAGGTGACTCAGGCAAGTGTTGTGGCCCACGGGCCTCTTCTAATATAAAAAAATATGATACAGTGTACATATACATATATTTATATTATAAATCGCATTTTCCTCTATGAACCAACCAATATCAGCGTTCGACACAATCCGTTCACATTGACTATGAAGAGATTATGAACTAGCTTAAAGCATGCGACTGAGAGAGCGTAATGGTTTGAAAAAAATAGAACAACTGTTACAAAGATCTCGCAAGTCACACCTTTGGATTAAGATTGTAAACTTACGTGGATTATCATCCTAATCTTGCAGTCTCCTACCTCCAAAATACAGTGCACCTTGCAATGTTGATAAAAGGCAGGGTGAGACGAAATGTGACGTCATGTCTATGTGTTGACGTACGTCACAATACCTACTGTGACAGAGGCCAGGAGTTCGTTTTATGCAACAAAATAGAATCAATGTAAACAAAGGGTGATATAGTAAATGAATATAAATATAAGAAATGAACAGCACATTTGAGCTGTTCATGGTCAATATGAACGGATTTGGATTTGAGGCAAATTCTCTGTGAATCGCTAGTGCGATTCACAGAATTTGCCTCAAATCCAAATCTGTTCATACTGACCATGAACAGCTCAAATGTGATGTTCATTTCGTAAGTGTATACACGTACATAGTAGTGTATTCATGAGAATTGTTTGTTTTTAGACCACAATTCTGAACAAGCATCTTCATGACTTGATGGATGGCCTTACAGCTAAAGTATTCCGTACATACAACGCTTCACGGACTCTGCAAGAACAACTGAATATCTTGACTGAAGGTCAGTAGAAGTTTCATATCAATATTACGTTCTAGCTACAAAATTTTTTGACACAGCTAATAAATGATGTATGTTTTTGTTATAGCTGAGGATGGAATGGCTGCTAAGTTACTGTCATACAACAGGGCGAACAGAGCTGTAGCAATCCTGTGTAACCATCAGAGGGCAGCCCCTAAAAACTTCAGCAAACAGATGGAAAACCTGCAAAACAAGGTAGAATAGATCTTGTAGGACCATCACTCTGCTGAAAACTTGGTTAAGCTAATTACCAATTGTATATTAGTGTGATTCAGCTGAAGTACTGATGATAATGAGTCTCTTTCTGGCTAGAAATGATATAGTATTAACTGTTTCAAATGTAAATCTTCATACTTATGTCCCTAAATCATGTATATATATTATTACTAAATTGTACATGTATATCTAAAATAAGGTCAGGCATATACAGTATAACCTTGATGAATTGTCCGCTTAGATGTGCCTTTTCTTTGAATAAAAGAAATTGATTTCATTTCTTTAAAGATAATGTGCACTGTGTTTTGATTCCTCCATCATAGCAGTATTTTTTGCGCTTTCTGTTTTGGTTAAGCACTTGTATGATATATAGTTTTAATTTTCACAGATCGAGGACAAGAAGACTGCCATCAAGGAAGCAAAGAAGAATGTCAAGGATGCCAAGGTTGATTACAAAGCCACAAAGACGGAGAAGGCAAAACAGTAAGACAAACACAACAGTCAGATATTTTCCTACACACACTGTTCAGAATATAAATTATTTCCTTTTGAATTTAATATTCTGATGCAACTGTTTTTTTTTAAACTGCATTTTGATTAGCTAATGCATTAAAGTTTGAGGCAGTTAAATGCTTGAGCATTATTGAAATGAAAATCTTTCAATTTTGACGCCTTAATACAATGACACAAAAACATAATGTTGAGTGTAAACATTTCGTAACGTATTTCATAGAGCGAAAAAGCAAAACTTAACATAATAAGATTTAAACATCAAGAAAAATTCGAAATTACATTAGAATGGGAATAATGGTCTTCTCATTTGTTATTTGCGATTGTTAATGCTGAATTAACAGTATCAAACATCTGGTTTACATGCTCAGTTAACACATCTCCGGTAAAACTCAGTTTGAGACTGTTGAATCAGCATGAATAATCGTAAGTAACAAATGAAAAGATATGATTATTCCCAAATTTGAGTGAAATGTAGAATTAGTGGTCCCGAAGGTCTGTTTTTGTGTTCTAGTGGTAGCTACGATATCAGGGTTGAACATTAACATTTGTGAGTTTTCTTAATTACTGAGTGATATTGACTAGTACTTTTTGATGAATGTAAGATACTTGCATGTAAGTGACATAAACTGGAAAAACTTGAGTTATAATACCGATTCTGACTTGTTTTCAGTTGAATTATTATTGGTAAGAAATTGTTTTCCTGGTTAATTTGGTGTAAGCATGGACAAACATACAACCTGATGGGGAAAGTGTATAAATGAGAAGATGTGATAGATTGATGGACAGACAGAGAAAGCTTATAATCCTAAAGGGGGGGGGGGGTGTAAAAACCACTCTATAACCAATACTTTATATCGATACTTTGAATCTTGATGGGGGAAAGGTTTAGAAATGAAATTGATGGACATGTGACAGACTGATATACAGTCAGAGAAAGCTTATAAGGGGATAACTAGGGTTGTGTATTGCTCAATATATTCCGATACGATACGATACAATATTTTCTGATGCGATATCCGATATATTGGATATACAATGTAGTTAAGCATTTTCTGAAGTAAAATATCAAAATTTAAAAAAATGAAGTGGTTTAATATCTTTTTTTTTCATAACAAAACAAACAATGACAATTAAAGTCTGAGGAATCTCCAATGTCACAATGTAAAAGCGGGTATTAAAGTCTGAGGAATCTCCAATGTCACCATGTAAAAGTGAGGATTAAAGTCTGAGGAATCTCTGATGTCACAATGTAAAAGCGGGTATTAAAGTTTGAGGAATCGTGTTCCTGTTAGAAGCCATTTTTAAATGATGAACTTCGATCCCGACTATTAAAAGGGCTATTTTTAAACCCGACATTGTATTGTATCGTCGAAATACTGTATCGTATATCGCTGGACAGGCGTATACCGGTACATTTCGTTATATCGATATATTGATTCACCCCTACCTATAACCAATGCTGTATATCAATTTAGACATAAAGAAAATCAAATCTACAACTCTGTACGTGTTCCCGACTTCAGAAAATCTGTGGTTTATGAAAAATTTCATTTGCGGTTTTCTTCTTCCAAATGCGTCTTCTGGACTATTTGAGTTGCAGCCTGAATACTTGCAAATTTCCAATTTTTAGGGCTTTGACCAAGAGGAAGGCCCAGTTGGAACGTCTGGAGGAACAACTGACCAAACTTGAAGTACAGGCAACTGACAAGGTACATGTTAATCAGATTATTAAAGCATTTACAGACATACATGTACAGCAACTTATTTTCTAAACACATGCTTGATTGGTCTTGGATAACTACTTGTCTCCAGAGCCAAATTAATGAATATATTCGTTTTATAATGTTTTTTTCCACTTGTATGATTGCAATGTATGATGATGCATGGGATTGATTAATCTATTTGCTTTTATTATTTTACAGGAAGAAAATAAGGAGATAGCCCTTGGAACATCTAAACTGAACTATTTGGATCCCCGAATTTCAGTTGCATGGTAATTAGAAATGCAATCTAATTGGAATAATGTCTTTATACACTCAATTACATATAGTTTTCTTCATGAACAGATCAAAATGATCTGATTTTAATTACATGTAGATTGGTAAAAATGTGCACGCACAGTTATGAAAGAGTTATAGACCTTGAACTTGGCAAATAATGCCACAAAGTGAAGTGCTTTTGTGGTGTTTGCCATCACAATAATATTTAGGGTTGGACACTGTGCTCCGTATCGATACCAAGTTACCAATGTAATACTGTTTCATTTCATACTGGTATCAATATTGGTATTTATATATCAATAAATTTATTATCAACCCATGAAGTTTTAATGCATTCCAGTTGAATCAGTTGATACATTTAAACTTAATGTCCACAAATGTGCATGGTAGTATTATTATGCTAAATGAATTAACGAAATGCAACCAAACCCGTTTGATATTTCATTTTTTAAAGATAAAATAAAGTGTAATTTGACACAGATTTGCATTACTTATGTTAAAGGGACTGGTTCACGATTTTTTAACAAAATATTTTTTATTTTTGATGTGAAACAATGAAAATATAACTCTTTCAATGTTGACAGCCAACACTTTGACCGTTTGAATTCAAGAATAAAAGCAATATTTTAGCCATAAATCTGTGGTATGAAAACAAAGACTCCGAGTCTTTATATATGTATACAAACAAACCAGTGAAATATCAATTTTGTAATATAAAGCATCTTAATTTTGCATCGTCCCAAATTTTAACTTTTAGATGTCACATTTTACCCCAAGAATGCTTGAAATGTGAAAGATATAATAAACTTAGATTGATATCCATTTCTTTTGAAAAATTCGTAAACAATGACATACCGCAATCTTTGTTTACAAAACAAATAATGAACTCTCTAAAATGAGCTTCTGTGATAATTTGTAGCCTTAATTTTTTTGGTGAAATGTTTTGAACACATTAGACAGTAGATTTTGACCAATAAAAGTGAAAAACAAAATTTTGGGGAAAATCGTGAATCAGTCCCTTGAAGTCTTCGTTTAGATATTTTTTTAAAAAAGTTGGAATGCTAAAACACAAACATTAGCTCTTCAGGTTTTCCTGTATCGTGGTCTATTAATGTTAACATAATATTGCTGATATGGCAACTGCATAAAGCACTGGTCCCTGATTTGATGTTATTATGTCTCCCCTTTTTCAGGGGGAGACATATTGTTTTTGTACTTTCTGACTGTCACGAAATCATTTGAACGCTTCTTCTCCTATATGGGTTATTGGATAGACTTGAAACTTGAAATTTATGAATTAATCGTATAATAATGGATAAAGGTATCTATTATTTATTGATCATAGATTGAA
The DNA here is from genome assembly GCF_947568905.1 of Ostrea edulis. Lineage (NCBI taxonomy): Eukaryota > Metazoa > Mollusca > Bivalvia > Ostreida > Ostreidae > Ostrea > Ostrea edulis. Next base: position 35,332,931 of record NC_079164.1, read on the forward strand.
ATATTAAAAAGTTTTATCTTTTGTAAAGTATTGGAATGGTATCGTTTCGCCCTAAATGGTATCCAACCCTAATGATATATATCAAACAGAATCAAGATTTAATATCAAATACTAATTGGTGAAAATAAAATTTCTCTGCATTAATTGTCTGAATTGGGATACTGATCTGTCATTTTATTTGCTAGAACATTATTTATGCAGAACTTCGCCAGTAGTAGCCATTCATTTGAACTGAAGATACGAGTAGAGCCCTCTCTTCACTCGTTGGCTTGCTAAATCACTCCTAGTCAACTCTAAAAAGTTACTATTTCCTCAAATTTTTGTTGCTCCATTTGTATTGCTTTGATTTCAGATTGTTAAATCTATTTCAGGTGCAAGAAATGGGAAGTTCCTGTAGAGAAAATCTACAACAAAACTCAGCGCGAGAAGTTTAGATGGGCAATCGACATGGCAGAGGCTGACTTTGAATTTTAATGACAGTGAAGTTTTAGCTAGCAGATAAACTATTTATTATGGATACAAAGGGCATGGCCTGTATTTAGGTTTCATACAGATCCAAAAACGAGGTGCAGATGATAGACATCTTTTTTACATGTGTAAACAAATTATCAGAGAATGAAAAAAGGTCAAATAAGGAGTTAATGGTCCGATCCTGTGTTTAGACGATACATAGTAACAGCAATTTTGTAGTATGTGGCAAACATGATGATTGTAGATTTTGTAAGAATTGTAATACGTGTATCCGTGTCGTACATATTTTGGATGATTTTGTTGAAATATGTGCATGGTTTTTGGTTTTTTTTAAAGTCATGAATATATTTTATTGTCTACTATGTCAATGAATTGTTTAAGTTTTAATCATGAATTGAATACTTTCTACATATTGGACATAAATCATGCTTTTACAAAATGAATTTTTAAAAAAAAAATCTAATAAGTGTATAAAGAAGGCAAACTAATGCATCATTGGGCTTTTTTTTAAATGCACTAAAAGAAAAATACACTCTGTTATGAAGTAGAATTATATAAAATAATGACTGAAAGCAAATTTTATTTTTCTTGATTAGTGGCTCCCATTTTAAGATATTTTTGGATTTTATTCACTAAATATGTAAGAACTGGAATATTTAAGGAATTGATCATTTGAAACTTTTCTGATTAAAGATATTGTATAGAAAGTAATTGGGTAATATACATGTAATTATGAACTAATTTGTGAACAGCCACTCTAATGGGTAATTTATGCGTGAAATTTGAACACATTTTTTTTCCCCATATGAATGTGAAGAGAATATGAATGATGTGTATACATGTAAATTTCAGGAGGAATGTGTCTCGCCAGTGTCATCTTCATAGACTTGCATTTCCCCCTCTCTGCAAACTTCATTCACATTTTATTAAGGGTCTCATTTTATCAATTGAGGTAAAAGTTATCTTGGTGCAGTGTAGGTAATTGAAGAATTGTATTGAACACATTCTGTTTACAATTGAATTACTGTTCATACTGAGGGGAGGGGGTCCTTAAATGTCATGGGGTGAAATGAGTAATTGTGAATTTTTAAAAAAAAAAAACTATTTAAAAAAACCAGCATGAAGATTTCTTAGAAATATAACTTACCAATTCTTTTGGTATTATGTTTTGTAATTGTTCTTGCATTGAAAATTACATACATTGTATATGAATTAATTTGCTTTCAAAAGTTGGAAGATTCATTTCAAGTGTCTTTGATCAGTACTATACTTGTATATGTCCAAGCCAACGATCAGGGTGTCTGAGAAGCATACAAAATTATTCATCATTAAGAAAACAACCCACAACTTGGTAGACTACCTCAAATTTAGGCACCTGTCATCGTTAATACACTGTATCCATTACGACAGAACTGCATGTCACACTCCTAGTTGCTATTTAGTCTTTCATTTATTTTATTCCAAACATACAAAGCTTTTGCATGTTGACTCGTAAAAGTAGATCTCGCAATTTCTGAAAATTAGTAGCTCGAGTACCGAGTAGAAAATAACGAGGTTGTGTCAAATGTTTTTATCAGAAATCCCATGAAATTCCACGACAAAATGATGACGTTGTTATAAACTCTGTGATGGCTCTCCTTAATGGTGTGCCGTGTTATCATTTGTGTGATACAACATATATTTTTGAAGCTCATTGTTTTCCTTGTTATGGAATGCACACAACCAATGGAATATCAAAGCATTGTTCAGCAATTCCTAATATTACTGTCCAAATAAACATGATATGAAATGGACTTGTTTTGATTCATACTATATCGTCTTGTGTACATGTATGCATTGAATATATGCAGAATACAGTTCCCTATGAAAAAAATAATGGATAGTTCGAGGCCCATTGGGGCTGGAAAATGTCTTGATATTGTACGTCATATCGTATGTAAAACTTCATTCGTTGATTTACCAAGACAGTCTGATTTTGAAGGTTATTAGTAATGAGTCTGATATGAAATTAACATCAGACAGCTCACTAATATCAGGAAGTCCAAAGGTAAATTCCAAGACTGAACGAACAAATGATGCCATGGCAATGTTTTAAGGGGGTACCTGTAAAGTGCAAAACGAAATGTAACGAAACGAAATCTGCCGTAATGACACGAAATCTACCGAAACGAAACAGATTGTATAACTAAACGCTTTTAGTTATGATAATTAAAAAGGGTGTCTTGGGCCCCTGTGAAAGTTACCACATATAAATAAAATTCGCCTCCCCTTTGATGTAGGCTTTCAGCTTGACTGATATTTTATCTCTAACTGTTGAGGTGCGAGTACTTTCAATAATGGAAAAAATTAAATAGTATACCATATTATATGAATGCAATTCGGTATTAAGGTATATATACATGTATCATCAAAGATTATCATTGATATGTAGTGAGTCTAAATATAACTCTATACATATGGGGTGTTGCTAATAAGGGGAATTGAAGAAAACGGGATGGAAAACGGAATTTTTTATGCAATAATATCAGGAGGTCAGCATTTTGTAAAAATCAAAGGGCTTATGAGCAAGGGAAGCAGAAATTACAAAGAATGGGAGGACATACTCAAAATCCACCGTTTGATATACTACATACAAATACACAATATCCACATAGATTTGTCTTCTGAGCAAAAAATACTGAAACATGTATATGCCCAAAGGCGGATCCAACGCCGGCAATCCCACTCCTCATATAGTGTGTTTCCCCAGACTTCTGACCTGTGAGACTGTAACCCTCCGTTCTGAAATTTATGGATCCGAAACTAATTGCACATGGTATTTAATCCACTTTGGATATGTACTTTGTACTTACTCACCCCCCCCCCCCTTCCAACTTTTAAAACTTTGTATCAGTCAAGCCGAAAGCCTACATCAAAGGGGAGGCGAATTTTATATGTTGCAACTTTCACAGGGGCTTAAGATACCATTTTTAATTAAAAGAGTTGGGCTATACAATCTGTTTCGTTTCGGTAGGTTTTGTTTCGGCAGTGTTCGTTTCGTTTCAGTAGATTTCGTTTCGCACTTTACAGGTACCTTGTTTTAAGGGTCTTGAGGCAGAGTCTGTTATTGGGTCATATTACAACCTGATGAAAAGCTTTACAATGAAATCTATGATTTACGCTAAAGCAAGTGATATTGGAAAAGAAAACAAAGTTTGTAGCACAGCAAATTAAGTATTTCCAGAGTGTAAAGTACCATATTATAGTGAATGATATTATATTCAGTATACATGCAGTATATCTGGCAAGTGAAATTCTTCATTTCAAGTATCGCGTTGTTCAATATTTGCCCATATTTATGGCCCCCTTCAAAGAAGAGGGGCATATTGCTTTCCACCTGTTGGTCGGTCAGTCGGTAGACCACATGTTTTCGCTCAATATCTTAAGGACATGCGGGACGATGTGGCCAAAAATAACTCGTCAATGAATATTTTTTCTTTTTTTCATGAAGCACCATCAGGATGTCCTGTACAATGTGTATAAATTTCATGGCCACTTTCTAGGTATACAAGGGAGATAATAAGCTTTGAATTACCCCCCTTTTCGAAAATTGTGAATTTTACAAGATTATTCCGATTTTCAATTCAAAAAAATAATTTGATGGAATTTTTATCTATATCTTTTACAATAATTTTTAGAATATATGTAAAATATAAAATATATAATAATAAAATGCTAAAACATAACCATATAATAAGAAATTGGGAAAATTTAAGGATTTGGGGTGGAAATTGGTACTCAAAAACAGGGTAGTCCAGATACTAAATGAAGCACTGCTCAAAAACTTGTCAATGAAATTTTTTGCAAACACTGCAATTAAAAGCTATTCATATACCCAACTTCCTGTAGAAATATGAAGGGGTGAAGCTAATCTTGATTTTGAGGTAGGCGTCCTTGAAGTTATACATTGATATGTTCACTTGGGGTTAGGCTTGGCGAAATATTTGTTATTAATAACTTTCAAGCTTATATTCTTTTCATGTACAACTACTGTTAAAAGTAATGGGGGATGGGACAGTCTCAATTTATTTGCACTACAAAATTAAAAAAAAAAAGCTTATTATCAAAGACTTGATAAATCAATTATCATATAATAATACATTAATGTATTATAATAGCAAAAATCAAAGACAAAGGGGGGGGGGGGGGGGGGGGGGGGGCAGCCTAATTCTTCGTGCCTGTTTTGGAATACATTGTTAGAAACTATATTTGTTTTGAACCTATTGAAATATTTAGAATTTTCATAATTATGGAACAAAAATTGAGTTAATGGAAACAAATTAATTTTTTTTTTTTAAATATACAAGTATATATTAAACATGGCTTCGAACAAAACGTCTAGTCTAGCTCTAAACAATACGTCTTCTTTCAAACCACGGGTTAGGTCTAGTTAACGTCAATATGAGCTACTACTTCCTTTACTATATCAACAGCATTTCCGCGGCCATGGTAACTAGTGTCGCTTGACTCGATCGTCTTCATGCTATTTTTCAAGGTATTTATGTATCGCACATGTTGTGACTTTGCACCTTTTTCTTTTTCACATGTCTGCTTCTCGCATAAATTCCGACGTGTGTCATATTTTTTAAATTAGTTACCATTTCCGCAGCAGTGTTTCGTAAAGTTAGTAAAAATAATTTGGAATATGAAATAGTTTCAGAGATAAAGCGTACTTATGAGAATGCTTGCAAAAATTAAACATTCCTAGTATGGACGTTAATATTTGACCAAAAGTAACGATTGTCGTCATAAGGGGGGGGGGGGTATTTTTCGCAAACAAGGATCGATTATAAAAGCACCTGAATAGTTTGTACGTTTCCCAAGCAAGATTCGGAGAAATGTGTGTCCAGTTCTAGTTTCACACTACTATAGTAAATATCAACAAACGATCATCATCTTACACTTGCACTGAGTCATTGTTTACAGACGGTTGACTTTCTTTTTGTAAATGCCTAGAGATGCAAATTGCATGTGCATGTAGGAGCGATTTCGGTGACTTGTAGGCTATACTATCAAAATTATTGTGGCGCATACTATACATATATATAATATATGCAATGTATATATATGAAAAAGAGACTTGTAATCACTATGAAATAAAATGAAAATTATCATTTGACAAGAATTCATTTAATAACAGATTTACACAAAACACTTGACAGCGGTAGCAAATTACAACAAAATATGATGACATTTCCCCCGCGATACAACGCCGTGAGGTACTTTTTTTTTATTATGACGTCGTATAGTGTGTCTGTACAGTATTGTGATTTTTCTCGGGAAGCTTAACTACACTGCGTCCGGTTCTAAATTTATAATAAATTCGCAACCATCACGTTATCATCGTCCCGCATATCCTTAAGCCATTCACTTGATAATGATATTTCATTTGTGGGTTGGTTATGAGTAGAAGAGGACCCCTATTGTTTTTCAGGTCAAAAGGTCAATCCACTCGGGACATAGGAAGACACTGTTCGCGGAATATCTTGTGAACCCTTGCTTGACAGACATCAAACTTGGTACATCCCAAGGAGAAGATTACCCTTGTTGAATTTTAGGTCACATGGTCAAGTGTCAAACTGGACATGGGAATATACTGGCCACTCAATGTCTAGAGAACCCTTTGTTTGACAGACATCAAACTTGGTACACTGGTACATCTTCAGGAGATGACCCCTATAGATTTTGAGGTCAAAGGTTAAACTGGACATAATAATATATTGTCTCCTATGTTACAAGAATTATTTGCTTTAGTGACACCAAACTTGGTACACTGGTACAGCATAAGGAGTAGATGACACCTATTACAATTTATTTGAGGATGATATATGTAAAATAAATTATGCATTCAAAGTGCAGTGTACACACCAGCTTCAAACGACAATGGAGAAGTGTTTTGATATTTATTGATGTGATAGAGTTGACTATGTACAGCTATGAACATTTTTATTGCACAATCCACAAACTCAGGAAACAATTCTGGTCCCACATCACTGCTAGTCGTGCATCATGGACATAACTACATTCTCAAATGTCCTGTAAGAGAAACACCATCGTCAATATTACTGTCAAAAAGAATGTATGTAGCTTAATTAGATCTTCAGAATGCTTCAGAATGCTCATCTAACAATGGCATCGGCATGATGAAAACAGTAATACTTTATTGTATAGAAATCATTGCTGTAAAATGGGAAGATACTTCATTATTCATACGGGCCACAATGCTCACCCTGTACAGAGACTGGTACCAAAAAAAATGTAAGTTTAGTTAAAACTTTGAATCTTATATGCACTGCCCAGACCATGTGACGTACAATTTTGCAGTTAGCTCACTTAATGAATTAATATATAGAAGATACTTTCATCATATTTTATACATTTATCTTTAAGAACATTTTTTCTTGACCTTGCTATTTTATTGGACATTGACTTTTCATGATTTATGATTTTTTCATTATACTCCATAAACACACATTTTTATTTTTAAATTTTTTTTTCTTGACCTTCCATATATTATGCCCTTGACTTCACAGGTCTAGATTTTGTGCTTAATTATTTTCTAAACAAGCACAGAGGGGCAGTCAAGTCCTATTGACTTATTTCTAGTTTTGAAAAAGAAAATCTAACATATCCTTTGTAAAAGTTTTTAATAGCTCTGGACTCTTGAATTGTGGTTTAAACAAATTTAAATCTATAATTGGGTTACTTGCATCTACATGCTATCAATAGCTTCACAAACTGAATCTCTGTATTTTTAAAAGTTTGTTCTTATATATATATAAGAAGTCTTATTTCAAACGTTATGTCCTAATGTGCTCAAATCTTTGCCCAGGGAGTCGTGAAACAATGAAGAAAATTTACTCCATACATTACATGGGAAGAACTGCATTTTGTAAAAGTTAACCAGGTGGGGGGGTGGGGGGTGGGGGGTCGTGGTTTGGATACATAACTACATGAGGATACTTTGATATTGATTGTTCCTTTATAATCATTTTACATATTTGTGTAAATAAAATCATTAGATTGGTGTTTAATTGTATGTTTTTATAGGAAGTGCTTTAGAGATTTTAATCACGTCTCTCCTCTTTCAGGGAAGATATCGTTTTTGTACTTTCTGTCAGTCACAAAATCTTGTGAACGCTTCTCCTCCTGTAATATGGCTTATTAGATAGACTTGAAACTTTGTACAATGCTTCATTGCCATTTGCAGATGTGCATATTGTCAGGACAGGAGGATCCAATTAATTGTTATCCTGAAAGTTATAGTAGATCTAAGAGGGGTGGAGGGTGTAAAATAGCTTGTGAACACTTTTCCTATATGGCTTATTGAATAGCCTTGAAATTTTGTACAATAGAACACATGTACTTCATCATCATTTAAAATGATTTTAACATTAAATTGTTCTGAACCAGGGATTCAATATTTACATGTACCACAATTTACAGTAGATCAAAAAGGGGTGTTTTATATCTTTTTTTTTTTTTTCATGTACAAGGTTATGTTCACTTTGAACAGCATAACAGTCATTTTTGTATCATATATACATGTATATACAACAATGACATTGCATGGTCACAATACTGACATTGAATCTTTTTTTCAATTTATCACTTTATGCACAAAACTGGTGGATCGGAGTTTGCAAATTTGATGATGAAACTTGCATATCATTAATTTGACATATTCTATCCTTGTAGTTTTTTTATTATTATTTATTATTATTATTATTTTTTTTAACGATTTCCTTCTATACTGTTGATTCCTTAATTTTACACAAGATCTTGCTATTGTTATTCAAATTGCGAGAACATAAAATATATATTATGAATTCAGACTTCATATTTTGTGTCATCCATCTTATTTGTAACAGCCTGAATTATGGTGACATTTAAGTTGACCCGAGACACTCCTGCTAGGTGGATTACAAAGGTTAGTTGACGATATCTTCAAGAATTTGAACGGATATGATGAAAATAACAATTGCTTTACACAGTAGTGTGGCTTGGGGCAAGCTCCTTCATGAAATGTTTTACGAGACATTCCTAATTTATATGAATACATTTAGCAAATATAATCTAATTAAGCATGATTATATGATGTTGATCTTACCGGCGCTTATAAGCATCTTTTAAAATGGAAGAAAGAGTTATCTCTCTTGCATTGCTGTCTCAACCAATTTTCTTTAAAGTCTTACCGGTATTGTATATTTAAAAAATTTACATCAATGATAAATAATTACCATGAATACATGATCATTAATGATAGCAATGAAATATTCAATTCATTTTCTAATTGCTACACAACAAATGTTGACTAGCTAGAAATTCTGTGTTAGCAGTTTTATTCAACCATCCACATATCATAATTCCATAAATAGTATAATTCTAATTGCAAATAAACAAATTGAAGTTTTAGCATACATTAGGGTGGCTTCTCTCAATTTTAGGAAGAAATTAATTCCTCCATTTTTAATAGGAATCGAATAGTATTTCTATGTCAAACTTCATATTGAGGCTTGATCCCAGAGATCATGGTTTGAACAAAACTGAATCTGCATTATGTGGGGATGTTTGTAAATTAATTTGACCCTTCACCTATTAAGGATACTTGGTACAGTGTGATTGACATTCATCCCATGATTCTTAAGATGAAGTTGAATATATGGAAAGCTTACGAAAGACAAAAGACAGATTCCAGACAACAGTTGATCAGAAGAGCTGGAGCCTATACATGTCTCAAGTGAAGTAGAAAACCAATATGATTTCATTCCACAAACATGTAACACGTAAAAACACAGGCACTCGACATTTTAAATATCTAAAATAAAAAAATTGTCTTCCCAACAAACTGTGAATAGTTTGTTGATAGGAAGATAATTTTTTTATTATTAAAGATATCTAAAATGTCGAGCTTGTGCATAAAAGGTACCAGTATATAATTTCAATTCACAAACATGTAACATATACAAAAGGTACTGGTTTCATCATTTCATTCTACAGATGACATGAAAGGTAACTCACTGTGACGTAATATTTTCTCCTGGTGTATAGAAAGGATTACACAACATATCCACATATGCATTATGTAATTTTCGAAACATCTGGAAATATTCAATATACAGTACAAAGACTCCACGTAAAACATTACTATGGCTTAGAAGACAGTGAAATATCAGCAAGACATATTCAGATCCACATAAAATTTCCGATACTTACACTTCTTATTTCATTGTCACGCAAATTGGAATTAACAGATTCTACGACAATGACGAATTTCACTTTTGTATTTGTGACATAGCCATATCTAATATTTCGGTTAAGAAAAGTTAAAGCAATACAAGCTGTAACTGACAGATATTTTTTTCAACTATCCAATCATGCACAAAATAACACCTATCAGTATAGCTAATATAATCCTTAAGATCTGAAGAAAAATTCAGCAAAATAAACAAGGGAATATTGTTTGAGAGCACACCTACAATGAGCGTTTCATATAAACCGCCATTGCGTCGTATACATGGGAATGACCATGATATATGTAATAGCTGTAAATAAATTATTAATATTAATTTATTTGTTGTTGTTGCATATATGTGTTTTTATTTCTGTGCTTAAGTGTGACAGACCACGTGTGTGTTTATAACTGACCAATGGACCTCCCTATACTTGTTTAACCGGTTTATATTACTCACTAACTTTCCCGCTTTTACTAACCCAGGACACCCACTCTCGGCACTACTTTTGAAGGGATAAGATGTTGACAGCTAACTTATCTAAGAGTATACAATACTGGGAATATTTGTACCAGTGTTTGGTAATTTATCAATTCATTATAACTTAATTTTATGTCTTGTGATATTCATTGTCATATTTAAAACACCTATCTAACAATTTATTTCATTTCAGGTTTTCGTGTAATAGTTCTAATAAAATATATGGCCCTCAGACTGACTGGTTTCGTCATCTGGTTAGTACATATAGAATGGTTAGATTGCAGAAAATTTATCTGGAAACAATGTCCAAAGAGAAGGAAGATCTCCAGTTCAAAACTTCATCTTAATGTGGAACAAAAAATCCACCTCATACAGAGTATAATAGCCATTACTAAGCTAATGATAATCATATGAGAGGGAGCGAGATAAGAAGCAAAATCTGCCTCTAGTGCAGAGGATGAAGGTGAAAGAGAATTATAAAACTAGAAGAGACTAAAGACTGCTGGAAACCGACACAGACTGCTTGAAACCAGTAGAAACTGCTTGAAACCAGCAAACTTAGATGTCAACATTCTTGAAGGCTGTTGTATAGAAGGAGAGATAATTAATTAAATTAATTCTTTCCCAATAACATCAGAGGAGGTGGAGAAGGCTATCGAGAAAGAGCCGAGAGAGCCCTAGGATAGATAATACTGTGAGAGTGGTTATTTACGCTGGGGGTTAAGTACGTGTTTTTCTACATCCAACATTACGTGTGGGGAAAAATTACGAGGGAACTGAATATACTATATATCATATCAACTATTCATAACTATATGCGTGGGGAAAATTTATGTGCTTACTACGTGACCGCATAATTAGTGTAAATTTTCCCCACGCGTAAATAACCACTTTTACAGTGTACCAATCTTGAATTATTAAAAGAAAACATGACAAGCTCCATACACGACCTTGAGAAGTTATTCAAAAGAATCATAAATGAACAAGAATTCATAAAAAAACCTTGATCCACTGTGCCTTGACAGCTATTGTATATTTTGTTCTATGTTGCATGAAAATTTAATGCAAATATAGGGTCTTGCAATCCCAATCTTTTCATGAACAGTATCTATAAGACAATAAGAGTGGGGGAATGGTTGAGGTGAACAGTATCTATAAGAGTGGAGGAATGGTTGAGGGGAACAGTATCTATAGGGGTGGAGGAATGGTTGAGGTGAATAGTATCTATAAGAGTGGAGGAATGGTTGAAGTGAATACCGTATATACTCGCCTATAAGTCGGATTTTTGGGAGTCATTTTTTGGTCCAAAACTCTATGTCCGACTTATAGGCGCGTCCTAAGAAGATTGGTATTTTTCTGGGCGGCGTAATGTAGTGTTTTTTAAACAACTCCAACGATTATCATGGACTACCACACAAATGATTATTGTTCACAAATATCAAGACATATTGTATTGTTTATGTATTTTAAAATTATGTATAAAGTACAGGTATTTACATATTTTTATCTAGTTAAAAATTATTTACACACCGTTTATCGGTAAAATTGAATTACGAAACCGATTTAATATTGAAATATTCATATGTATACCGGCTGAAATATATTTCATAAAAGATTGAATATTGTTAACAGTTAATTTAGATCATCATTCTTGACTCTTAAAAACTCTATTGTTGATACAATGAATTATACCGGAATCCCACAATAACAGTTTGCACGAGACGCATGCCACTAAATAAACACGGTGTCAGGTACTGGAAATTAGGAGACCATAATTGCTTAGGTACACAAGGGATCATTGCCCATAATAGATCAAGGGTTGCGTTTAAACCCCAAACAGATATGGCTTGGATATTGAGCACATCATAATTATTAATTTCTCAAAATATTTTTTGAAACATAGGTAAAACACTAGAGGATTGACTTGAAATTGTCAACCGAATCTGACTAAAATTTGTACCGACTTATAAGCGGGTCAATGGCAAATTCCTACAAAATAACCTTTAAAAATACAACCGACTTATAGGCGAGAAGATATGGTAGTATCTATAAGAGTGGAGGAATGGTTGTAGTGAACAGTATCTATAATAGTGGAGGAATGGTTGAGGTGAGCAGTATCTATAATAGTGGAGGAATGGTTGAGGTGAATAGTATCTATAAGAGCAGAGGAACGATTGAGGTTTGTGACTGCGAAGGATACACTTTATAGTCCTCTGTGGGGTACAGCAGACCGAGGTAGAGTTCACGGAGGTCATTTGTATTCTTTCCCACCGAGGAAATCTTTTCCTCTACCACATCCAGGGAGGTGTGCACAGTGTAGTAAAACTTCAACTCATTGTCGGTCGGGATGCTCTTGATAAACAGTGGGTAGTTCTGAAAAGGAAAAGCATAAACAATTAAAAACTGCAATAGTTAATTACCACTTTTCTCATCAGAAGAGATTTGCCATCTATTGCTTTACACATCAGAAGAGATTTGCCCCCTATTGCTTAAAATTTACACATTAGGAGAGATTTGCCAATGCAGTAATTAGGGCTATACGGACTGTGGATATCGGCCTGGATAGCTCAGTGGTTAGAGCACCTGACTAGTAATGCAGGGGTCCCGGGTTCAATTCCCAGTCCAGCCAAAATATTTTCTCCTCTCTCCTTTAAAATACTACATTGGTGCTGTTGACCACCCCTGGTCTTGCAGGTTGTCCTGCCTGGGGCGAAAAGAACCTGGGTTGTGTGTGTCTTTGAGGGCGAAGACAATTTAAGGAGGGAGGAATGTAGTAATTAGGGCTATACGGACCGTGGCCTATCGGCCTGGATAGCTCAGTGGTTAGAGCACCTGACTAGTAATGCAGGGGTCCCGGGTTCGATTCCCGGTCCAGCCAAAAGATTTTCTCCTCTCTCCTTTAAATACTACACCCCTATTACTTTACACATCAGAAGAGATTTGCCGGAATTGCCCCCTATTGTTTTACACATTAAGAAAGATTTGCCTCTATTGCTTTACAAATCAGAAAAGATTGCCCTCTATCGCGTTACACATTTGCTCACTGTTGGCAAATGTAAAGGAGTTGGAATCACAAAAGAAAGAAAAGAAAAGTCGAGACTAGTATGCCCACTGTTGCCGTGTTGGTTTGAAATGTTCCACACATCTAGGTAACTTGATTATCAATATGAAAGAATACAACGCATTTCTGCGCACTCAATCATCCTGGATAAACTTTGCTCAGTAGTGAGCTACTTTCCAGTACCCCATACAGATACAGAACTGGAAATAAGAATATCAGTGTGTACAACAATGAAAAAACTTCAGTGGTAGATCTACATGTTAGCAAGAGACGAATACATTTACACCTGTGCACATTTGTGTTTAGTAAGTAGAAGTTTAATCAGCTCATTTCGACCCTTTTGCTCTCACTGTTTGAAAATATTACATTTACTTAACACTTTACCTCTTTTGCAATGACAGCTACACAAACTGCCATGACAGTTGATGTTCTTGACAAAGTGAAAGTACATTGTCGTACTTGGAATATTTCGTGAAGAAAATGTACACTTCTCTAAAAATATTGGCATATCTAATTTACTTTTATGTAAAAGTGCAGCAGTTCTTTTTCTAATGTGAATGAATTCGTCTAGTATCTGAGTACTGATATAAAAATCATTAAATTTGCTCTACTTTCACTTTTACACTCCCTCCAACAGCTGTCTAATGGCTAGTCGAGTGGCTGTGATTGGGGCCGGTGCAGCTGGTCTCTGCGCCGTCCGTCATCTGTGTGCTAGCCCGGATCTCTTTAGTGTGGTTTGTTTTGAGCTAAATTCTGTAGTTGGAGGGACGTGGGTCTATACAGACGCTACAGGAAAAGACAAAAATGGTCTACCAATCCAATCGTCCATGTACAAAAATCTCAGGTAAGGTCAGTTTCATAATACACGTAATTTGATATAGGCCTAGATGTATAGTATACACCAATATCTTATTATACAATACATAGAGTTAGAATTTGTCATATTCTTTCAGAGGTAAATATAAAAAATGGAATAAAAATTCACTGATCACTCAAAGGATCAGTCATTCCGAGTATATGTACTGTATGTAAGAATCAAAGATAAAGAGAGGTTCAAAGGCGTCACTTAGGCGTGACTCTGATCTGATCACAAAAATAGCTGGGATAATCATGCCATTGTAGGAGGTACCCGAACATCAAACGATATCAACGATGCCTTTTTGAGAACGTCAGCAGACCTTCAACCAGCAGCAGATATATTGTTAAATATAATTCCAACCAACGAGATATAACATTCTAGAACCGTCCTGCTTAAATTTTTTACATCTCATCCAGGCCACCTTAATTCTGTGTGTCTCAAAGGCGGGAGGCTATAATATTAAATAACTATTACTGGCACAGAGGAACAGTTTGCAACACTACATACATTCGGGGATGTGATCCATGTGGACTTAAATTAAGGATATCATACAGAATACTGTCAGGCAACATGTACCGACCCACTAGGGTACGTACACTCACTCAGCGCACTCATCCATGGATGAACTTGAGCAACAGAAAGCAGCTAGCTGGCTTTTACCCAGGCCAAGTGATCTCAAGACCAGAAAGACTGGAGAGTGTTGATTGACTATGCTGCATAGAGATAGTCCAGACAAGCCCACAATGCTTACATGGAAGATGTAGTCAGCCAGGCCTTCAAAAGAACACAAAGAGATTCCAATCCGTTGTTAAAATCAGGAAGCAGGACTTCTCACAGACTGTCTTTCTCAAGTCTAGGGATGGTTACCTACTACACAGTAATGTAGCAAGTAAAGCATTTATCCTCAACCAAACAATTCCATTTGTTTGTATGCAGGAGGATCTGCATGCAGTCCCAGATCTTGGACCTAGCCCCCACCCAACCATGAACCAGATTATTCTTTACGTAAGAAGGGTTATCAAATTACTTAAGGAACTATGGCCATTCAAAGCTACTGGACCGGATGAAATTCCAGCTTTCACCTTGAAGCAGACTACAACATCAGTAGCTCCTTACCTGATTATACCAACTATTTTTAGGCCAGCGTAAGATACCAGACGAATTGCAGAAGACAAACATCAGGGCTCGAAATTAATATGTGCCTGTCAATCCGTAACTGGTTAAAAGTCTGGCGGACTGACTGACATTTGTTTTAGTCAGTCCAATGGGACTGGTCAATTTTCTAAAATGCCATTTTGGGAATGCCATTTTGGGAAACATACTTAATATGGAATCTTAACTCATTCAGCCCCAGCTATGTTATCTGAGATAAGCCCCAGCAGTGTTTTGCAGCGAGTGCCCCAGGCAAATTTTTATCAGATTCCCTGCTGCTGCTGAATGATCAGCAGACAATAGATAAATAGCCACTACTTCATTAATTATGCACATATGTTTTTGAAATTTTCAGGTTAGAAAGAAGAATAAATGCTGATTCTAATCATATAAAATTTATTATCTTACCATAAAAAGTGTTTGTTCATTTCCCAAAAGAAAACAAAAATAAACAGTTTTCACCAACAAAAATTTTCATATGTCACTGTTTATTGTCCATAAATGTTTGGAAAGTTGTCCAAATGGTAGGGTCTGAAACAGTCATTACACAGGTTCACATCACATTGTGTACATCCACTTAAAGGTTCCCGTCTAACACCAGATTTAGTACATTGTTTACATCTCCTCTTCTTTGGCATCGTGCTTGGCCAGTGGTGTTCCATCGCCTGTGCTACATTAAACTCGGGTTTGCGTTTCCTTTTAATTGAGAAATTCCCAATTAACATGCATTTGGCATTCCTCTGTAGATATCAGACAAACCAGATTAGTAAATATAAATCTCACATACCGGTAAGTGTTACAATATTGTCTGAGGCATATCTAGTTAAATTTCATTATTTCATTTTAATAACATTAACGAAATATGTATAATTGTTACTGGAAAACTGTGGTGAACTGGTAAAATTTTCTGCGGACTGTTTGAAATTATACCCCATCAGTCCGGCTGGGCTGGTGACTTAAACAATCAGTTTCAAGCCCTGAACATCATTCCTATTTATAGAAAAGGGAGAAATACCAACCTTCAAACTACCAGCCAGTATCCCTCACATCCATTGCCTCCAGGAACATTTAGTTCACAGTACAGTTATGGATCACTTTGACAGGCACAATATCCTCTGTGATGAGGAACATGGGTTTCAGGCCCTTCAGTCAAGCTCATTTCTACACTACACCAGATAGCACAGAACATTGAGCTGGGGCACCAGATTAATGCTATCTTATTGGAGTTTTCAATGGCTTATCTTGAAGTCGGCCCACTATGGAGTGTCAGGAAACACATTAAGATGGATACAGGACTTCCTCAGCCACAGGCCTCGAAGGACACACTTCTTCACCTCTAGATGTCTTGTCTGGAGTACCCCAGGGGACTGTGCTAGGGCCACTACTGTTCTTTGCTTACATTAACGATCACCCATAGTGCACCACATCAGACACAGTTATACAGACAAATATAATATAATATACCAGGGAGATGCTGATACCTTACAGAAGGTCCTTATACAGCTCTGGAGAAATGGGAGAACAGGTGGCAGATTCACTTCCACCCAGAGACATGTACAGTTATAAGGATCTCCTGCAGATGTAAACCACATTAAGTAATCTAAACCCTGCATATAACCACCATTTGGAAGTACATGTAGTGGAAAGTGGAAAATACCAAGGTATCACCATCAACCAAGACCTACAGTGGGTGATCGAGCCACATTAACACCACGATAGGGAAAGCAACATGCTTACTGGGATATCTAGGAAGGAACATGGGACATTGTTAGTGATAGGCAATCCAACCAAAAACCACGCTTACTGAGATATCTACAAGGTATGAAGGAACATTGTTAACCATTAGTGAAGGCAACAGCATACTGCACATTGATCAGACCGTCCATCAAATATGCATCATCAGTGTGAGACTCACATCAAACCACATTGATTAATGACTATGAACAAGTGCATCATAGAGCCGCTGGGTTTGTCTTTAACCAATATAGATACATCTCCAGTCTGTGTCATTTCTCTACTGGATTAACGAGGCCGGGATTCTCTGCAGCATCGACGGTCTAACCATTGACTTTGTCTTTTGCTAGAAGATGACAAACCAGCTACTAGACATCAATCCAGCCAAGTACTTCACACCTGGAGATACCAGGACTAGAGGAGACCATCGCTATAGGTGTCCACGTACAAGTAAGCACGTCTGTAAGAACTCCTTCCCTCGGTCAGTTAGGGACTGGAACCATCTACCAGAGTCTGTTACAGCAGCACCCTCACTGGAGGAGCTGTGGACCAGGTGGACACAGTTAGAACCCTGGCAGATTATAGGCTCTCTGTACATATAAGTTTTGGTATTAAATTTTTATTTATGCCTCCTGTTTTTAATCGAGTGAGGTGTTGACAATGGCAAGGTCGTCATTGTACAAGAGCTCCCAAGGGCAGCCAGTGCGCAGCTTCATTGACAAGGCTTCCATGATGATGATGATGAAGAGCAGCAGGCTCAGTACAGAACCCTGATTTACTGATGTACAGTACAGCACCCCAATAAACTGTTGCCTACTTAAAACAACCTGACCTTGTGATGTAAAAATTTTTTTCTAAAGGTAAAATGTCTCCAGGTAATAAAACAACAAAGTAGCTTAGTGGCTGAATCAAATGATAACTTGATTGTACATAGGAAAGAGTTACATTGAAATAGAGATCTCAGATGCCCTGTAGGGCTATAAAGGGACAGGGGGGGGGGGGGGGGGGGGGGGCACTAGTAGCAATGGTTGGCTAGTTAGGACTTTTAAAAATGTTCAAGATTCATGGTAGTAGCAACACTATTTGTTCAGTTCTATTGGATTGTTCTTCTGATGAAGGATTTTCTATACATGTTGATCACACACACATGCACATACACACACACATGCACGTACACACACACATGAGAAAGTGGACTCAGTGGTTCTTATATTTAATTTTTAAGCATGATTATGCAATTAGAAATTGATGTAGATGATAATGACACTATTATTACAGCACTAGTTTATCAATGCATTTTTTCTTCAATGTTTCCATTTAAACATGAGCACACAAAGAGATTAGTGCATTAACACACTCTGCTTGCAGTAGTTGGCCACTGAATATTTAAAACACACAAAAGATTTAGTGCATTAATTCACACACTCTTGCAGCAGTTGGCCACTGAATAAAAGCAACATAATCAGCTGTGAAATTCAGCAATGATAGTGATCCTGGAATGATTCTAAATACAGTGCTCCCTCGATATATTGCCAACTTTTGTTCAAGACCAATTTTGGCAATAAAGCGGGGATGGCAATATAACGAATTCACTGTTACAAACAATTCACTGACCAGTCAAAAGAAATTCATTTCTGTAAATTTATTTGGATGCCATTCTGCATAAACGTTTAGAATAATAATCTTGAGTTTAATTTAGCAATTATTTGTAATTAACCAGAACACCTGAATACCTTTTCCAGATTATCACACTTAACCACACTGCTCTCAAAGTACAGGTGTGATAACAGATAGTAGTTGATACAGTTAGGTAATAGGCATTATTATCCAGGGTAAAACCTAAAAAATTCGACAATTTGTTTGTGAAAATCAGTGGCAGATGGCATTATGCGGGGTTGGCATTATAACGGGGGAGTTAACATAGGAGAAATCTGTTCTTCAGGATTTTCAGGCAATAACTGGGGGGTAGCATTATAATGAGGGGGGGGGGGGGGATATATCGGGAGCACTGTATATATAGAATGAAATAATTATTCAAAACAAACCCATGTTACTAAAACGACCATATTTGGCGTTTAAATAAATAGCCAATCAGAATTTTTTTGACATTTATTCAATTTGGCTTTGTTATCTGCTGTATGGTGTGGTAAAATCAGTGAACCATGGATATCTGTCTTTGTAGCTCAGTGGTTTACAGCTCCTAACCAATAAATTCCGTGGGGATCTGGGTTAGAATATGTCCTCAGTACGTACCCCTTGCTTGTTGTAAGAGGTGACTAAATGGGGTGGTCTTTTGGATGAGACCGCAAAAATCTAGGCCCTCTAGCTGTCACAGCAGGTGTGGCATGATAAAGATCCCTCCCTACTCAAAGGCCTTAAGCACCTAACAAAGGCCTAAATTTTGCAGCCCTTCACCAGCAACATCTCCATATGAGTGAAAAATCCTCGAGTGGGACGTTAAACAATATACAATTATAATCCTGACTATTATTACACTGGTCCTATGTATGAGTCCCTGTTCAGCCATCAATTGTCTCTTTTCCATGTGTACAATGATGATAGAATATAGAGTTTCTCTGATTATTTTTTTACAGGACAAATTTACCAAAGGAAGTGATGGCTTTCCCTAACTTTCCATTTAAGTCATCTCTACCCTCCTATATAATGCATCAGGATGTGTTAGAATACTTGCAGAGTTATGCAGCTCACTATAATCTATATAGATTTATCAAGGTAAGTCATTGAACATGATTCCATACCCAGGTCTGACTGCTGCATGCTTACATAAACCACACTATCACAAAGTGGTGTATCTCATATGATTTATGTGTGGTGGTCAGATGGAGTTGATCACTGGTGGCCAGATAGCTCAGTTGATAGATAAAGCTCCTGATTGGAGATTCAAGGGCCCCAGGTTCAAATTCCAGTCTGGTCTGTTGCATTTTTTCCTTGTTTGCATTTGGTGCCATGACCAGGATATGACAAGAGAAAATGCCTTCCAGGGGATAAAGATCCTGGGTTGATGTCTTCAAGGGGTGAAGAAATTTAAGGAGGGAGGAATGAGGCGGTCAGACAGGTTTAATCACTGGTGACCAGATAGCTCAGTTGGTAGGGCACCTGACTAGAGATTCAAGGGCCCTGGGTTTGAATCCCGGTCTGGTCCATTGCATTTTCCCCCTTTCTGTTACAAACGACTGATACATGAGTTTCAATTTTCAATTTGATATCATGCTATTGCCTTTAAACTTCATACAGTACTGATCAAAGTATATATATGTGCAGATCCAGTATACAGGGAAAGAAATTTTCTGTGACCATTCTAAGCAAATTGAAGCTAAGTGGAGGTTGGATCAATGCAGGACAACCCCCCCCCCCCCCCCTCTCCCAGTTAAAATTCTGGATCTGCACATGTTGGAGACTATACGTCAAAATCTCTGATACATAGTAATAGTATGAGTTTATTGTAAATGCTGGAAAATATCATAACAGCTAAACACAATGGTGACCAAAGTTCATTCAAGACCCTGCACTGGAGACAGAGAATCATGGGACGTGTCATACTGTGATGTCACAGACCGAGGGCAGGTTCACACTCAGGAATTTGATGCTGTTGTTGTCTGTAATGGGTGAGCTCATGTGAACTGTTCTAACCATTGTGTTACTATAAAAAGCAGAAAGCAATATAATCTAAAAGATAATACATACCTTGTTAATGGAGATTCCTTATTTTACGCAAGTGCTTCAGATCACAAAATGATTTTTAGACATCAAATCATGAGAACCTGAACTTGCGAGTGGGCTGTCGATCAAGAGTTTTTACATATATGTCAGTAATATATAAATAAAAGTAAATTTATTTTATTTCATGAATGCTAAATTATGCAATAATGATAAATTGGCCTTGCGTATATTTAGGAAGCTACAGTAAATCTAAATGTAAACAATATTTTTACTACATGCTTCTAGTACTGTAGATTTTAAACAATCTAATTAAAATCAACTGTTTTGAATCCGCTATCACATCTCAAAGTTAGAAAAGCGGTAGCAGATTCAAAACAGTTAATTTTAATTAGATTAGGTTTAAATAGCTTTTTTTCTGGTTACGAGTTTGGATTGAATCCAAGCCATGGAAAACTTCCCATTAATAAAGAATTTGATTTTGAGTAGGAATAGTTTATCATATTTAAGAAATTAAAAACTCCATTTTTTATTTATCAATCTAATTAAAATCAGATCCTAAGATATGCTCACAATTATAGCTATATTATATGCAGAGTATATGACTCGGATCTAAGAGGTCTGATTTTAATTAGATTGACTTATCTATACAGCTGAGAATATTATGACGTATTTATATTCTGTATACATGCCTTTCCAGCCACTATTCCATCCCTTTGTATCCCACAATTCCTGGAATGGAAGACTTCCAGGGTCAGGTGATCCACAGTCACAATTACCGGAGCCCAGAGGCGTTCAGAGACAAAAGGGTTGTATGTCTGGGAGCTGCCGCTTCAGGACAAGACATTGCGGTGGACGTTTCTACTAAAGCTGAAATGGTGAGGAGGACCTTTGTGTGTGATGTTCTTTATGCAGCATCAATAAGGTTTGAAGAGAAAACCACATTGCTGATAGAAACTCTAATCACATCAAGCTATTATATACAGTTAAACCTCATTATCTCAATGGGGCCAAGAAAAACCTTTTACATGTCCAAAAGTTTACGATATCGAGGTTAGAATATACAGTGTGCGAAAGTAACTTTAAGGTCCTATAGACTTTTGGTCCATAGTCATTTCATTTCCTATAGACCACAACAAATTCCTGTAGACTGAAATTTAACATGCAATATTCATTGTAATCATGGTAATCATGGGCTCGTCAGGAAATTTTTCTCTCATTAAAATTTGACATCGTCTATTCTATAAAATTTACAAATAAATATAGAATAGAGGGTCAACCTTTGTTGTTATTATAAAATAAATAGACACAAATTCAATTTTGTAATTTGTTCATAGTTTAATTATATTCTTTTTCAATTTCATGCACAAGCTTTTCAATTAGAGTTTCATTTTATTTTTTATTTTGTTCCAGCTCAGTTTCACTGTCTGATTCTTCATCTAAGTCATTTCTACTACGTTTCGTTTTCTCATTATTTTCTGCGACTTTAGCCTTGCTGAAACTTGTTGTACTGACCACTTTCCGTTTGATTCCAGGGCGTGCACCGATTGCTTTTCATATATGTTTAATAAGTGGCGGGGAACCAGTTTTTTTACTCAGAATTCCTATAGACAAGTCGGTCTATAGCTATTTTGATCATTATAGACCGACTCGATTTTCTATAGACATTGTCTATCGGTCTATGGTTAATTTCGCACACTGAATATATGAAGAAAATATAGTTGGGACTTCCAGCTCGTTTCAATGTATCGATGGTATTTGAGATATCGATGTTTGAGATACCAAAGTTTAACTGTATCATTTTATATGATATTATAATCAAATATGACAAGCTGTATAACTTGGAAAATGTTTTTCTGTAATACTCTACTTATTCACTACAGCTATGAAACTAGCAGGGGAAGGTACAGTTTAGGAAATTGTACATGTATTAAATGTAGTTGATAAATTTTGAGGGAAGCATTTTAAAACAGGAATTTTATGCCCTTCCCATTTAATCATGAATCAGTGTATCATTGGGACTTTAGCATGTACCAGAAATAAATTTTACTTTTGAAAATACATGATGGTATACTTCATGAAGTACGTTTTCACATTTACATTCTATTTTGAATTCCCATCTGTTGAAATAAGATGTACTATATTAATATCAAGATTCACACATGCATTGTACATAATTGTACAGTAACACATTCATGAGGAAATGACTGTCATTACAGCTTGTAAAGATATCAATTATAGGCAAAAACATTGCAAATGTAATATCGATTAATTAATGTGTCTTAGTAATTTTAAAAGTAATTAGTACTAAATTAGTAATTAGTATCTTGATTGTCATCTTCGTTTAACTTATAAGATCCACCTTGCACTGCTAATTGTACTAAAAACAATTATTTTAAGGAAACAAAGCAATAACATTTCAAACTTGTTTGTGGCCACAGCCATTCATGTCATACTGACACATATAGTTTTTTTTCTGTCATCCTAAATTTCATTTGAGTAAGATATAATGCACCTATATTACAGTAATGATTTTTTCCTGCCTATGCTTGCTGCAATTTACAGGGCTGAATTTCCCATTAATATTTACAGTTGAACTTGAGTATTTCAAATATTGTTGTCTTGAATACCGTGGATATGTCGAAATGTGAGCTGGAAGTCCCAACTATGTTGTCTTGATGTGTTTTAACCTCAATAATCTTGAACCCTCAAATATCTCTAACTTCTTTTCTTGACACCATTGAGGAAATGATATGCTTTTCGTTTATCAAATGCACATCTAATATCTGCTGTTAATTTATAAAGCTGTATATTGTCAAGTACATGTTTTGTAAGGGGCTGAAAAGGGGAAGAAACAAAGATGATCAATATGTTGAGAGTAGTTATTTTGTTTTCAATGCCAGTAATTATTCTAATTTATTGTGTCAGGTTTACTTAAGCCACAACAAACCCCCACTACAGACCTACCTCCCAGACAATGTGCAACAAAAACCGGGAATTAAGAAATTAGGGACTCGTTCTGTCACCTTCCTGAACGGAGACGAGACAGACACAGACGTTCTACTGCTTTGTACCGGATATCATTATTACTTCCCGTTCCTGTCTGAAGACTGTCAGGTTCAGATTTCTGATGAGAGAATTACTCCTCTGTACAAACACTTGATTCACATTGATCATCCCACCATGGCATTTGTTGGTATACCAAAAACAATCTGCCCATTTCCCCAGTTTGATGTTCAGATTCGATTTTTCTTGTCTTCCTTGTCGGGAAAATTCAGACTACCATCAAAAGAAGACATGCTTTTGGATACGGAGCAGGACTTTCAGAGTAGGTTGTCCCAAGGATTACTGGTACGATACGCCCATGTCCTGGGGACCAGACAGTGGGGGTACAATGATGAGTTGGCAGATTTAGCCGGTGTGGAACTCATTCCTAGAGTGGTGCAGAATCTATACGACTATGTCCATGAAACCAGAGTGAAAGACATTGTTCGCTATAAAAACCGGAACTATGAAATCATTGATTCTGAAAGATTCAGCAATCTAGACAAGCAGACCTAAAATGTTTGGCTATGTTGGATTTAAAACAAAAATTGTTAATGATGCTGCAATACATTGTTGATTAGGCTACTTTCTATTTATACACAGAGTGAGTTAACCACTGTTGTACCTATCAGGCTATTATGGAACACTTCTATTCATATCGTACATATCAGAAGTGCAGTATAGTAATAATAAATAAGATATTACTCAGTTTGACATCTTTCATGTGCCAAATGTGCATTAGTTTAAATAAAATTACATGCACTAGAAAGATTGTTATTTTCTTATAGATTCGTATTGTTCTATAGGAAGTGTGATGTTTAAACTATGTCGGTTGTGTATATAACAGGGGAGAGATTCAGAAAATTATGAAGGTATGGGTGCAAAATTAAATGATAAACTATGTTGGTTGTGTATATAGCAGCTAAGGGACAGACAGGGGTGGATGCAAAATTAAATGATATTTTTCCATTCAAGAAGGGAGTTGCTTTTTAGCTCACCTGAACCGAAGGTTCAAGTGAGCTATTCTGATCACATTTTGTCCGGCGTCTGTCTGTCTGTCTGTAAACTTTTCACTTTTTCGACTTCTTTTCCAGAACCACTGGGCCAATTTCAACCAAACTTGGCCAAAAGCATCCTTGGGTGAAGGGCTTTCAAGTTTGTTCAAATGAAGGGCCATGTCCCTTTCAAAGGGGAGATAATCACAAAAATGCAAAAATAGGGTGGGGTCATTTAAAAATCTTCTTCTCAAGAACCACTGGGCCAGAAGAGCTGAAATTTACCTGAAAGCTTCCTGACATATTGCAGATTCAAGTTTGTTCAAATCATGGGCCCCTGGGGTTGGATGGGGCCACAATAGGGGATCAAAGTTTTACATACAAATATATAGGAAAAATCTTTAAAAATCTTCTTCTCAAGAACCTGAGCTAGAAAAGCTGATTTTTACATGAAAACTTTCTGACATAATGCAGATTCAAGTTTGTTCAAATCATGGGCCCCTGGGGTTGGATGGGGCCACAATAGGGGATCAAAGTTTTACATACAAATATATAGGAAAAATCTTTAAAAATCTTCTTCTCAAGAACCTGAGCTAGAAAAGCTGATTTTTACATGAAAACTTTCTGACATAATGCAGATTCAAGTTTGTTCAAATCATGGCCCCCGGGGGTAGGATGGGGCCACAAGGGGGGGGGGGATCAAAGTTTTACATACAAATATATAGGGAAAAACTTTAAAAATCTTCTCAAGAACCACTAAGCCAGAAAAGCTGAGATTTACATGAAAGCTTCCTGACATAATTCAAATTCAAGTTTGTTCAAATCATGGGCTCCGGGGGTGGGATGGGGCCACAATAGGGGATCAAAGTTTTACATACAAATATATAGGAAAAATCTTCTTCTCAAGAACCACTGAGCCAGAAAAGCTGATTTTTACATGAAAACTTTCTGACATAGTGCAGATTCAAATTTGTTCAAATCATGGCCCCCGGGGGTAGGATGGGGCCACAAGGGGGGATCAAAGTTTTACATACAAGTATATAGTTAAAATCTTTTTCTCAATAACCACTGAGTCAGAAAAGCTGATATTTACAAGAAAACTTTCTGACATAGTGCAGATTCAAGTTTGTTCAAATCATGGCCCCCGGGGGGTAGGATGGGGCCACAAGTGGGGGGAGGGTTCAAAGTTTTACATACAAATATAGGAAAAAGCTTTAAAAATCTTCTTCTCAAGAACCATTGGGCCAAAGAAGTTCACATTTACATGAAAGCTTTCTGACATAGTGTAGATTCAAGTTTGCAAAGGGTAGTTTGGGCCATAATAGGGACTAAGGTTTTACATGCAAATATATATGGAAAGTCTTCAGATATGGGCCAAGGTGACTCAGGTGAGCGATGTGGCCCATGGGCCTCTTGTTTGGTGAAATGTTCAGACCAAAGAGGGTACAAAATTCTGCATGATTTTGTTAACTTTTTTATGGTTTAATAGTTCTTGCAAAATGTCAAAATCTTTCCTACAAAAGATAAGTTAATTTATAATAATCAAAAGTTACACTTATTGATCCTCTGGTTGTAAATGAACTCAGAATGCATGTATTTAGAAAGTTTTGGGACAGTGGTAGATCTAAAGGAGAGTTATGGGGGTTGCAACCTGGTTGAATACTTTAAACAAAAATTGCCATATTTTGTCATTTTTGGCGGAAAAGGAACAAACTTGGTTAGCATACCTTCCACACCCACCTCTTTGAAAACTTTCTGAACCACCACTGCTGAATATTACATGAATACAGAGATTCCCTTCATGCATCAACGACTGGATCCATAGACAAGAGGTCCATGGGTTGCATCGCTCACCTGAATCACCTTGGTCCCTATTTAAATATTTTCCCTACGTATTCACATGTAAAACTTTGATCCCTATTGTGGCCCCAATCTACCCCCAGGGGTCATGATGTTTACAAACTTCAATCTGCACTATGTCAGGAAGCTTTGATTTAAATGTAAACTTTTCTGGCCCTGTGGTTCTTGAGAAGATTTTTAAAGATTTTCCC
This sequence comes from Ostrea edulis, assembly GCF_947568905.1. NCBI lineage: Eukaryota > Metazoa > Mollusca > Bivalvia > Ostreida > Ostreidae > Ostrea > Ostrea edulis. The sequence goes on from NC_079164.1 coordinate 35,359,729, forward strand.
AATATATATTTGTATGTAAAAATTTGATCCCCTATTGTAGCCCCACCCTATCCCTGGGGGCCATGGTTTTTACAAACTTTATTCTGCACTACGTCAGGAAACTTTCAAGTAAATATAAACTTTTCTGGCTCAGTGGTTCTTAAGAAGAATTTTTTTAAAAAGATTTTCCCTGTATATTTGTTAGCTGACCCGTTTTATATTCTTATGACGTAGAATTAATTCAAAATCTTCTACGCGAGAAGAAAAAATTCCTTGCTGTGGCCTTCAATTCGACATCTATATATATCAACGTTTTATATATTAACAAAAATAATTTTCATTCATATGTCAATTCGAAATATCCCTGTGATCTCGAAATAAAAGATATTACAGAGTCGTCCACTTCTGCTTCATACTTCAATATTTTATTGAAAGTAGATAGCTTTTCCATTGTCAACTTCCCATATTTATGTAGAAATATTCATTATCACCTGCATCTGGTGTTTATATACATGTATCTCAACTGATTCAATACGCAAGAACTTGTTCTGCTTATGGTCAGTTTTTGAATCGAGGTAGGCTACTGACAAACAAGTTGATGGTGCAGGGGTTCCAACAGTCTCGTTTTAAGTCAGCATTTTGCAAATTCTATGGTCGTTATAACGATCTGGTTTGCCAATACTATTATGATTAGGTCAATTGCAGTCTGACGTGTTTCATACTGATTGTTAGGCCATTGTTGGCACACTGATTTTGACTACGGATAACCTCATCAGGATATAAGGCTCATGTCGGGTGTGACCGGTCGACAGGGGATGCTTACTCCTCTAAGGCTCATGATCCCACCTCTGGTATATCCAGGGGTCTGTCTTTGCCCAACTCTCTATTTTGTATTGCTTATAAGAATTATGAAATTGATCACTGTTCGTTATTTTCACCTTTCATGTAAAAGGTTGATCCCCTATAGTGGCCCCACCCTACCCCCGGGGTCTGTGATGTTATCAAACTTGAATCTGCACTATGTCAGGAAGCTTAATTTATATATGTGTAATTTTCTCTGGCCCAATGGTTCTTTAAAAGAAGATTTTTAAAGGTTTTCCCTATATATTTGTGTGTAAAACTTTCATCCCCTATTATGGCCTCACTCTACTTCTGGGGGCCATGATTTTAACAAACTTGAATCTGCACTATGTCAGCAAGCTTCCATGTAAATCTCAGCTCTTCTGGCTCATTGGTTCTTGAGAAGAAGATTTTTAAAGATTTTCCCTAGTTATTCCAATACAAATCTTTGATACCCTATTGTGGCCCATCCTACCCCTGGGGCCCATGGCTTTAACAAACTTGAATCTGCACTTTATCAGGAAGCTTAAATGCAAATATAAACTTTTGTAGTCCAGCGGTTCTTGAGAAGAAGATTAATGTTAAATATTTCCCTATACATGTATATTTGTATGTAAGACTTTAATCCCCTATTGTGGCCCCATCGTACCTTCAGGTGCCATAATTTTGATGAATCTTTCATGCAAATGTACTTCCTAGCCAAGTGGTTCCTCAGAAGAATATTTTGAAAGATTTTTCTTAGGTATTTGCCTGTAAATCTTTTATCCCCTATTGTGACTCCAACCTACCCCCGGGGGCATGGTTTTAACAAATTTGAATCTGCACTGTCAGGATGCTTTAATTCATATGAATTTCTTCTGACCCAGTGGTTCTTGAGAATATTTAGATGACCCCACCCTATTTTTGTTATTTATCTCCCCTTTGAAGGGGCATAGTCCTTCATTTGACCAAACTTGAAAGCCCTTCAGTGGATCCAGGGCAAAACCCTGGTGGTGGGGGCCCAGAGGGCGAAGCCCCCGGAAGCTCCTGGATTTTACAGGGCCTGAAATATGTCTCCTATTTAGTCATTTGTACTATATTTTATCAATTTTAATAAGGTGAAATTAAAATAAAATGACGCAAATTTTAAAGAGTTTTTGGAAACAAAAATTAAGTTCTCATACTAAAGTAATTCAAGAAATCAAAATATTTTGTCATTTATTTCTCCGAGAGTGGAATAAATTATTGCTTCTATTATCGTTTAGTACATTTTTCTAAACAAGATAACACGATTTACCTAAAATTTGAAAAATTTAGGGGGACGCACGCCGGCTGTGGCCCCTCCCCTTAAATCCGCCACTGCTCTAGACCATATTTCGTATATATCCATTGGTTAATTCATATAGTAACTAAGATGGACATCAATATTTGTGCACACACACACTTTTTGCATGAGAAAAGTGCTTGATTTCTTTTCCACTATAGATGACCTATATAATGGCAATACGAGTACGATATATCCATTAGAGGATACATTAAAAGTTACAGGGAAGTTTACCCGACTGCAAATTATTGTTCTACATACCTCGATAAGGAAGTTGAAAAAAAAAAAAGCTTTAAAAAAGTCCAAGTTCTTTGTCTTGATATAAATAAGACTTCAAATACTTTCAAGTTTCTCCGATAATTGCACGCAAGTTTCGCAAATGAAAGCTTCTTCCTCGCTGACTAGGGACTGACTGTTCGTTATGCTGTTGTATCTTTTTTTACTCCATTTTGTGGAATTCTTTGTGGCGGGAGAAAACTGCACATTTATGGGTGAATGCAAGTGTTTTGTAACTATTGAAGGTGTTGTTGCAGACTGTTCTAAATTGAATTTAACATCGTCAAGGTTACCAGTGTTCCACAATGGGGTAATAGCCATTGATCTGAGTCACAACAAGCTTACCGATTTTCCTACTGTTCTTCCTGTCAACTTGGTCCATCTAAATTTGAGCTTCAACAATTTAGAAGGAAATGTAGTGAACACCTACACATTAACTTTTGGAACCGCACTGAAGTCGCTTAAGCTGGATAACAACAATTTAAGCTATGTTTCGAATTTAAAGAATGTTTTTGATAAATTTGAAAATCTGACATTGCTTTCAATGAAATATAAGTTTACTCCAAGAAATACTTCATTCTTCGTGGGGCTTCTAGAAAACTTGGTACATTTAACTCAACTAGACTACAATGGATACAACCATGGAACAGTTTCTTCTCTTTTTGATGGCCATAATAATTCTCTTCAACGACTTGACCTTTCGGGATCTGATGGAACATGTTATATGGAACACATAGGAAAAGATATGTTTCAAAATCTCACAGACCTTAAGTCTATATCTGTGTCATATTGTGGAGTAAAATCCGTGGATTTAGGTGTATTTGAGCATTTGTTCATGCTTCAACATCTTGACATCTCCAATAACAAACAACTCACTTTGGATGTTCTTGCAAACCTCACATTTTCGGATCCATCTTCGATCCAGCAGTTAGTCGTAAATCAAGTTCATTGTACATTTGGATTGACAACCGAGATTCGAGAAGAGCATGTGAAACCCTGGTCTGAAACAAACTTGACAGAGCTTTCTGTGGCGTCGAACAGAATTGCACTTCTGCAGGTACAAGTCCTAAAGATGCTACCCAAATCATTACAAGTCATCAACATTGCAGATAATCAGTTAATGTACGGTTTGTATGTTTTCCATCTCGCCAACCTGGAAAATTTGAAAACTCTGAACATCAGCTACCAAATCAACTCTCATTCCCCAACAATTACAGACTTTTTGGAGCAGTGCAAAGACAGAAGAGAAAAAATGAAGTTGCCTTTGCGGTCCTCTGAAATCCAATCCATCCTTCAGCATGGATATTATGATACAAATTTTACAATGTACATACCACCTCGTTTAACGACGATCTTTGTTAGCCAAACGAGGTATACGCTCTCAGTGCAAAACTTATTTATATTGGCAAATAATGCAGTCACCAAATTGATCGCCAATAAAAATCTTTTTTTCGAAATTCGCGCCCCAATGATGGGTTTGCAACGATTGGAACATGTTGACCTTTCCGAAAATATGGGTTCTTTTATAGCGGGTGACTCCTTCATAGACTGTAAGAACTTAAAAGTCCTCAATCTCTCATACAATTTTCTAGGAAGTTGCATGGAAAATGATACGAATGGAAACGTCTTCAACCACTTGTATAACTTGGAAGTATTTGATTTGTCATATAATCGAATCTTAAGTCTTTCTAATCAGGCATTTAAAAGTTTCTACAATATAAAAAATCTGACACTCAGTTTTAACAAATTGTGCGAATGGAATGTGGATGTGGAGCATATGAAGAACCTTGAACTGTTAGATCTCTCATACAATGAGATTCCTATTTTCAACGAGAAGATGATTCGGGCCCTCGAATCCCTTCGCCCGTTAGGAGTTACAAAAATCAATCTCTACAAGAACCCACTACACTGTTCTTGTGAGAGTCTTGAGTTTTTGAAATGGATGAATCGCTCCACTCGCGTTCATTTTATTCACATGGAAAATTATACGTGCCACTTTGCCAACGGGACGAAGGGAGCAATTGGTGACATACAAAGTCTGGTTGTGCGAATGGAGAGGCAGTGCGCTAAGTATTCCACTTTAATTACAATGTGTGTTTTGGGGATGTTTGTTTTTTTCATTGTCGTGGTAAAAGGCCTTCTTTATCGCTATAAATGGAGAATCAAATACATGTATTACAATGCAAAAAGCAGGTACAAGGCTAGAAGATGCGAAAAGAAGGAACATCCGGTGAAATATCGCTTTGATGCCTTCATTTCCTTTGCGGAGGAAGATCAACACCTGTTTATTGATGAAATCCTGAGGATTGAGCGTTCGGAGCATGTGCGATACTGTATTCACAGTCGTGATTTTATTCCAGGAACAAACATTGCCGACAACATTGTCAATACTATTCGTAACAGTAGAAGAACTGTCTGTATGTTGTCCATCAACTACGTACGATCACTATGGTGTATGTTTGAGTTCAACATGGCGCGGATGGAGGGTATCTACTCGGCCTCAAGACACGGAGAAAATGTCACGTTGCTTGTTGTTCTGAACGAAAACGTAATCGCCCACAGGGACCTGTCGCCCTCTATGATCAGTCTTATGGAGTCCCAGTCTTATTTAAAGTTTCCGACGGACAAGAAGGAACTCCGTGCTTTCTGGGAGAAGTTTTCGATCTACCTGCAGGATTTCACTGAAACGTTATGAATTGAAACGGATTGATCAAGTTCAAATAACTATTCTAACTCCATATCTAACAAATCATGCAAGATTTGTAAAAAAAAAAGAAAAGAAGATAGTGGACTTGATTTATGCAATTAACGACAAATCAGCTCTTCTGTGATGGAGGTCCGTTGCGTATTCTATTGAACGATTTCAAGATTGGGTACAGTGTGTTAATTACATACGTCTATTATAGACTGGTTACGTAGATTACGTGAAGTGACATAGGACCGCGTGAATTGTGTTCAGATAAGCCGGTGTTATACATTTACATCAAATTACATATAACCGTACCAAGAAGAAATTGTTGAATTCGTGTTGATTGTCGATTTTGAAGTCACATGGTCAAAGGTCAGGGTCAAATTATCTTTGACATAAGAAAATATTGTCTGCTCAATATCTTGAAATACGGTAGTCATCAAACTTTGTATACATGTAAACCATAATATGTAGATAATCGTTATTAATTTTAAAAACATAGGTCTTTATAGATAAGAAAATATTGGCCGCTTAATATTTTTGAGAATCATATTTGCTAAAAATTATAAAGGTCTACGAATCTTTTAAATTCACAATTCTTTCTGAAACTCACCAAATGTTCATCACCCCAGTATTTTATTTTCAATGGTTGATTTCAAATGAAACGACACTTCATTCCCTCCCATATATGTATATATATATATACATGTATATATATATATATATATATATATATATATATATATATATATATATATATATGTTTATATATATATATATATATATCAAAGCTGATTGAGTATACTAGACTAGTTTCTTCAATTCTTTATGTATGAGGTTGTAAACAATGAATCTTAAAAAATAAAGATATAGTACGTTTATTCTAATGAGTGGGACTTCCGACAGAAATGAAAGTAGGATGTACATATTAAGGAAATATGTATTTGTTTAAAAAAGAAACCCAGGAGGGTTTGAACAACAAAGTTTCACGCCGGTCGGCACACTTTTCATGACGCACTAATCAATTTACATGTATCATAACCTCATATATTTTCAAAAATGAAACTTTCTTGTCAAATGACCATTATAATATATTTTATCATTTATTTTATACATGTTCAATGTTATGCTCATTTTGGACCTAATTTGGAATAAATCATGTAATATTGTATCTAATAAAATAATTCGTAAAGATAGAAATTGTTTTGGAGGCGGTGTTATGATATATTTGTCAAATCAACTACGCGCTACAAGACGCCCAGACTTTGAGCCCGCCGATCTTGAGTGTATATGGATTGAAGTAGATAACAATACCTGTGTTTATCATCTTTGCTGTATTTATAGGCCTCCCAGTTCCGACAGCTCTTTTTGGTCCAAACTTTCGTGGAGTTTAGACACAGTTAGCGAATATTCCGACAAAATAATTATAGTAGGCGATTTAAATGTAGATTTTCTTAATGCTCCATTATCACACAATATTCGTGAAATTATTTCAACTCATGGTCTAGTAAATAATATAACTGTCGCTACACGGAACCTGGCACTGCTTGACCCAATATTGACCTCTACAGAGATTCAATCGTGTGAATCGGGTGTATTACAAATCGAACCGACGATCAGTGATCATAGTGCCACATACATCTCCCTCTTTTCGAACATAAAGTACAATCGTGCATACACGCGTAAAGTATGGATTTATAAAAATGCTGACTTTATAAAACTCAATTATTTAATTGAAAATTGTAACTGGGCAAATATTATCAACGGAGCAGATACTTTAGATTTGGCAACCAAACATTTTACATCCGAATTTCTTTCTTGTGTTCGTCAATGTATACCTGAACAAATTATAACAGTTCGCCCGCGAGATAAACCATGGTTTGATTCTATGATACGGAAGACAATCAGAATTAGAGATCGGCTTCGCAATAAAGCATTAAAATAAAAAAATGACTCCGACTGGTCTGCTTATAGAAAAGTTCGGAATTCGGTTAACGATATGAAAAAACACGCGATAACAAATTATTATGACAATATAGAAACCTACTTAGACGATTCTAGTAAAGACAATAATAAGTTATATTGGAAGCTGATGAAAGATTCGTTTAATATTAAATCATCGAATGAAATACCTCCAATACAAATTAATGATAACAACGGCGATAACAAGTTAATATATTCTGATTCTGATAAAATAGAAGCATTGTACATGTGGACATACTAATGAAGATATATATCATTTCTTTTTTGCTTGTAAAAATTACTCCAGGGCTAGAAATGATCTTTTTAATCGTCTTTTCATGCTTGACTTGGTTAATATTGATACAAAATTGTTATTATGCGGTGATGTCAATTTACCTCTGCAAACTAATATAACTATTTTTTCAGTTGTTCATAAATTTATAGAAGAAACTTGTAGATTTGTTTAATCATTGTACATTATACCTGTTAATTATTACCTTGCATGACATATTGTAATATTTTAGGAGAGGGACTTGTAAGTTGTCAGAACTTGTTCCCAATCCTTTTGATTTCATCAATAAAATATGTTCAAAACAAAACAATTGTATCCACTGACCGCGGGTTTATGGCATCTGTTGTTTACACACAAAAAAGGGAAGTGTTTTTGAGGTCTATCCAATTTATTTCATGTACACAATAGAAATATCAACAGTGCCTAGAATGTTTAGACACGTTTTCTCTTTTTTCCCTTTTTCCTGACGATGACCGAGTCATCCATGAAGATTTCCCGGAGCTTGTCACGTGATCCTTGGAACGTTCGTGTAAATGTCAGCGAACTGTTTACACATCATTTCCCCCTTTCTAACAGTGTTTGAAACTTGATGTAAAAATTAGCTAGATTTGCAGGGCTAACTGTTTGTAAAAGTTGTTAGCCCTGCCAAATACCTATTAGCCCCTGAGAAAATAACTGCCATGTTTAGAATTACTTTTATTACTACGTGTCTCTATTTTCTAATGAAATACGACGGGTCTAATTCGTTTCTACTACGAAACTCTTCCTAGTAACAAACAAACAAACAAACGAAAACATGACACGAGCCTTGTTTACATAACAAAGAATTGTGAGCTCTGTATCTCCCATGTACCTTGACAACTGACATTCAAATTTGCTGACCACTAGAAATACCTTAGTTAAGCATTCTAAACATTAAAAATAGAAAAATAAAATTTGAAAAAATTCAGCTCAAATCTTGCCCATGCCTCATTAAAGAAAACTTCTTGATGTGCATGTTGTAAAATTATTATGCATCAGGATATTCTGTGTCATTTCGATCTCCACAGATAGTAAATATATTGTTGAAAAACTTGATATACAAATGTTTGATATTTTTGCGTAAATGTGTATCAAATTATAAATTTGGTCTTTTTCATTACTGTTGAGTTCCAGAAAAAAAGTGTTTTACGTCTTTTTCTTGCTTTCAACATTTAAAACCTGTACATTAAGTTACCTGTGATACAGTAGATCTACATTAAGTTGAAAAATGTCCCCCTCACCCCCCAAAGAATACATAGCAAAAAAGTAATTCACCTCTAACTGGTGACGTCTCAATATAAGTGAAAAATTCTCGATGGGACGTAAAACAAACAAGCAACCACAAAAAGAGGAGGACGGGCATCCTTTAAATCCGCCACTGGGTTTCTTTGTTATTGTACAACACATGCGCTGTACACGATCTTCTTACTTTCAATCTTTCCTACTTTCATATTTAGCCTGATGGCTACGCGAGTGGCAGTGATTGGGGCCGGTGCAGCTGGTCTCTGTGCCGTCCGTCATCTGTGTGCTAGCCCGGATCTCTTTAGTGTGGTTTGTTTTGAGATAAATTCTGTAGTTGGAGGGACATGGGTCTATACAGACGCTACAGGAAAAGACGAGAATGGTTTACCAATCCAATCGTCCATGTACAAAAATCTCAGGTAAGGTCAGTTTCATAACATAGGAATATATATTTATCATACACTGAACTTATGAAATATATAATATGCAGAATTTTTGAAGGAGTACCTTCAGCTCATGTTTTTATAATTCAAAAGATATAACGGAACGCAGTGGCGGATCCAGAAAAAATACACTGATTTAAGGGAGCGTGATCCAAGTTTTATCTTTTCCACTCAAAAAAGGGGGATTGAAGACACCCTCCCCCCCCCCCCCCCCCAATAACTTAGTTTGAAAAAATATTCAAACCGAAGGGGAGGTTGCAACCCCCGTAACCCCCTCTAGATCCGCCACTGGAACGTCTCGTCGATAATGGTACATGCTATCTTATCTTATGAATAAATTCAAAGTTGTTGACGTAGACCTACATTTAATAGTACATTCTTATAAGAGTGAAATAGCATGGGCATCAGAACAGATAATGTTTACAATTTAAACTTGTAAAATGTCCTTAGAGGTTATTTGTAGCATATTGCATCCTAGCCCCTTTCACAACGACGGTCGACGCCGGATGCAAAATTCTAGTCATCCGGCATCTAAGGTTCTAATGCCGGTGTCAACACGGTAATTCACGATGCAAACACGTAAAACACCGGTTTCTTTACGGATAAGCACGGTAGCTACCCGTGTTAACATCGTGACTGTCCGTGTAGTTTCCGAGAACAATTCGTGTACAGTCCGTAAACATCCGTGTTTTTCAGCAGAAATGTTTCGTACACGGGAGTACCCCGGGCTTTACACGGACACTTTGGTGACTACACGGACCTCTCGGTTGATACACGGATGTACATGGAACCTACACGGATCAATACGGATGCTTTTCTTCCTGGATGATCCGAGGAAAAAATTAAACATGTTTAATTTTCCCCCAGTTTGGCTTGACCATGCCAGATGGTGCCGGACGCCGCCGGATGCATATACGGTGTGTACACGGTGGATTGCCACGGACCATCACGGATTGACGATCCGGGATGATCCGGCGTTTTATCCATGAATGTGTGAAAGGGGTTTAAATGCTCAAGAACGATATTCTTTGTTGGTTTTTAGTTTGACTGTTTTAGCTCACCTGAGCTGAAAGCTCAAGTGAGCTTTTCTGATCGCCTGTTGTCCGTTCGTCTGTAAACTTTTTACATTTTCAACTTCTTCTCCAGAACCACTGGACCAATTTCAACCAAACTTGACCAAAAGCATCCTTGGGTGAAGGGTCATACCCCTTCAAATGAGAGATAATCACAAAATTGCAAAAATAGATTGATCACTGTTTGTTATCTTCACCTTGCATTGGGGTCATTTAAAAATCTCCTCAAGAACCACTGAGCCAGAAGAGCTGAAATTTACATGAAAACTTCCTGACATAGTGTAGATTCAAATTTGTTAAAATCATGAGGCCGGGGGTAGGATGGGGCCACAATAGGGGATCAAAGTTTTACATACAAAAATGTAGGGAAAATCTTTAAAAAACCACTGGGCTAGGAAAGTACAAATTTACATGAAATCTTTCTGACATACTGCAGATTCAAGTTTGTTAAAATCATGGCCCCTGGGGGTAGGATGGGGCCCGCAATAGGGGATCAAAGTTTTATATACAAATATATAGAGAATTTTTTTTAAAGTCTTCTTCTTAAGAATCACTGGGCCAGAAAAGTTTACATTTACATGAAAGCTTTCTGACATAGCGCAGATTCAAGTTGTAAAAATCATGGCCCCTGGTGGTAGGTTGGGGCCATAATAGGGATCAAAGTTTTACATGCGAACATAGTATAGGGAAAATATTTAAATATAGGCCAAGGTGACTCAGGTGAGCGATGTGGCCTATGGGCCTCTTGTTTTTTAAATGAATTACTGAATAACAGTTCAAATATTTGACATTAACAAACTACATGTATTTAAAGTGTAGCTTTTGAGTTTGCCTTTGAAATTATTCTGTCTAATGATCTTTTCTCAAATTTTTCCAAAGTTATCAATAAATTTGAAGAATAATGTGTGTGTGTGTGTGTGTGAGAGAGAGAGAGAGAGAGAGAGAGAGAGAGAGAGAGAGAGAGAGAGAGGGAGGGAGAGAGGGGGGGGTAGTGTGATGGCAGTTTTTTTTTGGTTTTTTTTGCATCTATGATCCGATTAAAGTAAGATATTTTATTCGCTCCTAAAGTGAAGTACAAGTTGTAGTAACTTAATACATATTTAGGAGAATGGATTGAAGATCTACCCCCCCCCCCCCAGATGAATCTTTAATCTCCTAATTTTATTTCACAGGACTAACATACCGAAGGAAACGATGGCTTTCCCGAAGTTTCCATTTAAAACATCTCTGCCTTCTTTTGTAACACATCAGGATGTGTTAGAATACTTGCAGAGTTATGCAGATCACTACAATCTTTATAGATATATCAAGGTAAAGAACTTTGAGGATTCCACACCGGAATAGGACCCTGCCATTAACGACATTTGCTACAAACATTTTACAAAAATGATGAAAATAAAAACTTAATTTATCTTTTTTTTTAAAAATTAAAATGAATACAATTTACTGTATGGAAGTCCAAAATAAAGGGGAAAATTTATATAGAGTTGAATAGGGAGGAGTAATATATTTCAAATTTTGAACATCATGATTTTTTTTTTTTTTTTTTTTTTTTTTTTTACAATTTCCCTATTTTTAGGTCAACTGAGTCACTCAGGTGACCTAGTCCATTGGTCTTCGTCCGTCGTCGTGCGTTGTTCGTTAACAATTTTACATTTTTAACTTCTTGAAAACTTTAAATTGTGAAATGTATGACCTTATCACCCCTTGGGCCTCATGGGCGGGGCCAAATATGATACAAATGCCTTATTTAAAAAACTCTTACTCCCTATTCCCATACATGTGGGAGAAAAATTAAATGCATGGTTATGATATCCACGAAGCCCTCTATAAATTTGTGAAATTCATGGCCTATGGGTCAGGGGTTCAGGCCCTATGATGGGCTCTGTTGGTCATATAGTGAAAATGTAAATAAATCATAGAAAATCTTTTCTACTCCCATATATATTAGAGAAAAACGAAATGCATGATTATATAAATGTCCATGAAGCTCTTTGCCAAAATTGTGGAATTCATGGCTCCTGGGTCAAGGGTTTAGGCCTTCGGACGGGGCCAATATGGCCAAATAGTGAAAATGGATTAAATCTTAGAAATCTTCTTCTCTACTTCTCCTATAAATATTTTAAAATATAAATGTATGATTATGATGTCTATGAAGCTCTCTACCTAAATAGTGAAATTCATGGCTCCTGGGTCAGGGGTTTAAGTCCTTGTTACATAATTAAGATGGGTTTTTAAAAAAAAAAAAAAAAATAGGGAATATTAAAATGATTTATATGCTTCAAACTTCCATTTTTCCTTCTTCTGTAATTGAATATGAATTGTTTCTATTTTGAAGATCACAAGACTCCATATTGAGGTTTATATGCAAATATGAGACTCTCTGTATGGACTATGATACTCGGGTAACCGTGGGTCTCTTGTTATTTTAGGAATTTATATTTGTGTATATTACAACCTAGTTATGCCACAAAATATATCAATCCATGCATCCATCTATTTTTCGTTTGTTTGTATCAATTGTCCTATAAATCATGGTGTATCATATATTATGACTGCAAAAATCAAATAAATAAATTTCTCTATGTCTGAATTCTGTACAGTGGTTACATCTTGATGAATAATTCAATATCATGACAGCTAAACACAATGGTGACCAGAGTTCAATGCAGACCATGTACAGAGGACAAGGAATTATGGGAAGTGTCATACTGTGATGTCACAGATCCGGGGCAGGTTCACACTCAGGAGTTCGATGCTGTTGTAGTCTGTAATGGGTGAGCTGATGTGAACTGGTTCTGATCATTCCTGACAAGTACACGTATAACTGATCAAGGACAAATATTTACATTTCCAAGTGTTTTCCCTTTGATATCTTTGCAAATTGTAACGACAGTCATTTTCTCATGAATGTGAACAGTGCGCGTATGAATATTGATTAATCTAGAACACATAGTATGTCTATTTTAACGGCTTGGAATTCCGATAGAAATGAAAGTAGAATGTAGATATAAGAAATAAATTTCATTTTTAAAAAATGCATGAGGGTATGAACTGCAACACTTTCGTGCCGGCATGCTTTGCTTTCGTGCCCTTATGTATTTTCAAAAGAAATTTATTTTTTATTAAGTAGATCTAAATATTTAAATAAAAATTGTATACTCTCTGGTAGATTGTACTCTCTGGTAGATTGAAGATAGTCATTAGACACTTCAGCTGATTTCTGACCGTATGTTACCATGGAAACGCTTTAGTACTGTGGAATGTTTCTCTATGATTTTAATTATTCATATGTACCACTACAATATCCTTGTATACCAATTTCAATGCATACAATATTCCAGTCACTTCTCTCTCCCTCGGTATCCCACAATTGCCGGGATGGAAGACTTCCAAGGTCAGATGATCCACAGTCACGACTATCGAAGCTCCGAAATGTTCCGGGACAAAAGGGTTGTATGTCTGGGGGCAGGTTCATCGGGCCAAGATATTGCTGTGGAGGTTTCACGTGAAGCTTCAATGGTAAGGTGCTTCGTTACTGCAAATAGGTGTTCTTTATTGACAACAAACAGGTAATATATGCATGTTTACGATACTTGCCGTTAGAGGGAGAGAATATGATAGTCTCGTTCGACCAGACGCATGGCTTTTTCTGTAAGACTGCAATCTCTACCCAGTGTTATCGTTCCTTACACTCACTTACATGTGTTAGTGAGAGCAAGGAACGACAACTCTGGGTAGAGAGTGTTAAAACTGTTGTAGACCCATGGTAACGGATCGTTCTGCCAGACGCTTGGCTGTTTCCGTAAGACTCGTTAGAGTTTACGGAAACAGTCGAACGTCTGGTTGAAGCAGATTGCACAAAACCGGATGTATATAAAGACTGTAATTCTCCTCAGACTTACCTATTTAACATATAGATAGTCTGCATAAAATTACGAAATAAATGCGTGTTCAAAACAAAACCCTGGGTTTATACGGTCGATATTCATGTTAAAATGTCTGGCATAAGGGCGCGTTTGATCTTCGCATTTTTGACATTATAGTGCATGAAAGGTGAAGATAACGAACAGTGATCAATCTCATTACTCCTATAAGGAATACAAAATAGAGTTTGGCAAACACGGACCCCTGGATATACCACAGGTGGGTTCAGGTGCCCAGGAGGAGTAAGCATCCCCCGTCGACCGGTCACACCTGCCGTGACCCCTATATCTTTGTGTACATGTTGATTGTTCACAGAGCATATTGGAAATTTCGTAACGTGTCATTACGATATATTCGGTCATCGATGTTTCTCTAAACAATGGACATTCTTCTGATTACATCCAATAACCTTTGAGACTCATTGCACGAGACGGCCGTCATACTGTTCAATTCTCTCTCTATGAAGCTTCCTTGTATCGTCTAGGCTTAACGCAATCTCCACAGCTGGAAACTAGTCTTTGCCTGTTTTTGCATGCTTTATTATATTAGAATGTCGCTCTTTCATTGGATTAAACGCGCCACTTGGCTGCTGACTATATTTCTATAGGCATAAGAAATACATATACTGCAATATGACAAATTTGTGTAAAAATATCACGAGAGATGTGGAAATTGCCGAAAATCGGCGACAATATACAACAGTTATTAGGCTTGTTAATGACTGTCTACGGGAATTGATCAATTGTGATTCCTACTGAGGATGCACGCCGGACCTTGTTTATATCAAACTTTAACGGTGTGATTATCAGAGTATATTTACATGTATACCTGTAGGGTTGCGTGTCTTTTTCTGTATAGAGACTATCTTTTAGATAAAGGAAGAATATCAAAAGACTATCTTCTAGATGAAGGAAGATTGTCAAATAATATAGACATTAAAGAACAATATAGCTCCTCCGTGGAACCTCAACCCCAGTTAATACCATTCGTTGAACTCTCAAGTTTCGCGGTTGAGGAAAACTACAAAGTCTTAAGACACGAATTAGAGTATCAGTCCACAAATGTACAAACTGAAAATAATTTTTTGGCAAATTCACAAACTTTGATGTCCACGAAAATGAATTAAACCACCTTATTAAGGATATGTAAATTTTTCAATTCTGCTCTGTTGTTAGATATCCAAGATGAAAGATCATATTCGCCTTTTCCCCTTTTCTTGAACTCAATCTCACATTCACAAGATAAAGATTTCAGAATGTTGGTAAAGGGATCAAAGTTCACAATGACGCTAACTGTGTGTCCAGGAGTAAAGTAGATAAAACAGAACAATTTTATCATTATTACAGTGAAGTATGTATCAGAAGTGTATCTGTTTCGCAAGGGACAAGGTCAAATCATCACTTAATAATTTTCATTTGAGAATATTTTTGTGTGTTACAGGTTTACTTAAGCCACAACAAACCTCCACTACAGACCTACCTCCCAGACAATGTGCAACAGAAACCGGGAATTAAGAAGTTAGGGACTCGTTCTGTCACCTTCCTGAACGGAGACGAGACAGACATAGACGTTCTACTGCTTTGTACCGGATATCATTATTACTTCCCGTTCCTGTCTGAAGACTGTCAGGTTAAGATTTCTGATGAGAGAATTACTCCTCTGTACAAACACTTGATTCACATTGATCATCCCACCATGGCATTTGTCGGGATGCCCACTGTAATTTGTCCATTTCCCCAGTTTGATGTCCAGATTCAGTTCTTTCTGTCATCATTGTCGGGAAAATGCAGACTACCATCAAAGGAAGACATGCTTTTAGATACAGAGAAGGACTTTCAGAGTAGATTGTCCCAGGGATTACCGGTACGACACGCCCACGTCCTGGGGAACAGACAGTGGGATTATCATTCCGAACTAGCAGAGCTTGCGGGTGTTGAACACATCCCTGTGGCGGTGAAGAAACTATTTGATTACGTACAAGAAAGCCGATTTAAAAACATTGTCGGCTATAAAATCCCGAACTATGAAATCATTGATTCTGAAAGATTCAGGAAAGTAGACAATGGAACTTACAAAAAATAAGATTAAAGGTGGATAAGACTGGATGATCTGATAATTCATTTTTGCAATGAGGGGGTGGGGATGGGGTTAGCTAAACATTTTGCTACAGTTACTATCTACTTCAGTGTCTATACAAACTGTGTCACTCTAACTCGATTGAGCATCACATAACGGTTTGTTTTCGACGTCATGCAATTTTTGGCTCTAGGTTACAAATGGCCGAAATAATAAATGCCAAATTTGACCTCGCAAACTTGTGCGGTGGAGACAACATGGTTAATAGGTGAAATAGATTCTTGCATTTTAGATGAAATCGTATCTACAAGTATTTCATTTTTGTTTTTTGCCCAAAAAAAAGTCTTCCGATCAAATCGCGGTATTTGGAATTGTGTTGTTCAGTGCATTCATGTTTCAGCAAGTTATGAGGATGGCTATGTTTCATTCAAGTGGTATTACTTATTTTCTGTATTTGGTGCCAACATATTATATAATTATATTTCTTCAGCTTGTCTAGTTAAATTTTTTTTTATGTCGATTCAACATTTACCTATGTTATGTCAATAACAGACGTGTGTTGTTTCGATGTAACTTATTTCTCGATTAAAAATAAAAACTGACCTTTCACTCTGATATAAAACCTACTTGTACATCGTATGACATATTACATGTATGTCATTTGTAAATTGTTCGTATTATGGGAAACTATGGAAACGTGTGAGTTCGCGACCCTGTGCTTTCTTTGGTCATATACTATTCTACCACGGCTATTGCAAATATCAAAGGAATGCCGCGGTCATTATTCTGCGATATACGTAATAACTGATTATGAGAAAATTGATACTCATCTCGCTTGCACGTCGTATTTTGCTAATGCAACTATAAAGTCGATGACTGATAATTCAATTCTATACACCATAACAAGAGTACCGCAAATGGTACAATATACGCCCGTCGGACAGTGAAATTCAACATGGAAGCATATTGTGCACTCTGAATTGATACAACACTCATTCTGAATTCTGAATAGAAAAGCGTTAAAGTGGGTTATGGTGCACCAACCCATCTGACGTGAACTAATTATATATTTCTCTGAGAGGGAGACTGTGACAAAATGTTGGTGCAATATCTATCCATGCTGATAAAAAGTCCAGAAAATCATTTGATCTACTTTTAGCCCTAAAGTAGGTCATGGTGTACTAATTAAGTTGAAATGTAAACTGATTATGTATTTCTCTGAGAGGGAGGTTGTGACAAAATTTCAGAGCAATACCGGTTACTATACCGAAAAAAAAATCTGGAAAACTGTTTGACCTACTCTTTCTTCCTATACCCTTTAAGTCCTTCACTGTTTCATATTTCTTATTCAGAGTGTATCTACACGTGACACCCCCATTGTTATCAGAGGATGAGACAATTTAAAATGTGCATTTTATTTGTTCACAAAACCATGTTGGGTCAAAACGTTATGGAGCTGTATATATTGCTGTGGCCTTCAACTCGACATTTAGATATATCGACGACGATTTATTTATTAACTGTAATTATTTTCATTCATATGTCGATTTGATATATCCCAGTGAACGATACCATGGAGTCTTCCACGTCTGATCCGTACTATATATTTTGTTCAGCATAACAGATCTAGTTTGCCAACACAACCTGTCATTGGGTAAAGTGCTATCTGACATGTTTCATACCAATTATTAGGCCGTTCTTTATATACTGATTTGACTACGGATTACTCCGTTTACCTGATCAATATATGGGGCTCACGGCGGGTGTGACCGATCGACAGGGGATGCTTACTCCTGCTATGTACATACCACCTCTGGTATATCCAGGGGTCGTGTTTGTCCAACACTTAATTATGTCCTCCCTTCCCAGAAGGGGACAGTTTTAGTGTGAATTCTTCTTCTCCTTCCGCTTCTCATACAAAGTTTGTCCGGGCCATATTTTTATTTTGTGTTTTGACAGTTTTTGATATTTGGTATGTTAACAACAATGTTCCTTGGTTGAAGCATGTATACAAACGGGGGAAAAAAGAAACTATGTTTACTTAAAATTTAGATAAAAAGTATTCTTTGATCGCTCTTTTTTGTTTTAACGGCATATTTTGATATACATGTACTAAACGCGTGTTTGAGTATTCAATTTGCTAAGTATTGCGTTCGATTCGCCTTGATGGTCACAACACGCTTTGCTGGAGTTTCGAGCCTATTAGCGACACATGGTAAGTAATCGATTAGAATCCCTTGCATTCGTTGATAGTATTCAATGTAATGAAGAGAAAACCATCGGTTTTTGGAATAAAAAAATGAAATGTCTCGCATGACTGAAAATGATCATTTGCGTACTATTGGGATGCCGGAAGCTGGGGTGTCTCAAAGCAATGTGACGAGGCAGTTTGGAGTTTATATGCTTTATGAAGATGATGTCAGCAAACTGGCACCGTTTGGGACCGCAAACAACCAGGACGCCCGCGTGTGACGTCACGTCGGAAAAATATGTACAGTACCTGGTTATAAGTGAGTTATTATTTCACTTTTTCACCATATATTTCATTGAAAAGTGCCTTTTTGAAATTTTTTTCATTGCAACGTTATTTGTAGCTCATTTTTATCGACATGATATCATAAAATGTAGAATTGTTTTTAGTTTTTTCATATTATGTCAAAATAAGTTTATCTGTTGGCGTTGTGGTGATAATCGCCCATCAAATGCGAAATTTAAATTTTACGGCACAAATTTCGTAAGAAATTGTAGTATTTTGAGGTTAGAAATTTTCCCCTGATGATTTCATAAATTATTCTCAATGTGGCACAACTTGCTTAGCATTTGAACAATTTTGCATGATTAAATGTAAAGATTATGGAAATCGGATTGATACTGACTTCATAAGTGTATATTCACTGAAATATACATGTATAGTGAAAAAATGAAATGATGACTCACTTATGGCCATATACAGACGTCACATTTGAGTAATCGATTACAATCGGCTTCTTTAATTGCAAGAAGCATCTCTGGTCATAAACGGATAAGACCTCGTACCGTAAGGAACAGATTGCGAAAGGCCAACATCCGTCCTCGACGTTTTGTGGCGTCACCGTGTTGTAAAGTTAGAGTGGTGTAGGAGCCATCATCATTTCAATAACAGAGACTTGGCGGAAGTTCTCTTTACGGACGATTCGAAATTTCATCTCGACAGCAGTGACGGCCTTGTTCGGAATTACCGTCGTGCCGGAGAATGATACATTGACGCCTGTGTTATTCAGCGCCGCCAATTTTCAGAGGGAGCGTTAAGGTCTGGGTGGAATTACAATACATGTGGAAGTTTGGTGATAGTGGAAGAAAATTTAACTGGCGAATGATACCGTGACGAGATTGTCCGTCAGCATGTCATTCCAGTCCTTCACAATAACAAGCGTAACGTCATTCTGCAACAGGACAACACACGACCGCACACCGCACGCGTTGTTAGTGACTATCTACAGCAGCAAAACGTGAATGTGCTACCCTGGCCTGCGATGTCACCGAAATTATCGCCTATAAAACGTGTTTGAGATGAAATGGAACGATGTCTACGTCAAGAGCCACCCCCCCCCCCCTGCTACGTTGGACGTTTTGCGTCGTTCTTTATTGCGCACATGGCGGAACATTCCCCTCGCATTTCTGCACAACCTGATTCGTTCAATGCGTCGCAAGTGTGAAGAATACTTCGGTGCGAATGGCGGTCATACACGATATTAGAATTGCGAATCTTTTTTACATCCCTTATTTTCAGTGGCTGTTCGTATCAACCATAGTGGACGTAATCCGTGAATTGAAAGGCAATGAATTGTATCGAATAATGATATTCATAATGCAAGATAATATTTGTATATGAATCTATAAATAGCAAGATGTGTTTGTGAAACACTGATGCCCCCGGATTACAACAAAGTAGAACCAGGTCAATGTCAATGTCAAGGAGTTTGCTATCAATGGAGAGGTCTTGCGCCAAATATCAATGCTCTATTTCTTTTGGTGTAAATGATATGATCAAAGTTAACGTTTTTGTTACAGATAGACAGACAGACCAAAAACTTCGATTCAGAGGCATAAGAAATAACAAGAGGCCCATGTGCCACATCGCTCACCTGAGCAGCAGTTCCTAGAATAAACATGCTTGAGCAAATCTATCATTATACAAGCAGCTTGGTTCAGGAAAAAACTTTTCAAAGATAACGACTAAACAAACTTAATTATCAAACTTGACTACAAATTCAATAATTATCATATGTCCTTCAGGCTTGTAGACGGGTATGACCTTTCATATTAATAAATTTCATCTAAGGGTGCTTTGTGTCAAGTTTGGTTCCCCATATATTCGCATGTAAAACTTTTATCCCAATTATGACCCCAGGGGTCCTCTGATTTTTACAAACTTGAATCTCCACTTTATCAGCGTTCATGTAATATTTAGCGTTTTTGGCCCTGTAATTCTTCAGAAGAAGTTTAAATAACCCCACCTTATTTTTACATTTTTGTGATTATCTTCCGTGTGAAGGGGGCATGGCCCTTCATTTGAACACATAAATCCCCTTTACCTAATCCGAGATTCCTCTGACTCTTACCCCCGCTTTTATATTTGACATGTGCGGGGAAGAGTCAGAGCGGACTCCATATTGAAAAGTGGGAATTCAGCGACACTAGCTGGTGTCGCTGCTTTACCTACCTCTTACAACTTTATTTCACGGATCTATCTTCCAAGACGCGAGAATTCAGTTATCGGAAGATAAATCTGTAAATAGATCATGATTAATACGATGCTATCGCCGTTTAAACGGCCCTAACACCGACAAATGGAGCATCACTTGAATTCGGTCGCCGCCTCGCCATTTGATTTCTTTGCGCACGACGTCAGCACATATAAACACAAAATTTCATCGTTTAAACGGCGATAGCATCGTATTAATCATGATGTATTTGTAGAATAATCTTCCGATAACTGAATCCTCGCATCTTGGAAGATAGATCCGCGAAATAAAGTTGTAAGAGGTAGGTAAAGCAGCGACACCAGCTAGTGTCGCTGAATTCCCACTTTTCAATATGGAGTCCGCTCTGACTCTCCCCCGCACATGTCAAATATAAAAGCGGGGGTAAGAGTCAGAGGAATCTCGGATTACCCTTTACCTAAAGATGATTTCTATCAAGTATGATTGAAATTGGCCCAATGGTTCTGGAAAAAAAGATTTCCTATACATCTGCATGTAAAACTTTGATCCCCTAATGTTGTCCCACCTACCCTCGGGGGCTATTATCTGAACAAATTCGAATCTACTCAATGTCGGGAAGCTTTCACTTATATCTCCACTCTTATGGGCAGGTGGTTCCTAAGAAGATTTTAACGGTTATCCGTTTATATTTGCATATAACACTTTGATACCCTATTGTGGCCCCACTCTATCCCCAGGGGTCATCATTTGAACAAACTTGAATCTTCACTATGTCGGGAAGCTTTCATGTAAATTTCAGCTTTCCTGGTCCAGTGATTCCTGAGAAGATTTTTAAATGACCCCACCATATTTTTGCATTTTATTGATTATCTCCCTTTTGAAGGGGCATGGCCCTTCATTTCAATAGACTTGAATTTCTTTCATCCAAGGATGATTTGTTCCAAGTTTGATTAAAATTGGTCTTGTGGTTCTGGAGAAGATTTTCCTATATATCTGCATGTAAAACTATTGTGGCCTCACCCTACCCATGGGGGCCATGACCTGATCAAATTAATTTGAATCTACTCTTTATCAGGAAGCTTTCGAGTAAATCTCCACTCTCCTGGCCCAGTGGATCTTGAGATCTTTCGATATTTTCTTTATATATTCACATGTAAATTTTTTATTCCCTATCGTGGCCCAAACATCCCCCCGGGGTCATGATTTTAACAAACTTAAATATCCACTATGTCGGAAAGCTCAAATTCATGTAAATTTCAGCTCTTCTAGCCCAGTGGTCCTTGAGAAGAAGATTTTTAAATGATCCCACCCTATTTTTGTGATTTTCTCCCTTCATTTGAACAAACTGGAATCCCCTTTACCCAAAGATGTTTTTTAAAACCAAATTTGGATGAAATTGGCCTAGTAGTTCTGGAGAAGATGAAACTGTGAAAATTTACGCCGACGACGACGCCGCCAGACAACCGAGAAATTTGACCAGAAAAGCTTACTTGAGCCTTCGGCTTAGATGGGCCAAAAAATTGATTCAAGAACAGAAATGGCCGGGTTGCTTTAGAGTATGTTATCTATCGTAGAGACAGCAGTACATGGATCCAGATGAAATAGATAAGGAGTCTACCCAAGAGATGCCTCGGATTTTCGTATGCATTTACATGTATGATAAAGCCAGGTTATGTACATGTAGGTATAATTTTTTAAAAATATACTGGAAAAATGACATATTGAATGAAGAATTAACACCCCCTTCCCAATAAAACCACCCGAAAAATAAAAAAAACAAAAACAAAAAACCAACAACCATAAAAAAAAAAACAACAACAAAACACCAGAAGCACTTTTAAAATGTCACATGTATATCTTCAATGTTTTTATAACATCTATATTGTACAAAGTCTTCCCCTTTTCATACTCTCATGATACAAACAGCATTTATCTAAAGACTCCCTGTCTAGTTTGATGAGATGAATAGTGGAAAACGTGATAATTCTCACCACGGCGAAGCCACTATGCATAAATCATCACGTGTTCTACTGTAGATAATCTCCTAGATCAACAAACTGCAGCGATTCCTTATATATAATAACAAGGTTTTTAACTCGTTGGTTTTCATCAGGTAAGTTAAGTGCGGGGCGGAACTAATGGCAATCTGATTAAAATCAGATCCTCGATCCGCTCCTCTTTTTTCTTTCTTGTCGCTACACGAGGAGCGGATCGAGGATCTGATTTTAATCAGATTGGAACTAATGGTAGGCAGGTGTGAAGCCCCGAGGGAACAACTTGTGTATACCTTCCTGAATACACAGGATGTTACCAGTGTTACTTGCATTACCCGTACGTTTTTATGAGATTGATAAATTCAGGCGGAGGCATATATATATATCACCGAGTATACCCCAACATGCGGGTTGTAGGCTATGTTTTGACCGGGATGTAGGCGATGTTGTGACTGGGGTGTAGGCTATGTTGTGATCGGGGTGTAGGCTGCATGTATGTTGTGACCGGTGTGTAGGCTATGTTGTGACCGTGGTGTACACTATGTTTTGACCGGGGTGTAGGCGATGTTGTGACTGGGGTGTAGGCTATGTTGTGATCGGGGTGTAGGCTGCATGTATGTTGTGACCGGGGTGTAGGCGATGTTGTGACTGGGGTGTAGGCTATGTTGTGACCGGGGTGTAGGCTATGTTGTTACCGGGGTGTAGGCTGCATGTATGTTGTGACCGGGGTGTAGGCTATGTTGTGACTGGGGTGTAGGCTATGTTGTGACCGGGGTGTAGGCTATGTTGTGACTGGGGTGTGGGCTATGTTGTGACGGGGTGTAGGCTATGTTGTGACTGGGGTGTAGGCTATGTTGTGACTGGGGTGTAGGCTATGTTGTGACTGGGGTGTAGGCTATGTTGTGACCGGGGTGTAGGCTATGTGGTGACTGGCGTGTAGGCCACCGGAGTGTAGACTATGTTGTTACTGGGGTGTAGGCTATGTTGTGACTGGCGTGTAGGCTATGTGGTGACCGGGGTGTAGACTATGTTGTGACCAGGGTGTAGGCTATGTTGTGACCGTAGTGTAGACTATGTTGTGACTGGGGTGTAGGCTATGTTGTGACCGGGGTGTAGACTATGTTGTGACCGGGGTGTAGGCTATGTTGTGACTGGGGTGTAGACTATGTTGTGACCGGGGTGTAGGCTATGTTGTGACTGGGGTGTAGGCTATGTTGTGACTGGCGTGTAGACTATGTTGTGACCGGGGTGTAGGCTATGTTGTGACTGGGGTGTAGGCTATGTTGTGACTGGCGTGTAGGCTATGTTGTGATCGGGGTGTAGGCTATGTTGTGACTGGGGTGTAGGCTATGTTGTGACTGGGGTGTAGGCTATGTTGTGACCAGGGTGTAGGCTATGTTGTGATCGGGGTGTAGGCTATGTTGTGACTGGGGTGTAGGCTATGTTGTGACTGGGGTGTAGGCTATGTTGTGACCAGGGTGTAGGCTATGTTGTGACCGGGGTGTAGGCTATGTTGTGACTGGGGTGTAGACTATGTTGTGACTGGGGTGTAGGCTATGTTGTGACTGGAGTGTAGGCTATGTTGTGACTGGGGTGTAGGCTATGTTGTGACGGGGTGTAGACTATGTTGTGATCGGGGTGTAGGCTATGTTGTGATCGGGGTGTAGGCTATGTTGTTACTGGGGTGTAGGCTATGTTGTGACTGGCGTGTAGGCTATGCTGTGACCGGGGTGTAGGCTACTGAAGCGGCAATATGGATGGTCGAGGTTCGTTTTTGCGTAATATCTCAATTTATGGATATATTTCGCAGGAAAACATTTGGTTACGGAAGAAAGCATTAATTCAGGAATACATGGAAAAAAATATCTTCACTGTACACTTTCTAGTTTTATCAAACACCTCAACACAATTCCGACGATCGGGTCTAGTTTGGCACAACCGTGTGTCTGTGATCAAATATCAGTGCAACGCTTTGTTTTGTCGGTGCTAGGGGTACGGAAAGGGGTAGATTGAGTTGCATGCCTTGTTATATATTATGAATCAGTGGGATAAGACATCTATTAAAACGTGGATAAACTAGTGTTCTGTGGTAACGACACATGTAGTTAAGCTTCCTGAAACATAAAATAAATCTAAAAAGAACATCATAGATCGGAGAAAAATATTTATTCGTGGTTCGAATTTCCTCTATTGTTTACATATAGTTTATAGTGCAATATCCTTGACCCAGGCGCCCATGAATGCAACGTGTAGTTTAATTACTATTATCATATGCTTATTTTTATGTGACTTATTTATTGTTATCTAACTTTGTCCCACGTTGTGCATAAACTTATAAACATTTTCAGCTTCTTCTCTAAACGGCTAAAGTTTCAACCAATTTTAATTGTGATAAATACACTTTGTAACATCTTTGGGTGAAGGGGAACAAAAATTGTGAATTCATAAACTCTTCCTCCATGGGGCCTGAGGGGTGCGGCTAAAACTATCAAAATTAATGTAATTTAAAAAAATAAATCTTTACTCCTGGAAGTCAAGCAGTCAATTTAAATTGTTGGCCCTGTATCAAATCTATGACTTTCATTACCCTTGAGTTCAGGGTTCACGCCCCAGGGTGGGACTAAGATGGTCATATATTGAAAATGCATCATATCTGTATATATCTAGTCAAACTGTTGACAAGATTATACAAAGCTAAGATACCTTTACAAATATTTAACCCTAAAATAGGTCACGGTGCACAAATCCAGCAAACACGGACCCCCAGACACACCAAAAAGTGGGATCAGTCGTCCAAGAGGAGCAAGCATCGCCTATTGACCGGTCACATCAGCGATGCCTCACATCTCGATCATGTTAACGGAGTAATCCGTAGTAAAAAAAAAATCAGTATGCAAGGGACCTGTCAATATATTTTGGGGAGTTGGGACTGGTGCAAAATGCGATAGGAAACAGTGTATTTGTGTTTGGGCTTACATACTGTTAGGACTCCAACTTTTTTTTAATTTTCAACACTGATAGGACAGCACTATTTTTTTTTTTTTTACTGCAAATGTATCAATGAAAAAAAAATTTAAAAACGTATTTCGAACTTTTAATTCACATCCTAGAACTTATCAATCTTACAAACAATAATTATACTGAATTGTATGCATGCTTTATTTCATGTCCAAGTTGAATATACTATAGACAAATAAGTATCCATCTGGAAATAAATTCGCAAAAATCAAATGTAAGTATTGCATGAAGTATGGATTTCAATCATAGAAAATAAGAATGGCATAAATCATGTTGGTCATAACTTGAAGGATATAGACCAGAATTCAATTAATAACAACATTTTCACAAAAAGGAACATAATAAGTTGAAAATAATGAGATTGGTAACTTCAATAGGCAAATTATATTGTTTTATGAGGAGAAGAGTAATAAAAGTTCCAAATTCAAGGACTACTTATTACATGTATATACATGTATGATATGTAACAATGATAATGAAGTAAAATTGTCGTCTGATCATACATTTACTTATTTATTAGATAGAACACGTGAGCTTTTCTGATCGCCTGTTGTCCGTCGTCTGTCTGTAAACTTTTTACATTTTCGACTTCTCCAGAACCACTGGGCCAATTATAACCAAACTTGGCCAAGAGCATCCTTGGGTGAAGGGTTCTCATGTATATATAAATAAAGGGCCATGTCCCCTTCAAAGAAGAGATAATCATAGAAATGCAAAAAAGGGTGGGATCATTTAAAAATCTTCTTCTAAAGAACCACTACGTCAGAAGAGCTGAAAGTTACCAGAAAGCTTCCTGACATAGTGCAAATTCAAGATGGAAAAATTCTTGGCCCCTAGGAGTAGAATGGGGTCAAAATAGGGGATCAAAGTTTTACATACAAATATATAGGGGAAATCTTTAAAAGTCTTCGTCTCAAGAACCACTGAGGCAGAAAAGCTGATATTTACATGAAAGCATCCTGAAATAGTGCTGATTTCAGTTTCTTAAAATCATGCCCCCCCCCCCCCGATATGATGGGGCCACAATAGGGGATTGAAGTTTTACATACAAATATATAGGAAAAATCTCTTAAAATTTTCTTCTCAAGAACCACTGTGCCAGAAATGCTGATATTTACATGAAAGCTTCTTGATATAGTGCAGATTTAAGTTTGTTAAAATCAAGGCCCCTGGGGGTAGTATGGGGCCACAATAGGGGATCAAAGATTTACATACAAATATATAGGGAACATCTTTAAAGTTTTTTTTTTTTTTTAAATCTTTAAAGTTATTTTTTCCCTCGGTGCCCTCATCCGAAAATAAATATTTTCTTGATTATTTGATAATAAAACAAAACAGAAAAAGTGAATAGGTTGGTTGCGTTCGTTACAAGATCGCTTTTGATAAGCAAACATCAAATCGACAAAGCTGAAAAATTGCTTATGAAAGCAGATGAATTCAAAACTGAAAATGGGCTGGGTGGGAGGGAAGGCTAAGACACAGATATACAAAAGCGACCTTTGTTGCTTGTAACGAACTTTGCACTGCCCGAGAACTGACCAGTAGTAGTATATATACTAAGCGCAAAAGCGCTCGTGCATGAGCTAAAAAAAAAAACCCGTGCGAAATGTATTTACGGAAAATAACGAAAAATGACGAAATGTAAAACGTAAAGAAATAAATATCTTCTCGAGAACCACTGAACCAGAAAAGCTGATATACATGAAAGCTTCTTGACATAGTGCAGGTTCATGTTTGTTAAAATAATGCCGCCCCCCCCCCCCCCACAATAGGGGATCAAAGTTTTTTTTTATAATGTAATGAAAATTCCTTTGATTATGTAAATGAGGCAATCAGGGTCAATCAAAGTCTTGTCAATGATTAGTTATTCCTTGTGTGTTGTACATTGTCTCAAACGTTTTGGAGACTAGTATAGTCAGCAGAATTGAGCGGAGGTATAAATAAAAGGCGCCTCTGCGCATCTAGTTAGTTTGCTGGTAGACGGAGAAGAGAGAAGATCGTATCTCGCACCCAGAATTTAGGTAAGGTTTATTGTCTCATATACGGGACCTCAAATTACTGCGGGTGGACCATTTGAGACATTATTCCTTCAGAAGATAGCCCGGGAGCAAATGCTCAAATAAATAAAGGGTTTAAACTTGTAGTTTGAAACAGTGGTTTCAGACCAGAGGCTGAAACACGAGTGATTAAACTAGGCAAGGAATAGTTAGAGGAAAATCATATAATAAATCAATAACTTATTGTGATTAACTTTTTCAAGCACTAGTCCGTACGGACTAGTCACTGTTGATGTTCACTAGTCCGCAAAGCATTTCACTAGTCCGTCCAGTATATCAAAATGATCTTCATTTTAATCAAACCAAACACATCACAGTTGCAAACAATTCAATTTCTGACACCTACAGAAGAAAGAGAGACCACCATATTTTATTTCGCATTTAAAATCTTCAGAAGCATGCAATATTAACCTCCGAGTTAATCCTTTTATAAATGTCCATAAGTGCGTTCGAAATCGATGTTCCTGTTGTTTTGGTGCTCAGATTTTAGAGTCACAGGAGTTCGAAATTTTATCAATAAAGTCAATAAAATTCACTCGATTGACCAAGTCATGAGCTATAGTGTTATGAACTACTGTGTTAGAGTCGCGAATGACGAGAACATGTGCGCACAAACGTGCATGTTCTCAGACCACACTACTTGCAATTCTTACACCTAGAACACGTTCTCGTGATGTGTACTCGGCGTTCGGAATCGGCAGGAATTTGACAATTTGTGCACGTTTGAAGAACGTCGGTCTCGAATGCACTCCATGTGTTTGGAAGATCAGGATGTCATAGTCATGCAAACACTTGACCATGCAGGTAATCAACCATAAGTTCAAACATCTAAGAGACTCAGACAAATCTTCCTAAAAATCTTTACCAATTGAAGATTGATTTCCGGATTTTCACTAGTCCGTACGGACTAGTGCTATAGAGAGTTCACTAGTCCGACACGTTTTTTTTGCTAGTCTCGGACTTACGGACATGAGTTAATTTCGAACCCTGAATTGTTTAGAACTATAGTTTAATGCAATCATTTAGAAACGTAGAAAACGTTATCTGTGGTTTGAACACACATTACACGTTACAATACAAAATATATATGGAAAATCTTTTAAAATCTTCTTCTCTAGAACCACTGAGTCAGAAAAACTGAGAATTACCTGGAAGCTTCCTGACATAGTGCAGATTCAAGTTTGTAAAAATCACGGTCCTCGGGGGTAAAATGGGGCCACAGTAGAGGATCAAATTTTTTTTTCACATACAAAGATATATAATGGAAAATCATTAAAAATCTTCTGAAGAATCACTGGACCAGAAAAGTTTACATTTACATGAAAGCTTCCTTACATAGTGCATATTTTTGAAAGTTTATTAAAGTCATGGCCCCCAGGGGTACATGTAAGTTGGGGCCACAATAGGGATAATAGATTTATAAGCCGATATATATAGGGAAAATCTTTAGATATGAGCCAAGGTAACTATTATTCATATTGCTATCCAGGTAAAATTTCTTCTTACATCATAAAGTATTAACTCCCAAAAATAATTCAGACAATTCTTGGATTCGGCATTCTCATAAGTAAAAAGACTTCAAATACACGGAAGAAAAGGAAACAATATTTTGATATGCACATGATAGGTAAACTGGAAGTTAGATTTCACTCATAATATATACCAATTATACTGTGACCATTTGCAGTATATGTTAGATTCTAAATCTGCCTGCAGTCCATTTCACAGTCCTAATTGTACTCCATTTTGAACTGGACTTTCTGTCTTGTGTTCAAAGATGAGTAGCAATGTCCGATGGTGAATGCATTTTTTGGTGAAAATATCACAGTTAAAGCGAACTTAACAAGACGCCGGAGACCACACAACTCCCGTGAGAGGGGGATAAAGAACCCTCTGCATCCTTCTATCCCGTTCATTGGGTACTTGCTGTTTATCTCCAAGGACAAAGTAAAAATGTACGCTTTAAACCTATTCAATTCCTTGGAGCAACCTGGTAGTACACATGCAGCTCCAAACCGATGGTGGGGAGTAATAGCCCTATCGGTCTCCGTCTTTTCCCTGATGTCATTTCTACCTCCTCTTCAAAGATTAGCGCTCTACCCACCTTCTTTTAACGCTACTTTATTATACGGAAAATGTCGAAGTTCAGACGAGAAAATTGTCAGAGAACTCTTACAGAGCGGAAAGATACCACTAATACTATAGTATTCTACTCTGAGCAACTACCACCCTAAGTGACCACCATATGTTACATAGAGACGCCCCCACCCACAAAAACGTAGGGTTAGAAATTACAGCACATGGGACATTATCTTGCCATAGAGTCCTTTCGATCTTGTCTTTAAAGAAGCTCTTTTTACTCCCACACGGTCACTATCTCGGTTCATAACTAAGGTTATGTATGTACGCTGAACGTGAGTTTTGTATGTCATACCAATTATCACAGTCTGAGCTGTTGGTATAAAACCTGCAATAAATAATATACAGTACCACTCCGTTTCCTTCGTCTACAGTTGATTCAGATCACAGAATCTCTCTTGCAACAATGATATCTGACGATCCAGAGTATGCAGTTGAGGAAGAAATTCATCAGCTCTTTCGAGCACAGACTAAAACGTTGGCAGCTTGCGATTTCAAAAAGCCAACTTCCATGCCATTACGAATCCGGGCGTCGACATACTCTTGCAGTCGTCCATTCCTGAAAAAGACCTTAGTTATGGATTTGGAGGAAATGCGAAACTCTCTTTTGTCAGGCTATGTGGGTGAACGCAAAAGGGTCAGTTTCCGATGCTACAGGGCAGGGTCACCGGGATATGCAGTCGTTTCCAAAAGGACTTTTGGAGACCTTTCCTGGCAAAAAGAGACTGACCAGAGGGGGCAGCGATTTTACCCAGCCACCGTAATGGTCGATGACGACAGCGAGGATTTTATAAGGCCAGTCTGTAACAGTATAGGTTCCGCTCAACGACCTCTCAGAATTAAAGTCATCGGATGTAAATCGATAGACAAATCCATGATCATCAAGCAGATTGTCACTTCCGAGTTTAATGGACTCCAAGATACTACAAGTAAGCTGAGAGTATTTGAATTAATGACATATGCTATTTATCTTTGTGTTCATCATTCTATTGTAATATTGTTGCTTATATTTTTTGCTAGAGAAGAACAAT
The DNA here is from genome assembly GCF_947568905.1 of Ostrea edulis. Lineage (NCBI taxonomy): Eukaryota > Metazoa > Mollusca > Bivalvia > Ostreida > Ostreidae > Ostrea > Ostrea edulis. The sequence goes on from NC_079164.1 coordinate 35,390,794, forward strand.
TTCATCACTGTTCCTTTGAATCTAGATGGCGAAGATTCCATCGTCGAGTTGGAGGAAGTCCAGTTCTGCAAGGTATTTTTTTTTTTTAAAAAAATGTGACTACTTTAAACCAACTTTTATTCGCGACCACTGTTTTTTTTTTGTTTTTTTTTGTTGGATGAACTGGTTCACGGCGATTAACTTCGCAACCTAGATTATCTGAAACATACAAGAAATATTAAAGAACTGGTTCGCGGCGAGAAATATTTGCGACGACGAGGTTCTCGCGAATCTCGCAAAAATTTCTTGCACGCGAATAAACGTTAGTCTGCAGTATTCATACTGAATGAAACTGGTTTGATTTATTTTGCAGGCGTACAGACACACAGTTTATGTTGATGCTTTCATCATGATGTACTCAATCTGTGACAGAGATTCATTTGAATACGTTCTGCGTGAGGTCTCTCGGTTGAGGGAAACATTGGACATGGACCACCCTATCATCATGGTAGCAAATAACACAGGCCAAATCAGAAATAGAATAGTTTCTGCAAAAGGTAAATGCGTAAGCAATTTTAATATGACGTCATGCTTATATTCTCAAAAGAACTTGAATCATTGCTTCGTTTTTGTTTTTAGAGGGTAAAACTGCAGCATCATTACACGACTGTAAACACGTGGAGATGCCTGGCTTTAATCGTGAACTCCTTGCTACTTTAGTTCGACAAATACGACACACACATCCCAACGCTATCACTGCAAACGAATGTGGCAAAGTTACGAGGCACCGTCCAAGGAAATTCGTCAAAGCAAGGACATTGTTACAGAGATTATTCGGAAGGAAGTCAAAAGGCATGTTTTAAAACGCAAAGAAACCTACGAAAAAAATGCAAGTGTATATATAGATGGACTAGAATATGGTTTTGAAATATTCAATAAGGTATTGCGCATGTTTATCAAAATAAGATTTCTGATATTTGTGTGTCTGTGTATGATTGTTCAGTGTTGAGCCTCGCAAGTTATTTTTGTGTTTTTTGTGAAATTGTCCCGGTTTGGTATCTCATTCTATTTATTTCGGCATTGGTCAGTATAGAGAAACCTCGATATTTCTATGCCTATTGTATAATTCTTTTCTAAGCGTAGTCTTTCAGTGTCACTAATTAGGTTACGTTTTCCCAAACACTGACCAATTATTTTTATGAATAATATATTGATAAGGTAACCCAGGATTATGATGTAATTGATGCAATGCATCTAAGTGTTTTGAGGTGGCAAAATTCGTCGGCAACTTACTTTTAAGGGCATTTTGTGAGTGCAGAATAGCCTAGTTTGGCGTCATGATGAACTCAGTCGTTGTGCGTGAGCAGAACCGGAACTACCGGAGACGTGATTCCTACACTACTGCGTTACGTGTGAACACTATATGGACAATATTTGAAAATTCTGTCAATATTTTGTACATATTATATATATATACCAGTATATAAATGTTGTGTCAGTGAAATTTGAATAAAGACTTGCATCGAGTGAACGACTTTTTAAAAATACTATTCACATTTTTTCGTACGTGCGATATATATATATATATATATATATATATATATATATATATATATATATATATATATATACCTTATTGAATATATATATATATATATATATATATATTATAATATACTATGAAACAGGTACACGGAAACAGAGGTGCGACAAGGGGAGGGGGAGGGGTGCGTGTCCTTTTTGACAACGTTTATTTTCCGTTATTTTTGCATGCAATGTCAACTATTTTCATATGAATGTAAGATAAATTGGGTGACTGTATAAGCTTCATCCATCAAAGTACATTTACGTCTATGCTGGATCTGATGAGCCCATATAGTGAAAGTATTTTGTGTTCTTATTATTCCATTCATTCATTTTCATTGGTCTGCGTCCGGCGTCGTTGGTCGTGCATTAACAATTGAACATTGATTCGTAACTTCTTGATAACTACCCTTCCATTTTTTTTTTCAAACTTAGTATGAAGTATCCTTGGGACGGGTTGGGGGAGGGGGGCAATATGAATTGTAAATTTCAGGACTCCTGCACCCCCAAGGCTGAGTAAAAACTGCCAAAGATTGACCAATTTCAAAAATCTTCTCTACAAATGCACACCTGGAAGAAAAACTAATAGGTAATTCACGTCCAGGTGTCTGACCTCCGCTGTGTTGTTCACACCTTTTGTTCCCCGCAACAGAAAAACGACCGAATTAATTATGATGTGATAATGGAGAGCATAATCAAATAGGCATCTGACTTCCAAGCGATTAATTTGAATTCCACAAGTAAAGTTTTAGTATTCGCTCAGACCACGTATTTAGTACAAAACATGTTCTGTTAACATGTACTGTACATAAAAGACAACGGATAAGAATAAATATGTACAAGAAATGCATAATGTGCAATTAGATATGGACAGATAAGACCATGATACACATACGGTACATAAATTATTCAGTGTTTTTTGTATTGGAAGATGTCATTAGTCATAAAAGGACTTGGTGCGTTTGGGACCAAATTCGGCCCCGCGTCCAGATTAAATGATATTTCTCAAAATTCCTTCATAAGGGGTATGTCTTCATAAAGTAATTATCATATGTTCGTATGAAGCTTTACTTATGTATTACATATATATAAATACAGTGTAATCTATGATAACGTTGTGTCATTTTAACGTTATATGCGACGCCATAAACAAGAAAAAAGGCTTTGCTACATGTATGAACTCATGATGGAAATATTGCATCTTTTTCGACCTATGTTTCGAGTTTTATGTAACAAATATGCACTTTGATTTTTATTTGAAAAGTTTAACCGACTCTCTCCAGAAGTTTTAATGAGTTGCAGATGATTCAATGCGGTGGATGCTACGATTTGAACGACGATTTGTGTAATTTTATTTAGTAATTGTAGAGTAACCCATAATTTTACCATTCAGCATAAATTTGGTTTGTGTCATTTACATTTGGATCAAATTGTATTGTTTTAATCTAAATGAAATGAATATCATTTATGTATATGTCGCGTGAGTGCATAAAGCTATACCAATGAGTAGACATATACTATGTTAAATTGTAAAGCTATACCAATGAATATAGACATATACTATGTTAAATTGTAAATTTGTCCAGAGCGTACTAAAAATGTGCTCAGTGAAGGCACACACTAAACAATGCTTTGTACGTCGGATTAAATAAAAAGAACCTGGAATTCATTCAGAAGTAATGTGAAAAGAAATATTAGAAATCGATGTTGAAGTTTTTAAAGCCTATATACACACATGTATATGACAATGGGACTGGGAAAGATCCATTATAGGAAGTGATAAGAGTCACAAACAACGTGATACGTTCTACACACGATTTGACACTGTCACGTGCAATGAAAAGCTAAAAATAATTTGCAGGTATTATTCAATGTTTTAGCATATAAGCGTGTATCACATCCGTCATATGAAAACAAAAAGATATGATAATCATTTCGTACATAAAAAGCCTTCAATGCATCGCTATTTACGCAATTGAAATAATTGAGTTATGAATCCTGATCACCGTCTCAAGCCACGTCCAACGTCCGCATGGGAGAAGATCGTACAGTTTTGGTAGCCCCCTTCCTCCTTCTACTTCTTGCTACATGCCCGATATAGTCAAAGAGACATCAAGAAAATAATCTTTGATTTTTCTGCCCAATAAATGGTTCTGCAATTCCTTTTCTGTCAGTCTCTAATGATGAAGGAAGTAGTGGTAGTCTAAATAGTACCAAAGTCAAAGACTTAAATATGACACTGCATCAGCATATATGATACCGTCAGTTAAAGGATAGTATATTGTCTAGCAGTTTGTTGTCAAAATAGTGAAAGGTGTAAAACGTACTAGTAATCAATACTTCGAATCCTAACCTGTATGGAGCGCCAAATTAACATAAACTCAAATAATTGAAGATATTTTCAATTATTTGAAGATATCATCAATTCAATTGAAGCTCGCATCAATTTGATTAAAGATCTCTTCAAAAAATTAATGATATCTTCAATTCTGAATTATTGCGCGCATTAATTGAATTGATGATAGCATTACTTCTTCAGTTGAATTGATGCGAGCTTTAATTGAATTAATGATCTCTTCAAATGAATTAATGATATCAACAATTGAATTGATGGGCGCTACAATTCAATTGAAGAGAGCAATAATTGATATAATGCGCGCATTAAATCAATTGATGAGAGCAATAATTAAATTGATACGCTCATTAATTCAATTGAATTAATGATATCTTTAATTCATTTGAAGAGAGCAATAATTCTTTTAGAGAGAGCAACTATATAATCAAAGATATCTTCAATTCAACATATCCACGATTGAATTAATGATTTCTCTAATTGAATTGTTGCTCTCTTTAAAAGAATTGATGCGCGCATTAATTCCTTATTCAAAAGAATTGTAAATAATTAAAGATATCTTCAATTGAATTAAAGAGATCATCAAATTATTTATAACGAGCTCTAAATTAATTATTGCGAGCAATATTTCTACGAAATTGATGCTCTCATCAATTGAATTGAAGAGAGCAATAACTTAATGCGCGCATCAAATCTATTATTGCTCTCATTAACTCAATTGATGCTCTCATCAATTAAATTGAAGAGAGCAATAATTGAATTAATGCGCGCATTAATTCAATTAAAAAGAGCAATAATTGAATTGATGATATCTTCAAATAATTGAAGATATCTTCAATTATTTGAGTTTATGTTAATTTGGCGCTCCATAAACCTCTATGTTTAGTAAACCACTGAGTATGAAGATAATCATCACATTATGTATATCTAACTATCCTTTCAATTTTGTACAAATGATTTTATGATATTATGATCTAGTTCAGTCCTTAGCACACAAATGTATTGATTTCCATGCCAGGGATGAGGAGGGGCCCGGAACCCTACTCTATATCAACGAATGGTTCGGATATAGTTATCAAGGGATGTTTTGTGCACATGCCACTCAATGCTAGAAGTGCTAAGTGAACGGAGGGTGGATGGGCAGAGTGTAAATGCAGGAAAGGGAAGGCCTCTGTATGTGTGAAAATCAAGCTCTACTTGAACACTTAAGACTTTGACCCTCACATTCTTTTGAAAATATATGATTTTCAGAATAAAATTTCACATACGAAGTTCTACATAACAGCCCCCTTTTATGGTAGTGCTTCTACTAGTAGTGAATACTTGTGGATTGATTGATTGAATATTGTTTAACGTCCCTCTCGAGAATATTTCACTCATATGGAGACGTCACCACTGCCGGTGAAGGGCTGCAAAATTTAGGCCTATGCTCGGCGCTTATGGCCATTGAGCAGGTAGGGATCTTTATTGTGCCACACCTGCTGTGACACGGGACCTCGGTTTTTGCGGTCTCTTCCGGAGGACTGCCCCATTTAGTCGCCTCTTACGACAAGCAAGGGGGTACTGAGGATCTATTTTAACCCGGGTCCCCACGGAACGAATACTTGTGGAAATGTTAGCTTGAAACGATGAATTGAAGACATGGCCCGAATCAACCGTTGCACAAAATGTAAACGTTTATAATGGCTACTTAAAGGTACTGTATAAAAATATTTTAATCATGTGTATTTATACATAATTAACTAATCATGTATACATGTATATCTGTAATACAAGCATGTAGAATCAAGGGGGGGGGGTACTATTTTTTTTTAACAACGTACATTTTCTGTAATAAAGATATATTTGATGACACCCCCCCCCCTCTGTTTTAAGTAAAAAACCCATTGCGGTTATACCATTTTAGATAAAATCGGGTGTTTTGAATCCGCTACCGCTTTGAGAATAGAAGTCGTACGCCACTACCCTCCTCCCCTCCGGATTTTTGGGAAAACGTAAGGTATGATAATAGTTGTACGTTACCTCCACCCCACAAATTAAGATTTTGAAGAACAGTTGGTTTTTTGTGTGTTCTATTTTCGAGCGTATTTTTTTTTTTTTTTTTTTTTTACACAATTTACGACAGGGTTACGTATCCTGGGGGTAATTAGAAAATTAACAAGACAAATACAGTAGATATTTAGCTGGAGCTCTTTGAAAAATGTGTTAGGACAGATCAGAGAGCTACAGATCCACTCCTAATAAAAACCTTCCATTTACGACCCCCCCCCCCCCAAACCAACAAAAAATCTAACAACGCACGGTTAAGGCCTTATATTGCTATATTCTTGCATTGCCATCTCATGAATTTAATATATAAAAAATCCTAACATATTTTCTTACTATACTTGTGTCTAAACATACCTTAAATTCAAATGTTAATTAAAATTTTTTAAATACTATACGACCCGAAAATTCACAGCATGAAATGATTTCGTTTGTTGATGTACTATGTAGAGAGACAAGTGATACAGAAACGCAACCAAGATTTAATCCAGACTTTTAAAGAGTAGACGAAGGACGCCGTGCGGTGAAAGCCGACAGAGGGCGGAAACTACAGGGCCGAAACGTCTCGGATCCAGAATTCTAAATTCCGAAATTAATGATATTGGAGGGGGTGTCTAAATTCCGAAATAGATAAAATCACAAATCTGTAAAAATGTTGGGGGCGTGGGATATAGCTATTCTCAGGATTTGGGACTTTTGCTCTTTCTATAAAGACATTTCATCGGAGCAGTACATCTACACGTATGTACGATCTATACGAATACATGTATATATAAAAGCGATTTTCCAAATGACAACCCGATTATCATTTAAATTATAAACGTGTAAAAATATAGATATTTTCATCAGTTAAATTATAAATCCCCGACATCTAATTGTAAAAGAAATCATCCCGGAAACATATCATGCACACATTTGATCATATAGCACTTTACATTTACAATGTATTTCATAACTTATTGCGAGCACATTGCGAGCACATATTGGATCCAGAAAGAGTTTCCGAAGGTTGAACCCGTTTTCGTAAGAAAATTTTGATTTGAAACTTTTAAAATTACGCATATTTGAGGGAACTCCCCTCCCTTGAAAACCAAAATTAATGAGAAACCCCCTTTTAATTTTTTTTTTGGATCCACCCCATTTTACTAATGACCACAATCATCTGGTTGATTATTCTGCCATTGAGAGAGCATAATATTATATAAAAAAAAATTGAAATATAAAAACTCAAAATCTGTAGGTCTAAAAATTTGTGTTGGGACACCAGCTCCCTGAAAGTGTCAGGTGTTTTGATTGAGACAATTCTTGGTGGTAACGCATTCGGAAATCCACGGTCGGTCGCACTTCGTTTACCTCCCGTGGGACACAACGCCAGTATTTTCGCACAACTCATTAAAATCCATGACCTTACGTGACCTATCGAGGACCAATGGGAATCGCCGTAAGTATTCCCGGAACTCTAAGCGTCAGCAGTAATGGCAGTGCCCATGATAGTGTGTGTATTGTTGTACCAATATCAAGGATCGGAGTTAGAGGGCCCTGTCGTCAAAAACTTCACTTGAACAGTACAGCTATACTCTAGAGTACCTCAACTTTCATCCAACAGACGCATCATTTGTGTGCAGCCTTTGTACAAATAAATTAAATCGGCATCAGGGCATGCAAACTCAACGAATCAATGGTCACGAAAGTGAACCAGATGAAGGAGGAAAGAGATAAGTTGTTGGGTGAAAGATGAAGAGAACGAACAGTGATCAATATCATAACTCCTATAAGCAATACAAAATAGATAGTTGGGCAAACACGGACCCCTGGACACACCAGAGAAGGGATCAGGTGCCTAGGAGGAGTAAGCATCCCTGTCGACCGGTCACACCCACCGTGAACCCTAAATCCTGATCAGGTAAACGGAGTTATCCGTAGTCAAAAACAGTGTGCCAAGAACGGCCTAACAATCGGTATGAAACACGTCAGACAGCATTTGACCCAATGATAGGTTGTATTGACGAACTAGATCGTTATAACGACCATAGAATTTGCGAAATGCTGACTTCAATCGAGATTGTTGGGTATGTTTATATTTTGAATAAAATTAATTTAAAAACAAACTGACAAAGAAGTTGTAAAGTACATCGGTGATCTCGCTGAAAGCTTTGTAACTTGTCCAACTTAACGTAGTCAAAATCTTTGCTTCGAAAGCCATGTGTATCTAAGCTCCCAATCACTGGAAATTGGGGGCTTTTTTCATTGGTTGAATATCGCAATAAGGAATGGTAATGTGTAATGTGACCAGTCGCATAAAGAAGCCGAGACCCACCTTCCAGCGAAAGTATAGGCGTTGTGTCCCACGGGTGGTAAAAGAAGTGCGACCGACTGTGGCTTTCCGACGATGCGCATTCCATTCCCTGGTGGTACATGGGAACAATGAGAATTTGCAGTAGGAAGTATTGCTTGATGGAAGTTGGAAGACAAGATGATGAAAACACCTGATCTTGCGCTGCTCAAGATGGTTGCCCTTGTCAACATCCATTTCATGTTAGATTTTTATATTGCGTGGTAAGTCTGGCGTGTCTATGACAATGTTCTAGTGGTATGCAATTGAGATTTTTTTTATCATACCATCCACACTAGATCTGTTCTCGTATCTGTTGCTGACATAGCGGACTGCTCATCTTTGCACCATGTGAAGTCTATGGATGTCCTTTTGATGATATGTCCCAAACTGAGGACGCACACTCAACCAGGGTTGGTTGGTCGGTTGTATATTGTTCAACGTCCCTACCGGTGAAGGGCTACAAAATTTACGCCTATGCTCGCCGCTTACGGCCATTGAGCAGGGAGGGATCTTTATCGTGCCACACTTGCTGTGACACGGGGCGTCGGTTTTTGCGATCTCACAAGAATAACCACCCCATTTAGACGCCTCTTACGACAAGCAAGAGGTAATGAGGACCTATTTTAACCCGGACCCCGCGGGACTACTCAACCAGGGCTCTCTCTCTCTCTCTCTGTCTCTGTCTGTCTCTCTCTCTCTCTCTCTCTCTCTCTCTCTCTCTCTCTCTCTCTCTCTCTCTCTCTCTCTCTCCCCCCTTCATCCATCCATCCATCTAAGTACTTAGCATTGTTGAGACCATGTCATGATAATAGTTTGACATACAAGTATCTTTACTTGCAAGCACATCACGAAATATTTCAATCGGGATCGGGATTCTCAACAGACAACTTGCCCTAAAATTGACAAATTCAATTTGAAATTGATGGGAAAGCCCGGAAACTAAGATTTGCGGTAATGTCAGATATGTTTATAGTTCTGTCAGTAGTTCAATACTCACCCCATGATGTGCTGAAGGCTTGCCTGTCCATAAATGCATTCTGCACATTTTATCGTGCGAGGAAATGCGGGAGACAAGCTTTGGTACAAGGTTTCCACACTGATTTTTGTTATACCTGGCCGCAGGGTTGGCAAAAAAGTGGTTAATATGAGTATTGACTGGGCCGATGGTCAATACTGGTCAAGTCTGGTTAAAACCGGTCAATACTGGTCGATTGAAAACAGTGCTTCCCAAGGTCTTCTGGTACTTGCTGGACATTTTAATGGTTGAGATATTACTGGACCAAATCACATTTTACCAGACCAAAATTTTATTGAGAAATTAATTCCCTATTGACCCCACCCTACCCTTGGGGCCATGATTTTGACAAACTTGAATTTACACTATATCAGGAAGCTTAAAATTTCATGTAAGTTTGAACTTTCTGGCCCTGTGGTACTTGAGAAAAAGATTTTTAAAGGTGTTCCCTATATATTCCCATGTAAAACTTTGATCCCCGATTGTCACCCTACCCTACTCCCGGGGCCATGATTTTAGCAAACTTGAATATGCACTATGTCAGGAAGCTTTCATGTAAATTTGAACTTTCTGGCTCACAGTGGCATCAGTGACGTACTTTATTAGCCCAAGCACTTCATCTCGATTTGTCAGTGGAGTAAACTTTTCCAACCCGTTTTCAACACCAGTGTTATGAAATATACGGGTTTTTTTAAAAACTCGAGTAATTCGCGTAACTCAAATTCAAATAGTTCAATCAAACATGCCCATGTTGTTAAAGTACTTCTAGAGTATAGTTTAAACGCTTTATTTACCTGTTATTTAATACCTAATTCAAACGCTAATCATGTATTTCATTAAAAAAAAAATTATCGGACACTTGGTCTGGCCAACAACTGATATTGATCAGACCAAAACAGAAATTACCGGACATTTGCCAATGTCCGACGGACCTTCGGAATCACTGTGAAAATTGTTTGGTCGTTATAATCTGTGTTATTGGTTATTTTATGTTTATCAGATCCAGTCCAAAGACCATTTCTACCTACGTAGCTACTTATAGTTACCTAGGTATTTAAATCTACTTCAAGTAGCTATTTTTACCTACTTTCCCCCTTAATTGCATTTCATGGCCAAATGCAGGAACGGCGTAATATGGTGTGTATCGAATTTCTTGATTCACTTACATTGACAGTAAATACCACAAAAATACTGGACAAAAAATTATTACTATCTAACCTTTCAAATTTGCATCAATAACTTCACTAAGTTCCATTTTCTAGGAGCTTAGGATCAAAGCTACGTCATAAGAAGTTTGGAATGTCTTACAAAATCTGTATTAAAGTTAAAGCTTACCTTCATGCATTTTTACATTAAAGGTTTTTGGGGCGATTTTTCATGCGTTACCTCTACATTCTCCACCCTCGTAAAGTATTCAAATTTACACTCCGAATTTTGCTTTGCATATGCACAACATGATACATAAAACGACTTACCTGTTTAAAAGATGCGCCTTTATTATTTATTCATATTTTCAAAACCATGTAAAAGTAGGTAGAAGTAACTACTTTAAATAGGTTTAAATATCTAGGTAGCTATTAACAGCTATGTAGGTAGAAATAGTCTTTGGACTGGACCTGTTTAAGTGGTCATTATGGTGAAATATTGTATAGCAGTCAAATCGTCCAAAATTAAATGAAAAATAATTAAAAATTTTATCACTATGCACAGTGTGTGAATTTGCAAATGCACAGTTTTAATTTTTAACAAGCATTTTGCAGATTAGAGCAGATTCACAGATTTTTTCACTCTTTAGTAGTGAGTGAAGTGACCTGAGCTCTGACGTGATGAGCTCACTCCAATGATTACACATTTGAGTCATGTGATTTGCTCTTCATCAGCTGAAAAATGATGGGGACTACCCATAATGCTTCCGGAAAAATGTTGCCGTCACTGCGGTATACTTCAACCCCGTAGATAAAACAAATAAATAGTTTGGAAAGTACCACAAATGATTTTAAATTCCAGACAAGCTTTCTAATACTTTCGTACGTTTTGTTGTGGATAACTGCTTGATTTGAAAGAAAAACAATTGCAGGTAATGATGACGTCACAATGCACTGTTTACATCAACCGTGTTATATTTTCCTCATTAAATGAATTGGCTCAAGTCGTGTTGTAAGATGTTATGAGTCTTCGCTCATCTGAACGGTCACACCGTAAACATATTAAGTCCAAAGGATCTTCTGTTAGGAGGTCTTCTACAGTTCTGAGGGCAAAATACTAACACTTTCTATAAGTTTTACAGATGTATAAATGCCGCTAGTTCCTGCATTGTAACAGTTTTCCATAGAAAATATACATGTGGACTGAGATTTTTTCCAATTTCCCCAATTTCAGTTTGTTTGCAAACCAGAGCTATAAAAACTTTTTTTTTCAAACAGAAGCGTTTGTACACTGAATGAGGGTAAAACTGGTTTGAAACTTAAAAACTAAGAACATCTTTTTATGATAGCCTATCGGAAATGAGACATTATTTTGTTGTGTGTAAGTTACATTGATCTATATATAAGTCAAACCATTGATCTATTGCAGATTAAAACTATGTGGGGAAAAACTTCAAGGTGGATGGTGATGTTTCGTTCTTCGCCAGCCCTGATGTGCCGTAGTAAAGATAATCCAGTGAGGCTGTTTGGTTGTTGGTATTACAATGCATACTCTTCATCAAGACACTACAGTGATACAGCCTCGGAAAAACCGAAGATAAACAGAGTTATAACCCCAAAGGATGATAGAACTCAGCTTCATTTCCGTATCATCAATGACCCCAAGTTAACACTCAGGGAGAAGCACATAATGGTGTCAGCCCTGATTGCTGATGTCAAGTTCTTTGATGAGGAATACGGGAAATTGGTGTATGCTGATCCGTACGGAAGAGATGTCCTTCAGTTTATGAAGACTAGGCAACTGCTTCCTTTAATTGGAATACCAGCAGCTTGTATAATAGCATATTTCATCCCCTATAGTATTTATATACAGGCAGCAATGGCTGGGGTGGTATCCACTCTTTGTGTGACAGAATTCTACAGGGCGATGACAAACATAAAGAAGAGGATTTTCTTTATTTACTATGAGCCTCAGCATCAAGTCTACACAGCATTGAATTTGACGGGGCTTCACGACTTTCAGGCAACACATTTTAGTGAAGAGGACTTTCAACCCAGTGAGAAAGACGGACCACACAAAGTTATGTTGCATGGAAAGACTTTTTCTGCATTTGAAGGAAAGGATGCTTATCTAAATGACAAGTATTTTGAAATTTTGTGGAAAGAGAAAATTGTTGAAAAAGATGATAACGTTAAAAATGAAATTGCTGAAACTGGAAAAGAAAATAACAGTTGATTGAGGAATATATTTATTTTGCTCTGAGTTGGTGTTTTTGTGTTTTATGATCTTAAAGAACAGAGATACAAATCTAACACTGTATCATATAAGTCCATTTACTTGATCAGGATATACATGTATGGCTCACCATGGGTGTGACCGGTCGACAGGGGATGCTTACTCCTCCTAGGCACCTGATCCCACCTCTGGTGTGTCCAGGGGTCCATGTTTGCCCAACTATCTATTGTGTATTGCTTATAGGAGTTGTGAGATTGATCATTGTTCATTATCTTCACCTTTCATATGCAATATACATTAGGTAATGCTGAATACTAAAATGAGGAACAGCTTTTTTAGATCACCTGAGTAAACTCAGGTGACCTATTGCAATTGGTTTTCGTCCGTCGTGCATTAACAATTGAACATTTTTAACTTTTTCTTAATAACTACCTGTCCAATTCTTTTCAAATTTGGTATGAAGCATCATTGGGACAAGGCAAAGGGGACATAAATTTTAAATTTCAGGACTCCAGCACCCCTGGGGCCTTAGGGGTGGGGCAAAATTGACCAATTTTCAAAAATCTTCTCAAGAACCACGCACATGTAAGAAAAACTAAATGCATAGTGATATAGAGCAGGAAGGCCTCTACCAAAATTGTAAATTTCATGATCCCCAGGTTGGGTGTTCTGACCCCAGGGTGGGGCCAAACTTGTTATATAGTGTTTATGTGTAAAACACTTAAATTACATCTTTAATGCTATTGATACTAAATTGAAAGTAAATAGATATTTAAAAAGAACAGATAGTCCTTTACCAAAATTGTAAATTTGAATATTCCAGGGGTAGGGGTTTTGGTATCGGGGTGGGGCCAAACTGGTCAGTTATTAAATGTGTGAACAATAGACATTTTTAGGTCACCTGACTAAGTTGACCTGAGTAAACTCGGGTGACCTATTGCAATCGGTTGTCGTCCGTCATCGTCTGTGGTGCGTTAACAATTGAACATTTTTAACTTCTTCTTGATAACTACCTGTCCAATTCTTTTCAAATTTGGTATGGAGTATCTTTGGGACATGGGGGATTTAAATTGTAAATTTCAGGTCTCCAGCACCCCTGGGGCGGGGCAAAAACTGCCCAAAATTGACCAATTTTCAGAAATTTTATTCTCAAGAACCGCACATGTGTAAGAAAAACTAAATGCATGGTGATGGAGAGCAGGAAGGCCTCTACCGAAATTGTAAATTTCATGATCCCCAGGATAGGGGTTCTGACCCCAGGGTGGGGCCAAACTTGTTATACAGTGTTTATGTGTAAAACTCTTAAATAACATTTTCTTTAGTGCTATTGATACTAAATTGAAAGTAAATAGATATTTAGAAAGAAGAGGTAGTCCTTTACCAAAATTGTAAATTTGATGATCCCAGTGGTAGGGGTTTTGGTATCAGGGTGGGTCCAAAATGGTCAATTATTAAATGTGTGAACTATAGACATTTTAACTTCTTCTTGATAACTATCATTCCAATTCTTTTCAAATTTAGTATGAAACATTTGGAACAAAGGAAACATAAATTGTAAATTTCAGGATTCCTACACCCCTGGGGCCTAGGGACAGGGTAAAAACTGACCAAAATTGACAAATTTTCAAAAATCTTCTTCTCAATTTAAGAACCACACAGATGTAAGAAAAACTAAATGCATAGTAATGTAGAGGAGGAAAGCCTCTACCAAAATTGTAAATTTCATGACCCCCGGGGTTGGGGTTCTGACCCCTGAGCGGGGCCAAACTTGTTATATAGTGTTTACGTGTAAAACACTTAAATAACTTCTTCTTTAGTGCTTTTGATATTAAATTGAAACTAAATGGATAGAGCAGGTAGTCTTTTACCAAAATTGTAAATTTGATTTTCTCCAGAGTAAGGGTTTTGACCCAGGGTGGGGCCAAACTTAGTGTAAAGTATTTATGTGTAAGTTTGCTGATACTGTGTAAAATCTAAATGCATACTTAGGAATAGCAGAAAAGGATGTACAAAAAATGGTGAATTTCACAACCCAGGGTTATGACTTTAGGATGAGTCCAAATTAGTCATATCTTTTGATGTTTTAATGTTAATACACCTATTATTTAAAGCTTTTCATCAGTGTATGCACTTTTGAAGGCAGTGAACTTTAAGAAAACATCTTGTTTAAATACTGTCGCTGAACATTAGAATTTAGCTCAGATATTCAGAACAGGAATTTTTTTCTAGATTTCAAAGCCCATGGAAGTAGTGATACTTTTTCACTAGTATTGAGGTGACCAATAAGGCCCGTGGGCCTCTTGTTTAATCTACAGTTTATAAAAAGAATTAGGGATACAGCGATTTTTTTCTACCCACTGGTACTGGTACCAGTACCCATTCAATTGGGAAAAATAGCGTCAAAATCTAACAAATTGGGAATTTTCTACCAATGTATCAGCAAATTATTTCAACTAAAAGAAAAGAATAAAGAGAACAAAACAAGAAGTAGACATCTCTTTAAAAAGTTTTTTACAAGAGATCGTCGTAGGCTTGTTTAGAATCATCGTAACTCTACAAAACACGCCCACTGCCACGATCTGTCCTTTCGATTTAATACCGGAAGTGAACATTTTAGTTAATTGTACAACGTTTCAGACTAAGTAAATTACAATGTCATTGGTCTATTTTTCGGCAAGTAAATTGGGAAATTGGGAAAAATCAATGGTTTTTGGCATTGGGAATGGTACCGTTTATCGGTACCAGTTATATAAGGGAAAAAATCGCTGGGATACCTTCCAGTCATTGGCAAAAGGGAGGGGCAAGGGTGTGTGTGTTCGTTGATAAGCTACACATAATATAAACATACAATGTATAACTACAAACTTGCTCATTTCAATATATGATATACAGTATATCCTAAAATGAATTTAAAATCGGCTTTGCTTTAATGAATAGACCTAACGATATAGAGAATGGACTTAATATTATGTATAATTGACAATATGATGCATATACTGTAGTCTTAAGACAGCAGTGGCGTTCCACACATTTGCCTGCTTTATGATATTTTAACTTTATATGTTATTTTTACATGTAGCTCACTTGAGCAAAAAGCTGAGCATTTCTAATCAAGATTTGTTGTCTGTGTGTAGGTCATCTGTATATTTCACATTTTCAACTTTTAATGTCTCAATAATACATGTAAATAATTTTTTGTGACATTTTAGGCAGAATTCACTTGCGTCCTATCTTGTGTCTACAAAACGAATTGGAATATGTTTACCATGTCTATTTTGGAGTTGGCAATATTTTGATAGTTCTTGGTTGTGGGAAGTAAAATATGTAATGTAAACTTTTGTGTATTACAGAAGTTTGTGTGTATATAATTATTATGGACATTACTAAGTTACTGTAGCAAAATGACTTGAATACATTTACCATGTCTATTTTGGAGTTGGCAATATTTTGATAGTTCTTGGTTATGGAAAGTAAAAAAATTTAATGTATTACAGAAGTTTGTGTGTATATAATTATTATGAACGTTACTAAGTTACTGTAGAAAAGAAGGGGAGGAAAATCAAAGATCTGACTACGGAGTTAACGGGTCAATATTGGAAGGATAATATAAATACTACTTCAACATGAATTTTAAACATTTTTGAAATCTTATAAGAACTCTTCATATTGAGGAGATGAAATATGTTATTGGAAACAGCAGAAACGTTGTGCATGACCTTTAAAACCACAGATCAGGACAATTTCGACCAAACTTGGCACAAGGTATCCTTGAATCAAGGGGATTCAAATTGTTTAGAAAAAAAAAACTTTCGAAGGGGAGATTACTGAAAAAATAGGTCCGGGTGTGTTATTTGTATCACAGTAAATACCGGTATTTTTTTTCACCAAGAGCTTGAATAAATCACAGCCACTTGCAACATTATTGTAAAATACAATTTTTCTAAATCAATTTGCTTTCAGGAAACTTACAAATAATTTGATGTATACCAAAATGTGATTGTGATGAAATGAAGGAAAATGTACGATTTAGGGTAGTTAGTCAACTTTCTTTGGCTTTGTTCTTCACGGCATATAAACAAAATTGTTTGGATACTTACTGTTACAAGACTAATAATTGAAAACTAACTGAAAATATAAATAATAAATGAAATACAAGTATGTGGTAGGCTCTTATCGCGAGTGACACCTGCCTTATGTGTTCAATGCATATTTATAAATCAAATGCACATTTTTCAAATGAAAACTTTTCCAATTTTTAGAACTGCAAAGCTTAAGGAAGGCCTGGGCTTCCAGTCAGACCTTAGTTCGTGACTGCCCCCAAGATCCATGTCATTTCTACACTTAGATTTTCAAATGTAACAGGAAAGGAGATAATACAACAAATTCAACCCCATCCCCTCTTTCCCCCTCAAATCTCTAGTCAGCTGCTGTACTGAGCTATCTGGTCGCTGGTGAATGGACCCATTTGACCGCCAAACACATAGACTCCAGCAAGGCCTCTAAATTATAAGTGACATACGAAAAATAGTGTATAGATCTAGTCGCAGACAAACAAAACAACAGACACTAAATAGGGTAAGCATTCATTATCGAGAAGGGACAGTTATCCACTTTGATTCTGGCGGGTTTGTCAGAGTGACGTACTGGTATAATGGTCGCAGGTTGTCGTAAGGATGGCAGCCCGAGTTACAGAAATTCCCGAGACAGCAACCACCACACCATTGGTCCATCTTACATTCCTGTGAGCAGAGAAAAACGATGAGTTCATCTTACATTGCTGTATACACACAGAGAGAAACAATTAATTCATCTTACACTCCTGTACACGCAGAGAAAAACAACCACTTCATCTTATACTGCTGTACACACAGAGAAAAACAATCAGTTTATCTTACACTCCTGTACACACAGAGAAAAACAATCAGTTTATCTTACACTCCTGTACACACAGAGAAAAACAATCAGTTTATCTTACACTCCTGTACACACAGAGAAAAACAATCAGTTCATCTTACACTCCTGTACACATAGAGAAAAACAATCAATTCATCTTACACTCTTTTACACTCATATTCACACACACACGCGCGCAGAGAGATGCGATCAGTTCGGAAAGGAGTGAATTTTGATGGTGTTAAGGACGAGTGGATGGGGTGGGGGTGATTATTTTATTTTGTTTGGGAGGGGCATCTATGTAAATTTTTTGAAGCAATTACAAGTAGTGGGAAGACGTATTACTGTCATGCTTACAGACGCTCTCCATTTCATTTTGCAATTGACGAATTTGAAATCTTAATAGGTCTATCCCTCTAAAGTTGATTTTATAGGATAGTCGGGTAGACCTGTGTAAATTACGAAATTAAATGGGTTGCGCCTGTGGTCATGTGACAGTACATCCTTCATCCGCCGGTATTTTTGAATGGTGAGATTCATGCCATATAACTATCCACTCAAAGTGAGTCGCAACATTTACGTAAAATAATTTTGCTGGACAATTTATTGTTTTAAATGCCAATTCTTTTTAAAAACATAAATGAAATTACCGGAAGTGTCCTACATCCGGAATGATAGGTGACGCTGTCATTGTGATGAACTTCTTCAAAGTAACAAACCTGTGTCATAATAAAAAGTGTACAAGTTTAGTGAACAGATGTTTACGAAGTTTGAAATCGTAGACAAGGTATGGTGTGATAAATTGCTGCCAACACAATATCAAACTACTGGACACTAGTTAGACTGACATCAGTCAATGTAGTATGCTATAGAATTAGAAATTAAAATAGTTTAGAATTAGAAATTGAAATAGTTTAATATCACAAAGATGATCCGACTACCTCATTTTCCCGACACATGACAACGTGAGAACAGTTCGATGATGACGTCATGTTAAAGCAGCTAAAACAAACATGTCTACCAATTGGAAATCCTGAAATTTGTTGAAATTCAATTTAGGTTTCCGGGATATTTTTCTTGAAGGTATTAGAAGTATACTGTAAGATATATTTTTCTACGGTTATTGAAGAGATCAAAGAACTGGCGCGGCCATTATTCTACAATACACTGATTACGTCATCAAAATATTATCAGAATAGTTATACATACCTAACTTCCATAAGAAAAAATAAATATAAATTTAAAATGCAATGCGTAATGAGACCACATCGGTTTTACATGGTCGTTCTCAGTGGCGGATTTAGAGGGGGCGCAGCCGGCGCCCCCCCCCTAAAATTTTCAAATTTAACGTAAATCGTGGTATCTTGTTTAGAAAAATGTACTAAACTATAAAAGAAGCAATAATTTCTTGTACTCCCGGAGAAATAAATGACAAAATCTTTTGATTTCTTGAATTACTTTATTGGAAGAGCTAAATTTTTTCGAAAAACCCTAAAAATTTGCGTCATTTTATTAATTTCACCTTATAAAAAATGATAGAAAATAGTACAAATGACTAAATAGGAGACATATTTCAAGCCCTATAAAATCTGTAAATTAACCCAGGAGCTTCCGGGGGTTCTCCCCCTGGGCCCTACCTCAAGGCGGTCCCCAGACCCCCTGCCGCATAAAATGGCGCCCCCCGTAACCACAATTCCTGGATCCGCCCCTTGTTCTGATTAGAAGTTGTGTATTGTCTTAAAACGTCTGTTAAATGTCTATTTTACTTTACTACAGTTTTTACACTCCTTGTAAAACAATAAAATCGATCATACGATAATGACATTCATAGCTGTATAAGGAAACGATCTGTTGTATATTTCTGAGCCATAGTAGAATATAGATAAAGTTCTTGTTTTTGTTGATCATTGTTGCATGCTACCTCTCAGTCTCGAAAAGTTATTTGAAATATCAAAGCCTTTCTCGACGTCGGAGGTTATACTAGAACATCCTTAAAAGTTTATTACTTACATCATTTTCCCTACATACATATATTTTGTATCTAGAATCTATGGACCTAGAAAATGAAGTCAAACCTGGCTCTCCACACCCCTCAGAATTGCAGAAGTTGCCATCACAGCACTTGGAACAAGTGACGGTGACGTCATCTGGAAAACGTCTCCTTCTGTTAGTATCGCAGTCCTGAAATTGTTCATGCGTAGCCGAGCGATGCATTTTTATTGATAGAATAGAAATTCTGAATGATTAAAAAAAAAGAATCTTTAAAAAACTGAATGATTCGGCTAGTATAAACTTGTAGTGGAAGGAACTGAATGATTAGGCTAGTATAAGCTTGTAGTGGAATGATCTGAGTGATTCGGCTAGTATAAGCTTGTAGTGGAAGGAACTGAATGATTCGGCTAGTATAAGCTTGTAGTGGAATGATCTGAATGATTAGGCTAGTATAAGCTTGTAGTGGAAGGAACTGAATGATGTATAAACTTGTAGTGGAAGGATCTGAATGATTCGACTAGTATAAGATTGTAGTGGAATGATCTGAATGATTAGGCTAGTATAAGCTTGTAGTGGAAGGAACTGAATGATGTATAAGCTTGTAGTGGAAGGATCTGAATGATTCGACTAGTATAAGATTGTAGTGGAATGATCTGAATGATTAGGCTAGTATAAGCTCGTAGTGGAAGGAACTGAATGATTCGGTTAGTATAAGCTTGTAGTGGAATGATCTGAATGATTAGGCTAGTATAAGCTTGTAGTGGAAGGAACTGAATGATGTATAAGCTTATAGTGGAAGGAACTGAATGATTCGGCTAGTATAAGCTTGTAGTGGAAGGAACTGAATGATGTATAAGCTTGTAGTGGAAGGAACTGAATGATTAGGCTAGTATAAGCTTGTAGTGGAAGGAACTGAATGATTAGGCTAGTATAAGCTTGTAATGGAAGGAACTGAATGATTAGGCTAGTATAAGCTTGTAGTGGAAGGAACTGAATGATGTATAAGCTTGTAGTGGAAGGAACTGAATGATTCGACTAGTATAAGCTTGTAGTGGAAGGAACTGAATGATGTATAAGCTTGTAGTGGAAGGATCTGAATGATTCGACTAGTATAAGCTTGTAGTGGAATGATCTGAATGATTAGGCTAGTATAAGCTTGTAGTGGAAGGAACTGAATGATGTATAAGCTTGTAGTGGAAGGAACTGAATGATTCGGCTAGTATATGCTTGTAGTGGAAGGAACTGGATGATGTATAAGCTTGTAGTGGAAGGATCTGAATGATTCGGCTAGTATAAGCTTGTAGTGGAAGGAACTGAATGATGTATAAGCTTGTAGTGGAAGGAACTGAATGATGTATAAGCTTGTAGTGGAAGGAACTGAATGATTCGACTAGTATAAGCTTGTAGTGGAAGGAACTGAATGATGCTTAAGCTTGTAGTGGAAGGATCTGAATGATTAGGCTAGTATAAGCTTGTAGTGGAAGGATCTGAATGATTAGGCTAGTATAAGCTTGTAGTGGAAGGATCTGAATGATTAGGCTAGTATAAGCTTGTAGTGGAAGGATCTAGTTTTGTAAGTTAGTGTGATTATCTGTATTTACCATTTTGTCTTTGCAGCCTGACCAGAAAACATTATCGTATAGTAGATCAACTCCCTTCTCCATTGCGCATGTCTGTAATTTTATATCAATATGGTTCATATTTAAACTTGAAGGCGAATAAGCCACTGGCTTTAACTCCATAGAACACTTTTTTTCTGTGTCGTACTGATCATTAAACTAATTCATCTGATTATTGGGTTGGTTTTTTTTTTTTTTTTACTTCCCATGATGCTTTCTACGCATGCTTAGTCTACAGTAAGAGATCCTTATAAAGGATCACTAAAACATAAATTGGTTGATTGCTCTACTTTCAAAAAATTAGTATTTTTTATTTAAGGAATGCAAGTAATTTCTTCTCATTTCATACGATATAAAGGAATGTGTGGTAGTTCACGCATTAAAATCCGCAAAGAGAATGCCGTAATTGTGTTCCAAATTTATGGTATCTTATAAAATTGCTAGGAATTATCATGTTTCTTATCATTTAATCTAATAACTCGCATTTGATTTAATTTCATAAATAATTTTTAAAAAGTATGACGCGGAGCAATACTGCCGTAGAAACAGAACCAAATGTATTGTGACGTCATACAGCTCCTTAGTTTTATGCAACATAAAATGTTGATAAAGTAAAATAAACCAAACAAATCGCGTGTAATAAGTGAACTTAAAGCATTCGAAACAGATTATCTATAGATATTTTCATCATTAGTTTGTAAGAACAGAAATGAATGTAAGAGAACCGTATGTACTTCATGGGGGCCACAGGTGGCAACACTAGAGCACGTGGTCGGGAGGACCTCCCTGTCACAGCTGAAACATGTTGGACCAATAGTCTGAAAGGAGCAATTTTAAAGTTGAAGATGTTATACATATACCCAATGAATTCAGCAGCATTGTAAAAGTCATATTTGACGTCATTCTCTGTAAATATGTGATTGATCACTGTTCCTTATCTTCACCTTTCATAGGAGAAATATGTGGCAAGCCGTTTCTCTATTTCAGTCTAATTAAAACCACCACTTCTCCGGATCCTTACACTCGAGTGTAAGAAGAAGGGGATGGTTTTGATCATACCGTATTTATTTGGAAAATAAGATTTGATCTGACATGTATTTTGTTTAGTAGTGTCTCGTAGTTTCTGGTTTGTGTGTCACGTGACTGATTCTCTAATAAAGAATCTCTTATTGTATAGTTATATCTCTTTCACTTAGAAATATACTTCTTTCACTTAGAGAGATATATCTTTTAGTTTGAGAAATATCTCTTTCATTTAGACAGATACATGTATCTATTTAAGTTAAAAAGATATCTCTTTAACTTAAAGAGATAATTATCTTTATAAGAATTTTCATGAGAGACATCTTAAAAACGAGAGATATAGGAGAAACTTCAAACTTACTGTGCGACTACATATGCCAGAAATGGAGTAAATCAAATGTGGATTCTAAAACATTCCAAATGAACTTTTAGGTAACTTCAATCTGATTAAAACTAGATCCTATGATTCTCTCATCTACTATCGCTATGTGTAGCGATAGCAAATGAGCGGATCATAGGATCTAATTTTAATTAGATTGAGATAACTTGAAATTGCAAAACTTTTCTCAGATCAACAGCATCAAAACCTATGACTTTTCAACACTTTACACGACTATTCCTCACAATAAATTAAAGACTAGACTTTCTGAAGTTATAGACAGTTGCTTCTTCAACAAAAATGGAAAACGGAAATATTCATATCTAGTGTTCAGTCATCCTAAAAATTACTTTGTTAAACACCACTCTTATTCCATGCACAAGTATTCTGAGGTTGAAATAAAAAAAAAAACATGCTAGAGTTCCTCATTGACAATATCTTTGTGGTCTTTGGTGATCATGTCTTCCAACAATCTGTTGGAATTCCCATGGACACGAATTGTGCTCCTTTGTTAGCTGACCTGTTTTATATTCATATGAAGCAGATTTTATTAAAAAACCTCTACGTGAGAAGAAAAAAGCTCTTGCTGTGGCCTTCAATTCGACATTTATGTATATCGACGACGTTTTATCTATTAACAATAATAACTTTCATTCATATTTCGATTCGATACATCCCTGCGAGCTCGAAATAAAAGACACCACAGAGTCATCCACTTCTGCTTCATACTTAGATATTTTATTGAAAGTAGATATTAACGGCAAACTAACAACTCAACTTTTTGACAAACGGGATGATTTCAGCTTCTCCATCGTCAACTTCCCATATTTATGTAGCAATATTCCATTATCACCTGTATATGGTGTTTATATCTCTCAACTGATTCGAGACGCAAGAGCTTGTTCTGCGTATGGTCAGTTTTTAAATCGAGGCAAGCTACTGACAAATAAGTTAATGGTTCAGGGGTTTCAACAGTTTCGTTTAAAGTCAGCATTTCGCAAATTCTACGGTCGTTATAACGATCTACTTTGTCAATACAACCTATCATTGGGTCAAATGCTGTCTGATGTGTTTCATACCGATTGTTAGCCCGTTCGTGGCACACTGATTCTGACTACGGATAACTCTGTTTACCTGATCAAGATATAGGGCTCACGGCGGATGTGACCGGTCGACATGGGATGTTTACTCCTCCTAAACAGCTGGTCCCATCTCTGGTTTGTCCGGGTGTCCGTGTTTGCCCAACTCTCTATTTTGTATTGCTTATGGGATTTATCAGATTGATCACTGTTCGTTATCTTCACCTTGTATCTTACATGGAACGCTCCCCAAAGCGATGGCCCGCCAAAATAGTCGAAAGATTCAAAGACAGGGGAATCTAAATACAAATATAAGAACCTATGTTAAACTTGATACCATTCTACTAGTAAGAGAAGCAATTATGGACTTGTAATTGTAGATATGGTGAAACAGATGATCTGTGAGTGAGGTCGCACTATTGGTGCATGTACAGGCACATTTGATGCCCATGCAATATTCTTAGATATACTAGTATAAAAGTACAATAATTTTTTTATTTTACTGAAAATATACTTATTTCCTTATTTGACAAGGAATGTGGGAAATCACAATAGAAAAGTATCTAAAGGTAAATTTAATTTCCTATCAGTTCCTTAAAAATCAAGGAAATCAAAATCCTGAAGTAACTCGCTAGGCTCAGACTGGCAAATGCTGTTCCAACGACCTCCTTGAACTTTCTCGCCATTTTGCACCAGCTTAATTAAATTACGTCACATAAATGGCGAATCTCAAGTGTGAAAGAAATGATTTGTACAAAAGGAAAATATATCTCTTTTAACTTTTTTTTAGATGACTATCAAAGTTAGAAAGATATCTCTTTCTGAAAATCTGTAAGAAACGTCTAATTAGATTTCAGAGATATCTCTTTTACATCGATAAAGCGAGATTTTTCGTGATAACGGTTAAGATATATATATTTAAATCAGAATGCATCTTTCTCGGTAAAAGAGATATCGTTTAGCTTTCGACATGATCATTTTTACTATACAAGTATTCAATTGTGATCGCTTTGTGTAGCTTAACTGTTTATGGAATATCACTTAGACATCAAGTAATATATGTGATATGTAAGTTATATCATTTAAACGATTTAACGAATAATTGATTTCAACTAGTGGTGTAAGTGATATTTCTTAAACGACTAAACGAATCACTGATATCAACTAACAGTACAGTGATCCCCCGTTATAACGCCAACATTTGTACCTCGGCAATTTTGGCATTATAACGGGGTGGCATTATATCGGGGGAGGGTGTGTGTGTGTGTGTGTGTACAGCTGTCATAAGAAATCAAACAAATTTCATCTACTACATCAATGTGCTATTAGATTTCGGTGTGTCCGTCATACTCAGATTTAAAACAAAATACTACATATTTGAACTCATGCATATGATTATCGTTTACGTACATTGACCAAATCGTACCTGTAAATAGGTTGGCGGATGGCTGTATGCGGGGGATGGCGTTATAACGGGTTTTACATAGCGGGGAAAACGTACTTTGAACTTTTTTGGCGATATGTGAGGGTGACATTATAACAGGGGGCAATATAGCGGGGGATCACTGTATGTGATATCTCTTATTAAAAACCAGCATGAATAAGTGACTTTACGTATTCGATTTGGTGATATAATTCAATAAAAATGATATATCAGTCATAAAATAGGGCCGAATATAATTTTGTCGATAAATTGGGATGTATACTACAATGGCTTTCATACAGATAACACTCACTGTAAAATTCATTGGTCACCGATATGAATACAGATATATGAATTCAAAACTCTATATGAGACTTGAATAAACTAGAAAATGTACAATAATTGTACTCTTTCTCTGACAATACGTCATTTGTTGTGATAAAATTCACCGATATTTTCCAACCAACGTAAATACCGTATGTATATGTGCGCTGTTTTGAGTAGATATGATCGTGTTTGTGTTATAGACAGGGCAAAACGCAACGAAACAATGTGTAGGCGGTAATCATTCATGGAAATGGACACCGATTAAACGAATAACTAATAGTGTAATAGATATCTCTTAAACAATTAAACGAATAACTGATATCAGTTAGTATTGTTAGTAATACCATTAAGCCATTAAACGAATAACTGATATCAACTAGTGGTGTAAGTAATATGACTTAAACGATTAAACGAATAACTGATATCAACTAATATTATTTTTATGTATAGTAATGCACTTCACCATTGGTTCGTTTGATATCACGTGTCAAAGTATAGAAATGCGGATTGAATGAGTCTTTCTAATTATAAACATAAAAAAACTCGGATTGACCTGTACTTTCTAATAGTAGATTAGGGAAATTTTGCTACATGCAACGATGAATGTGATTTGCTGACGTATGTCATTCCAACCTATCAAATTCTTTTTCCGGTCTTTCTAATTATAAACACACACACACACACACACACACACACACAACAACAACAACAACAACAACAACTCGGATTGACCTGTACTTTCTAATAAAAGATTAGGAAATTGAATTCATTAATAAATTGTTATAATTTCCTGAAATGGGAAGATGCTCTATTCATTACATATTTCATAAAATTACTCTATCAGTATAAAGAACCCACACTGAAATTAAAACAGCCTTACTATGATATTTATTTTTTTTTTTTATCTCAATATGTTAAAAAATTAAAAAAAATTGCAATTCATGTTTCCTAACTTTGTCAAGCATTCTTTGAAAAATAAATTAAGAAATGTAGCCCTTTCAATCCGTCGATCCATAGATATATCGACTTCACAGAAAAGCATATCGACCTCGCACTTCGTGCTCGGTCGATGTGCTTTTCTGTGAAGTCGATATATTCATGGATCAACCGATTGAAATGGCTATATTTGTATAATAGTATAAGTGATATGTGAGTGATATATTTAAACGATTAAACGAATATTTGATATCAACTAGTGGTGTGAGTGATATCTCTTAAACGACTAAACGAATAACTATCAACTAGTGGTGTAAGCAATATCTCTTATTCAAAAACAGCATAAATTAGTGACATTACGTATTCGATTTTGTAATATAATTCAATAAAAATGATATATTAGTTATGGCATAGGGCCGGATATCATTTTGTCGATAAATTGGGATGTATACTATATGGCGCTCATACAAATAACACCCACTGTAAAATTTATTGGTCACCGACATGAATACAGACATATGAATTCAAAACTCGACACGAAAGTTGAAAAAAGAGAGAAGAAAATGGACATTATTGTACTCTGTCTTTGACAATACATAATTTGTGATAAAATTCTCCGATATTTTCCCAGTAACGTAAACATCATATGTATACGTGCGTTGTTTTGAATAAAAGAAAAGAAAATGAACTTTGTGTCTGAAAATATGACATTTGTTGTAATAAAGTTCACCGATATTTTCCAACCAACGTAAACACCGTATGTGTACGTGCGCTGTTTTGAGTAGATATGATGTGTTTGCGTCATAGACAGGGCAAAACGCAACAAAACAAGTTGTATAAGTGGTATGTACTCACTTACGGAAATGGAGTCCGAAAATTCCACCAGAACGAAACACCAAATTATTGCTGACCCAATCCTGACATCTACTAAAGAGTAACATATATTAGGCACGTAGAATGAAGAGGGAGCGGGGGGGGGGGGGTCAACCAAATTAATCATTGCAGAAAAAATTGATATAACCCGCATACGAGGGTTATGATTTTTTTCTGCAATGCTAGCTACCTGCATCATCCGATGAAACAACAAAGAAAGCATTGTATTGTTTAAATATCGAATCGACATATGGATGAAAACCATTATTGTTAAAAGATAATACGTCGTCGATATATCTAAATGCCGTTTTGAAGGCTACAGCAAATGACCCCCTCCCCATTCCCCCACGGTTTAAGACTTCGAGCATTGGCGAAAAATTTAACGTTGATGCTCGCCCCCGCCCCCCCCCCCCCCCTCCGTCGATTTAAGATTTTGAAATTTAGGAAAATTGGGTGGGGGGTTTTCAATGCTACGTGCCTTAATGATGCAAAATCCGTAATCGTTTTTGTCTTACACTTCATTTGTCCTTAGTAATGGAAATAATCCCTTAATGCTTTGAAAACAAAAACACATACTAGTGATATTGACAGTAGTTATATTTTTAAGAATGAATATGGTTGTAGAAATGGATAGATAATTCGATGTATGAATGTTTGAACGGATGGATAGATATATTTTGTTTGTTGGCATTGGATAACAAGCATCTAAATCATGTGTTCCTCGAATGACGTAAATGGAACCATATTGAAATTGCCTATCGAGATAATGAATATATCAGTTTAAGTTCTCAACAATGAATATTTATACACCATTTAAGTAAGGTTTGTCGCTGACAGATAGGGCAGGCTAACACTATCAATACTGGATCTAAACATAGCGGAGGTGCTCTATCAAAGTAACGTGAAAACCTATACTTACATTTCAAATCTGTCATTTCAGCATCTGGCTAGAATATTTCTAAACCACCGTCAATTTTATCTCCGACTGTAATATCTAGGTCTTCTTATTACGATGGCATTTGTTAACCTTCAAATACCACCATACAAACAGGTGCAACAAGTCCAAGCAATATTGGCTTATCGACTGGTTTGGTTTGAACGTACAGTGTATTTATTGTAATACGATAACAGAGATCGGACACAGGTTCTAAAACCTTAGACTTCGCTTTCTTTATATTCACGACAATGACATAGATATACGTGTATTTTATGATATACATGGTGTCTATAAGATCAGATTTGAATATGAGTATACTAGAAAATATATATTATTCAAATGGTTATTGAGCTTACATTGGTAAATATTGACCGAGTTGAGTTTCAAAATTTGAGAATGTGTGACCGATATTTTACACTCAATGAATGCCAGTTTTCACCAATATCAGTTCAATAACTCCCTTATTAAGATAAACTATATTTCAGTTGTTTATGCGGATAATTCATTCATTTTCTTGTCAAGTTTAGAAACTGAAGCATTATTGACACTGTTGTGAATGCTTGCAATCTGACAATTACGCACGTTTTCAGCGTTCATCTAACTGCATCGATCAGTGATCGTATCTTGTTGTTTAACGTCTCACTCGAGGATTTTTCACTCATATGGTTATCAGTGATAGTGAACAGCTTCAAAATATGAATAACATTTGCTGGACCATAACTGTAGATGAAAGGTGAAGATAACGAACAGTGATCAATCTTATAATTCCTATAAGCAATACAAAATAGATAGTTGGACAAACACGGACCCCTGGACACACCAGAGGAGGAGTAAGCATCCCCTGTCGACGGTGATCAAGTGAAAATATTACAAGAATTGATACTTTTTGATAAAAATTGAAGCCGACTACCAGAGATTACCAAATGATTGCTGTTTTGCCATCGTTGTTTACAGCTTGAGTGCAATGACGTTAACTTCTACCTGGAACGTTTCGCGGCAGATCCTATTAAGGATGTTCGATTCTGACGTTTGATAATTCATAAAGAGTTGGCGTACAATAATGGCACAGGTATTGCAAACTAAAATTCTCCAGAATTTACTAAATATCATTAGCTTTATGATAATTATATACATACTTGGGGTAGATTGATGTACAATGCTAGATTATGGAATTTTTGACATCATCATTGAATTCCATATGCAGACCCGTAGGAAGCAATTTCACTTGGGGGGGGGGGGGGGGGGCACCACACCAAAGTAATTTACGACAAAAAAGTGATATCGACAAAACCATTAGTAAAAAGATAACTGCATAAATATGTGCAAGCATTGAAGTATACGTCATGTACATAAATCTAATTATGTACATAGAATCTAATTAGTTTCCCAAAAAAACCCTCAACTTTAATTTTAAGTTTTGTTTGGGGGTTTTTTTTTTTGGAGGGGGGTGTTAAAGATTTTTAAATTTTTTGTTTGTTTATATCTTTATCATTTTGTTATCAATCATTTCTGAGTCATAAGGTATTTAGTACTCGGTAAACTTTCCAAAAATCGCCAGTCTGTGTTCACTTTCACTTACGAACTCCTCAACTATTTTTTCTGGATTCAGTTCATCAGTCTCATTTTTATGAACATGCAATAAAAGCAAATTGTTTGTTCGTATTTGGCTCATTGTTGATCTCAGTGATGTTTTCAATCTTTTCAAGGCGGTGAATGAGCGCTCACTGGTAGCGTTAGTTGCAGGAAGTACCAAAATTAGTTTGAGAATTTTGAGGATCTCGGCAAACAGACTTTTTTCATTTGAATATCTGAAAAATTCAACCACACTTGGTATATCTGGCGTAAAGTCTTTTGGCAAAACAGTCTTTAACATTATAAGCTGGCAGTGAAGATCCTTTGGCTTCAAATCTGTATCATATAGGGTCGTGACAATATTGAATTCTTCTTCAAACGTTTGACTTGTGCAAGCCTTAATTACGAGGTTTTCAAGATTAACATAAGCTTTGTAACCTGGTTGGTCAAATCTAGATTTTATGCCAGCTAAAAGCAGATCTAATGCCTCGTAGAAATCTTTCCTATACATATCTGCACACGATGAAAAAGTATGTGCTGCTGTCCCATCATCAAGTTTACAAGGAATTTTGCGTTTTCTAGGAAGAACAGGATCATCGATGTTCATCTGTTTTGCTTTTTCAACAACTTCCACGTAAAACTGAGTGAAGATTGTCTCATCTCGGAGACTTTACAAAGCACTCATTGTCGTTGATGCCATTTTTTGACCATCACTCGCCGAGAGATTTGGAGCCTGCAGAGCCCTTGCCAAATTATCACTATAACGTAAAAGTTTTTCACTCAGTAAACACCCAAAGAAGAAATCAAACCTGCACATATAAGAAGCCACTCCCCTAATTCTGTTTCTCATTTCTACCTCACGCACGTATTGGAGGCTTTCATCCTAAACATTTCTTAGAATTTCATGGTTTGACAAAATGCTCAAAAATGTGCCGGCTTTTATTGTCCATCTTGTGGGACACAAAACTCTTATTCCCGCTGACGTTTTCTCTAGATTTTGGTCATTTGTTAATGTATTGAAAATCATCTCCCTTCTTGGAGGTTCTTTAATCAACTTTGTTATATCCTTTGCAATGTCCAGGGTGTCTCTAAGCAACTTACATCCCTTAATAGAATCACTGCAAGCTAGGTTAAGAGCATCACCATAACAGTGTATGTTAAGGGCTCTGGGTTCAAGTGCATGAATTTGTGTTGCAACACCTGTCTTTGAACCAGCCATAGAAGCAGCCATGTCATAACACTGGCCTCGTACTTTGTTGATAGGCAGATCGAACCTCAAAAGAGCATCTTTAATTGCTAGGGTTATTGAATTAGCCCCAATGTCAGAAAGACAGTATACCCCTAATAAATCTTCATAAGCGGTAAAATTTTGATCAACCCATCGAATGTATAAAACAAGTTGCTCTTTGTTGGAAATATCTCGTGTTTCGTCTGCCATTATTGAAAAGAACTCAGACGATTTGATGAAAGCAACAATTTGTCGCAAAACCTGCAACCCCATCACCTGCAAAATTTCATTTTGTATATCTGGAGCAACATAGTTATTTGTCTTGCGTTGTAGCCATTCCTGAAGCTGGGGATCGCGTTTAGCCTATAGCATGAGAAGTTGATTAAAGTTCGAGTTTTTCTCGTCTTTGTCACCCCTAAGAGCAATTCCTTGTCACCCCTAAGAGCAATTCCTTGTCGAGCAAGAAACTTCAAAATGTTTGTGGTTTTAAGCAAATGCTCTCTTTTAGACTTCTCGACTTCGTGCGTCTTTGAAAGACATTCTTCAACATCTTTAACCTCCTTCTTTATCGTAAACTCCCTTTCCATTGCCTCTTTATGGCAATCACTTTTCTCGTGTGCGGCGAATTTTGTGGTTGCTTTTTTCCAGTTTTTAAAACCACTTGATATGAAAGCTTTTTCTTTCTTGTGACAACTGAGTCTTCTTCTGAAATGATTTTATGCAAGGAAAACAGAATACAACATCTTTGATTTCTACATAATGTAACCAAGACCACCGATCAAACCAGGAGGCATTGAAAGATCTCATCTTTTTACCAAACTTTTTTGCTGGAAAGAAAATATTCCGTGGCTGATTTGGGGTACTACCGATTTCTGGTGTATGCCATTTTTCATGTACAACCTGGGCCTTTTGAATTGGTATTTCTGAGATATCATCTTCTGAAGAAGAAGAAGAATCAATAAAGGAAGCAACCTTAACATGTTTGTCTGTTTCTTTGTTTGCAGTTTCCCCCAATTTACCTGTTTCAATAGACTCCTCATTTGTGTTAGACTCCAAGAGTGGGGAAGGACTATCTTGTGATTGTTTTGGTTCAAATGAGCGATGAGGTTCAGAATCCTCAAAGGATAACCTCGAACGCTTTGAAAGAGGTTCCTCATGCTTGTGAATACAGGCAACAAAATGATTAGGTGTCCAACCATCTATTTTTGTAGCAATTGTTTGAGTCCACATGATGTGGATATCATCCTGATATTCTTTAGCATTAGCACGGTCAAGAGGAACAACAAGCTGATTATGATCTTGTCTGTTTACTCCAGGGTTTTGCACCTCGGGGAAAATCGACATGATTGGTTTCTGCAAAACGTTAGAAGCTACGAACATATGTAAAAGGCTTGAATAGTAACCGTTCTGGGTTGTTTTTATTGTTTCCTTTTGTAACAAAGCAATCAACTCACCAGTAATTAAACACTCTTCTGACAGGGAACTTTCAAAGACATATTGAAGTGAACTTTTGTTTGTGGATATGGTCACAAAAGTGTTTTCATTCGTGTAGCGCTTCAGGTTTGAAACAAGTTCAAACACAATTCGTACCCTCATTTCCTTAAAATTGTCCTCATATCCAAACACAAAAAAGAGAGAGTTCTGAATAAACAATTCCCATCACCATATATCTTAATCGGGATAAGCTCAGAAGGAGCATCATTTGGATAAAGCTCTGAGGAAACAGCATCTTTTCGAATATTCGAAGTTGGGATATTAGGTATGCTTGTTGGAAGAGGATATTTCTTAAAAATATGCCCTTTGAGTCTAACAAGAAAACTTAGTGCTCCCCATCCCCTTTTTCCTGCATTCCTTGCTTCTTCGTGCACTTTTTCGAAAAATGCCTTTCTTTCGTCCGTCTGGGTATACATTGTGAAATATAATCAAAGTTAAAACTGTGCGAAAGGTTGATCTTACACTGATACGATAGTGTCTACTCTTGGACCAAGAATGAAACAGGTCTTGACAGCCTGAGACTTCACAAGCTTTGAAAAAGTTGTTACACGTCATGACCTACGTCACATTGGGGGTGTTACGTCACTGATAAATAGTACTTCACACATTGTCGGGTTTACCTTTACCATAAAAACTGTGATGATAAAAAAGTCAACAATTCATCATATTAGCTTTACAAAAAGATTTTAAATATATACAAACGTTGAACTGGTATAAGGGCAGTTGGGCATAGACATTTTTGTATCAAGATGAAGTTTCTATGAACAAGCTATCTAATGAATTATTAGACCTTGAAAGTTAGTCAAGGTCACACATATTAGATACCTTTTGATCAGTCGTCCCTTGCGAGATTTTTTCACTCATATGAGTCGTCAACAAATACCGGTAAAGGACTTTAAACGACACTAGTGTCGGGCACTTTGCAAAGGAACAGTCATTACATATCATAGGTTTGACGCCAGATGCGGAGGTGGAAACGAGAACCGAATCATTACCTCATGATTACGACCTTTTGGATGATGCCCTAAGAAATGTTAAGGCATTAAGTGCTTTTCATAATATTTTTTTTAGTTAAGCTAAAGGACAGTCACACTGACTGACTCTGAGTCTCATTGATTTAAATGAACTTTCTGCTTAAAAATAATTATACATTACACTATATGTGAATTTTACTATATGAATTTTTTTGGGGGAAATATATTGGGGCACACCTCCCCCCGTGCCCCCCCCCCCGGTTCCTACGGCCATGATATGTAATGAACAATACTCTTCAAGTTCACCGACAGCTTAATTAAAAGAGGGTGAACATTTTCTTGATGTTATATTTTCAAATTTTATACACATAATAATCGACTCTTTTAAATCATTGCCTAATTTCAGTTTGAATGACAGCTCAAAACAGGATAGAAATAGCTTTAGATGTAATTTGTTTCAAAATAATTTTCCGAATAGTTCTCATCGTTGGTGGATCTTTTCCCCAGTGACATAATGTCTGACGTGTTTTATGCCAATTGTTGGGCCTTTTTTGACTACGGATTACTCCATTTATATGATCAAGATATTGGACTTACAGCGGATATGATCGATCGACAGGGGTTAATTACTCCTCCTGGCACCTGTTTTCACCTCTAGTGTATCCAGAGGTCCATGTTTGCCATACTCTGTATTTGTTGTCTTTATAGGAATCATAAGATTGATCACTGTTCGTTATCTTCAACCTTTCATCAATTGAATTGAATTTATGGAATTTTTTGTTTTGTCATGGTGACATCTAATTTTTATTACCCGATATATATGTTTGTCATACGTTTTCGTCAAATCCCAAATTTGGGCTACTACAGGAAGGGTCGGAATTCCAAAATGACTGTTGTGACATCTGATTGATTGAGGAACATTATCGTTGGAGAACGTCATACAAGATATGTCACAGTTTTGTACAGAAATTATACGCCTTCGTTGTTTTCGATGTTCCTTTTAAGTCCTTCTGAGCTCTTTTATAGAAAAGAATGCTTCATTTCAGAGTTTGAAATCATCCCTCGGGTTCTTATTGGCTGACGCAAATGGAATTCAAACTTCCTGTGAGTTCCTGTGTTATGAAATTTTCAACTGCATTAATTGAAAATCTAAGATTTAAACTACACTGTATATATTCATTGGGTCTCTATAATAGGGAAGCTTCTCTGCACCACTGAAAATATCTTAAACAAGAACTGTTTCCCAATTGATCATCTTCTGACAGATCTGCAGTGTAGATATTCCAGCTCCTGCTTCCCGAAAATCAGCTTACTCGAAGAGGACATGACCTTTCCATATACCAGTGTGAGGAGTCCAAATACGCTACAGTGACACCTGTCGGCGTGATTCCCAACTGAATCCACCAAAATCGACATCAACTCTCTTTCAACTATATCCACAAAAACATGTGTTGCTACACCTTATTATAAATATATCTTGTTTACAAATGATTATCCATTATAACTATTGTACTTTCACTTTTGGATTGAGTACTTCCTGTTATGACGTTTTCCATTCAAACATTCTTTTGTAGTTAGAGTAGCAACAACCATGCTCGCTAGGTGGCGCGTCATGTTCTATTTTTATTTCTACAGGAAAAGTGGGACGAGGTTCCACCCTATTTTTTACGGGCTAGTATGGATAAACCTAGAGCCTACGAATGATGCGAAGTTGATCGTTCGGATCTAAAATAGCTATATTTAGCGTATCTCACGTGATTAGGCACATTCCAGAACATCCCTTTGAGATTGAAGCGATTAAGCAGAGCGAGTATATGTAAACATTTACTTAACGATGAAATACGCAACAAAGAGTGACATATTAATACATTTTATGCATGAATAAATTATACTGAGGTCAAACATGGACGATAATTGCCCGTGTTCATATAGTATTTGATTAATTTAGATATCCAAGGAAAGATAACTCCCATTATTAACGTACTCACAACGTACCGGTGGAATACAATAATACAATGTTTATACATTTCTGAATGATGAGTGAATCTTTATTTTCATCAGAATCTTTTCCATCACACTCGCAGACCAGGTCCCCATACCCCTACCAGTGTCAAACTGTGACTGATAGCAGTGCGGTATTTAATTTGATATAGTCTAGAGGAAATTCGAAATATGGTAGTGGCATTTCTTCCTCACTGAATTAGCTGGATTTTTAACGTTTAAAGAAAAGTGGGGTATAGACTGGGGGGGTGGGGTGGTTACAATGCTATTTGCCAAATTTTCAACAATATTAATTACAAGGTAAGCCAAAAGGGGTCATAAGCTACAGATGATGCAATTTTCACTTGCAAGTTGCACTGCCACTAGTTACACTTAATTAGTGACTTACTTACAGATAAATAAAGTAACTTACAAATATTTTATTTATTTATTTATCTATCATTTCAATTTTTTTTAAATATCATGGTTTGTACTTGAAGAGTCATCGCAATAAAGGGACATTATTAGTGTTACAAAAAAATCTGATCATGCAGTTTATAAATTTCTGAAGTTTGAAAAAATAAAAATAAATAAATAAAAGATTCTGATACCACTCAGCCCCCGACTGGACAGAGAGTTTTGCTTCTGTCAGTTCTAATGCAACTAGCTCAGCCCCCAGACTGGCCAGAGAGTCCACTGTTTCGGTAAATTCTGATAATGATGCAACTCAGCCCCCCACATGAATTATTTTCTGTTTTGGTAGCTTTTACCCCCCCCCCCCACACACACACATAATCACCATACCTAACATGCTTTATTAATAGATTATCAAATTTTGTTAGCTAGTCTTCTGCACCAGGTAGAGTGATATCGTTAATAATCGTTAAGCTCTTCATGCAATTCGGCAGCACATAATACAAGCAAAATCTCAAGAAGAACACACACATGAATACTAATATATGTTTATTATTTAATTATCATAGGATACATTAATGAAATGCATAATGTAGTAACAATACTTAACGGAATTCAATGTATATGGATTTCATGTAAACATTATGATGACGCAATAGTGGATTTCTTCATACGGGTAATTTCAGCAGTCTCACAGTATCGTAAAATCAGATAAAAGTATACTATTAACAGTAAAATAAGGCAGAAAGACAAGAGTATCATATACAAATACAATGTATTTAGCAGATACATACAAGCACGTTGTTCACATTCATACCGAACTCACTTAATCACTAATGAATAGCTATAATGTAATGAAGTCCTTGGATATCAGATGTGAAATGACCACGTGAAAACAAAATGATTCTACGTATTGGCAGGATTATAGCTGATTATAGTTAATTGATGACAAAAGTCAGATGCTCTTGCTGAAAACAGCGATGATGGCCATTACAACTAGTGTAATTGTATTGCATATCACCATGGATACGCCTTGTGTCCTACACTTCAGAGAATCGTACCTGAAAAAGATGCAATAAAAATCATATTTATCACAAGTCATTTTAACATGGAAAAATAAGGCGTTGGAAATGTCGATTGCTTACACACAATATCATATCTATAAACTACATCGTGGGCTGTATCCTTATGTGTTTCGTACGAAGAATTCAGTTGCAGAAAATGGTGGAGTGAGAGTCCCATATATCAAAAATATGCATTTTTAAAAGAGCACTGAAAAACCTAATATATTGTGCAATATGCCCCACATACAAAGAGTTTTACATTGGACAAACGGGAAAACTCATCGCACGAGTTCTATTACAGAAACAAAAGATTTGAGATTCCAGTGTCCGCAATACCCCGTGCTGTCAACATTTTGCTGAATGTGGCAAAGAAAAACTCTAAATTTTCCCTTTTACAAAATGTGGAGCGACGATGAAATATTGCGTTTATCAAAGCAGGATTTTTCTCATAAAACTGTTTAATCCAATGATATGATTTTTCTTATCTAATGTATCTTATTTCAATGCTCCCAGAAGTAATCATTATGACGTCAACTTGAGCAAGGAAGAACAATAACGTATCTTAGCAACGTATAATTCAAACAAATTGTATGAAAAGCGAACATGGCGAAAGCGCTTTCAGTTTTTTATTGCGCAGACTGTTTCATTATTTTGATTGGATTTTAAATCACTTCTCATACCCTATTTCACCCAGCCCCATGCTCTTTAAACAACTTGGGTTACAATGGCATGTATACATTTTATCAACAAGAAACCTAAGGGCTCTGCTGTACCTCTGATGATTTTAAAATTATACCCTCTTTATTTCCGCAAAATTTTTTGACCCCATATTATGATCCCACCCAGGACAAATTTGAATCTCACACAACATAGGAATATATCAATTTTCAAATTGAGGCAGCCTACTGACATATAAGTTGATGTTATATGGTTCTCAACGGTCTCGTTTAAAGTCAGCATTTCGCAAATTCTATGATCGTTATGATGATCTAATAGGCAAATACAAGCTATAACTGTGTTGAATGCTGTCTGAAGTGTTTCATACCAATTTTTAAACTATTCTTTTCATACTAATTTTGACTACGGATTATGGCTCATGGTGGATGTGACCGATCGACAGGGGATGCTTACTCCTCCTTGGCAAATGATCCCACCTCTGATATGTTCAAGGTGTTTGCCATATTCATAAATATTCTATATGGTTTTTTTTTGGTTTTGTCAACGTTCGTTATCTTCATTCTTTATTCCTTCTTCGTTTTGCGGGATTTCTTTTAAAATCACAAACTTATATAACAATTGAACTGTCTCAGCAAATTGAAAACTATGGATCAAGTTATTGCCCTATTCATATTCAAATAAAGATTTCCGAAAAACATTTGCATTTGCTTTTGAATTTGACTGTACTCATCTTAAATTCCTAATGATTGGTTTGCACTTATGATTATTCAATATTACACCATTAATTTACTCTTTCATTGTACACTTTAGAATTTCATATGTACACATTACAAACTGATCGTATTGTTTAAAACTCCACAACATTTTCTCTATTACCTACAATAAAATTAATTGTAAAAACGTGAATTCTGTAAGACGTTCAAATGTCAAACCTTCATAATAATTATATATTTAATAATAAAATTTCTTAAACGGTGAAGATAACGGACAGTAATCAATCTCATAACTCGTATATGCAAAACAAAACAACAGAAAACTTTAAATCCTATAGGAATTTTTGGATACTTCTTTTAACGACCGTGTTCTTTCTAGCAACCTTAGCACAACTTCCTCTGATCAATCAATGCAATAAGTAATAGGAAATTGTTATGAAAACTACACGGACCTTTCAAAATGGTCAATACAACATTTAACAGGTCATACAAATGACATTGATGAAAAGTGAATATAATGAACAATGATCAATCTCACAACTCCTATAAGGAATACAAAATAAAGAGTTGTGCAAACACGTACCCCTGGACATACCAGAGGTGGGATCAGGTGCCTAGGCCTAGGAGGAGTAAGCATCCACTGTCGACCGAACACACCCTCCGCGAACCCCATGTGTTGATCAGGTAAACAGAGTAATCTGTTGTCAAAATCAGTGTGTCAAGAACGACCTTACAATCGGTATGAAACACGTCAGACAGCACTTATCTCATTGATAGGTTGTATTGGCAAACTGATTCATTACAACGACCATATAATTTGCGCAATGCTGACTATAAACGAGACTGTTGAAAATCCTGTAACATCAACTTGTTTGTCAATAGCTTGCCTCGATTTAAAAACTAATCATACACACAACAAGCTCTTGCGTATCGAATCAGTTAAGAGATATAAACACCATATGCAGAGGATTATGGAATATTGCTACATAAATATTGAAAGTTGACGATGGAAAAGCTGGAATCATTCCGCTTGTCATAAAGCTGAGTTGTCAGTTTGCCGTTAATATTTATTTTCAATACAATATCTAAGTACGAAGCAGATGTGGAGGACTCTGTGGTTTTTAATCTCGAATTTACAGGGATATCTCAAATCGACATATTACTGTGGAATCATTAGAATTCGTAGTAGCTCAATTTTCGTGGAATTCGTGGGTACCCCTCACCCACCATTTTACATCCTCAACGAATAAATACATTCCAGAGTTATTTTTCTTACAAATATATAAATCTACGAAATTACGTCCCCACGAACCCGTAAAAATTCAGCAATCCACGAAAATTGGACCTTACGAATTTAAATGATTCTACAATAATGAAAATGATTATTGTTAATAGATAAAACGTTGAAATATCTAAATGTGGAGTTGAAGGCCACAGCAAGATATTTGTTTTGTGTAGAAGCTTTTGAATAAACTCTGTTTCATAAGAATATAAATACAGGTTAGCTAACAAAGGATCACATTGCGTAACCATGGGAAATCCAACAGAGTGTTAAATGATTAGATCACCAACGACTACGAAGACATTGTCAATGAGGAACTCCAGCATATTTTTTTTATTTCAACTTCAGAGTACTTCTGTGTAGAATCAGAGTGATGTTTAGCAAAGTAACTTTTGGATGACTGATCACTAGTTACGAATATTTCCTATTTCCATTTCTGTTGAATAGTTTTGTTAAATATCCTGACTAGTTTTCGTTACCAAAGCCTTTAGTTAATGAAATAACCGAAATGAAAATTAAATACCTACGATAAATAACGATAGCTTCGGAAATATTCTACAAGTATCAGTGATTGATGACGTAGATATGACCGTGATCTACAGTGGGGTGTGCACGAATATAGAGCAGTTAAGCGATGTATCGTGCAGTAGCTATACTCCAGACTTTCTCAGCAAATAACTAAATCGTTCCATAATGCTTTCCTTATACCGATTTTCTGAATTGTGCTTAATTTAGGAATTTCACTTTTTCGCTATGGCTTTACTACAACGAACTTTATTTTGGGTAGGAGAGACCTGACAGAAGCGCGGGAACAACGTTTCTTCCCATAATCCTCTTCAAAATCAACAATATAGTTACTTATCTTTACTGCGCATAACTAATTTCTATTTTTAGTAGAATAACCCATAAACAGTGCACAGTGCTGATCATCTAAGTTTCCTCTTGATTAGAAAACATACATTTTCAAAAGAAATCATTATTTTCTCCATGAACTTTATTTTTAGTGTATAGATAAAATAAATAAATCAAACATCGTTTATTTTCTGCCCATTGTGAACATTTACAGGGACAAATCTTATATATGATTTCAATGAAGATACAATGAAGTTGTCTTTCATTATCCGGTGGGAGATGATTGTAAGATTCAAGAAAAGAGATTACTCTGGTTAACTAAAACAAATTGATTGCGAGGATTCAAGATAAACTCACAGATTGAAAAGTCCCGCCATTTTCTTTTCGTATTCGATGTCTACAAGTGAACCTTGGAAGAAGTTGCGTCCGTCTTTAAAAGGGTACTCGTAACCTTGGCGACATGCACATTTATAGGCGCCTCTGGAGAACTTGTATCCGGCGATGGGGGAGCACTGAAAAACACATAGACTTGATATTTCATTTAAAGCTAGACAAAAGACTGAACATAGTAACATATTTTCTTGCACGCGAATAAAATATGGTTTACAGCATTACATCATTGATTGTAGATGAATGGTGAAGATAATGAACAGTGATCAATCTCATAATTCCTATAAGCAATACAAAATAGAGAGTTATCTTTATAGGGTAAACGGAATTATCCGTAGTCAAATTCAGTGTCCCTAGAACGGCCAGCAATCGGTATAAAACACTTCAGTTAGCATCCAAACTCATGGCTATAGGTCTCACGGCGGGTGTGACCGGTCGACAGGGAATGCTTACTCCTCCTAGGCACCTGATCCCACCTCTGGTATATTCAGGGGTTCGTGTTTGCCCAACTTTCTATTTTGTATTGCATATAGAAGTTATGAGATAGATCACTGTTCGTCATCTTCACCTTTCATGTGCAGTGAAGACACAAGACAATCAAACCAGGTACAACGTCTCTCGTGGCATCCCTATTTTTGAGAAGTTTTTGGGGGGTTGTATTTCAGATTTATATCTGTTTATAGAAGGTTGTAACAAGAGGAATAGATAGACCTGATATGGTCATACACGACAATAGTGTGCCAAAACCAAATGTAAAATTTTAAAACGTAAAATGACACTGAAATAAGAGTCCATGACTATGGTGTTAACGATTTTTGAGATTTGTTTAATTTTTCAATGAGCAATATTTCTGTTTGATGTTTTTTTTGCACTGAAATGTACAAATGTTGTTTAACGTCCCTCTCAAGAATACTTCACTCACATGGAGACGTCACCACTGCCGGTGAAGGGCTGCAACATTTAGGCCTATGTTCGGCACTTATGACCTTTCAGCAGGGAGGGATCTTTATCGTGACACACCTGCTGTGACACGGGACATCGGTTTTAGCGGTCTCATCTGAAGGACCGCCCCATTTAGTCGCATTCTACGACAAGCAAGGGGTACTGGGGACCTATTCTAGCCC
Source organism: Ostrea edulis (assembly GCF_947568905.1). Taxonomy (NCBI): domain Eukaryota; kingdom Metazoa; phylum Mollusca; class Bivalvia; order Ostreida; family Ostreidae; genus Ostrea; species Ostrea edulis. The sequence goes on from NC_079164.1 coordinate 35,432,733, forward strand.
GGATCCCCACCGGAGAAAACAGATTCTTTTATACTATGCTATGAAACACTGGTGTAATAATAGAAATAGAACGATAAGTGATTTGTAAACGTTCATTGAAACCAATGAATACTTCAGACGTATTTATAATTGCCCAATGATCGGTCTGATGAGCATCAAAAATTATCCTCTAAACATATTCTATCAAACATTGCGTTACAAGAAATATTGATCATAGACCTTCATCGGTGTGCACTGTCTTGCAGAGGTAAGTACCGTGTGCCCTCCTTCGGGCAAGGATTAATCTAATGACAAAAGATAAATATGACGAGATAATTCACTACTGGTGTCATGTTTGATGTTCATGGTGAACCTGCAGTCTTTCTAAATAAGTCTTTGATGTAAAAATCGATGCTGACTGCAGCTGTCTGATACTGTATATATATTTTGAAAGATGATTTTTTTCTCTAAACTTCACTAGTTTCATTTAACTGACTCTTCAAATGAGTTCAATGGTCTGGTAATGACACCTAGTGATGCATACTTTTGACTCACTGTTTGGGACGGTCGAACAACGTCACCTTATGACTTACCGAGACAAAAATTGAACAAAGACACGAACAATGTGAAATTGTCAAATTTTCAGGAGAAACCGTCACTTCTTCATGACGATAGAATAATTTTATAGAAACGAATACTAAATAAATGAAGCAAATGCAAACTAGCACTAAAACTAAAGTACCAAGGCTGGGATAAAAAGATAAGTTTACATATTGAAAAAAAAAATGAAGTGTTAGAAGGACAAGTTTAAAAAAGTATGTTCTCAGCGAGAAATGATACTGAACTAACCAAATTAACTGTATGCGGGATGAGGCCAAAATCAAAGAATCGGTGAAATAGATCAGTATAATTAGCTGTTCATAACTTCGTTCCAAAGACAGGTCATGATAAGTATTTCGTACTTGGAGGTATGACTACATCACAGTTATGAAAATATTTAAAACCAGGGGACTAAGTATGGACATTAAAAAACATTATTATTGGTATGACATGAAAAAACTCAATAACTTCATCAGAATGAATGTGACCATCCCCCCCCCCCCCCGGTTTTTGCGGTTTACCCGAAGGTCTGCCCCACTTAGTCGCCTATTACCTGGCATGCTTTTTAAGACTTACTGTTTTAGATGGGTAGTGACTTTTTTTTTAATAACTATAGAATGGGTAGTGAAACCTGGCGGTGTTTATGAGATTTACTGTTTGGGTTGGGTAGTGACACCTGACGGTGTTTTTAAGACTTACATGTACTGTTTGGGATGGGTAGTGACACCTGGCGGTGTGCATGAGACTTACTGTTTGGGATGGGTAGTGACACCTGGCGGTGTTTATAAGATTTACTATATGGGATGGGTAGTGACACTTGGCAGTGTTTTTAAGACTACTGTTTGGGATGTGTAGTGACACCTGGTGGTGTGTATGAGACTTACTGTTTGGGATGGGTAGTGACACCTGGCGGTGTTTATAAGATTTACTGTATGGGATGGGTAGTAACACTTGGCGGTGTTTTTAAGACTACTGTTTGGGATGGGTAGTGACACCTGACGGTGTGTATAATACTTAATATTTGGGATGTGTAGTGACACCTGGCGGTGTGTATGAGACTTACTGTTTGGGATGGGTAGTGACATCTGGCGGTGTTTATAAGACTTACATGTACTGTTTGGGATGGGTAGTGACACCTGGCGGTGTGCATGAGACTTACTGTTTGGGATGGGTAGTGACACCTGGCGGTGTTTATAAGATTTACTGTATGGGATGGGTAGTAACACTTGGCGGTGTTTTTAAGACTACTGTTTGGGATGGGTAGTGACACCTGACGGTGTGTATAATATTTACTATTTGGGTTGGGTAGTGACACCTGGCGGTGTGTATGAGACTTACTGTTTGGGATGGGTAGTGACACCTGGCGGTGTTTTTGAAAGCGTTTTGGACGCTGAAGGACTGGTAACACTGGTTGATCTCCAGAGCCTCTAATGGAATGTCAACGGTAACTACGCCCCTGCAGAAAATCAAAATACCTTCATTAGACAGGCCAAAATATAAAATTACACAGTATTTGATTTGCACATTCAATATTCAAAATGCCCCAAAGGAACTAAAATCTCAAAAAGCCTTTGATGACCCAAATATAATCATGACGAATTATTTACAATCTCTACTACTATGAAATTTGCTATTTAAGTGCTGCAGACTTAAAATGACATGACAATGCAACCACACCTTGTCATCACTGAGTAGGAATGTAACGGTCCAGACAAGTTTCGGTTCGGTTCATGAAACAAAACGTTAATTTTCGTTTTTTTCGGTTCGGTTTTATTTTTTGTGATTGATTAAAATAACTTAATGATTTCAAGAATAATATGGCCCATGAAGTATTCTTTTTTCAGTACAAACTACAAACGCAAACATTTATTTCTAATGCATTTTATTCAACAAACCAACAATGAATAAATAATCTTCATTTAAAGTCGACATTAGGTACAATACAACAAGTAAAATAAGCTTTTAAGGTTTTGTTGATATACTAGCTGTAGGCGAGGTACTGTAAATTTTGAGCTATGCACGGTGCTTATAATTAAACGGTCGTAGCAGTAAGAATTCTTTAACGTGCTAACGCCTACTGCGACACATGATCCTCATTTTCAAAGTATTTAAAACACCCGTGACTCTCATGACTAAATGCCGAGCGTTTGGCGAAGGAAAAATCACAACCTATGATTATATCTCAGGTTTGAGTGTGTCTCGAACTCATGACCTTCCGTAGCTACCGCAATCATACCACTTGCGCAGTTTGCAGACTGATTGCTTTGTAAACAACTTCTGACTCTCCCTTTCTTAGACAATTAAGTATTCCCACTCTTGCGATTTCTTTCTACATGTCGCCATGTTTCGTTTTACTATTACCGATGTTACATGGAATCTCATTAGTTAGAATAACATTGATAAAGATATCTAACCAACCATAGCACGTTTAGCAAACCAAATGGAATATAGTACAAGGTAAATAAAACCGAAACGAAATTCGGAAAATACAAACTGAACTGAACCGAATGTGCATTTACCGTGGTTAACCGACTTTTCGGTTGACCGTAACAACACTATCACTGAGGTACTAACCGTGACAGCACTATCACTGAGGCACTAACCGTGACAGCACTATCACTGAGGCACTAACCGTGACAGCACTATCACTGAGGTACTAACCGTGACAGCACTATCACTGAGGCACTAACCGTGACAGCACTATCACTGAGGCACTAACCGTGACAGCACTATCACTGAGACACTATCCGTGACAGCACTATCACTGAGACACTAACCGTGACAGCACTATCACTGAGGCACTAACCGTGACAGCACTATCACTGAGGCACTAACCGTGACAGCACTATCACTAAGGCACTAACGATGACAGCACTATCACTAAGGCACTAACGATGACATCACTATCACTAAGGCACTAACCGTGACAGCAGTATCACTGAGGCACTAACCGTGACAGCAGTATCACTGAGGTACCAACCGTAACATGACAATGTGTACCAGAATGTTTAAGTTCAGACATTTCATAGTCGTTATGTTTGTATACTTGTACAGTTAAATTGAATATTGCGTTATCAATTGCAGCATCGGTTTTAAAAGTATACACATGTAAAACTTATACGGTACCAATTTTGATGCACCAGATCATATATCATATATTTGAATTATTAAAACTTTAAAAAAAACCAAGAGACTCATTGGCCATATCGTTCACCTGAGTCACTAAACCTTTGCTGTTGTGATTTTTAAAAAGATTGTTTTTTCAATGTTAACTTTCATGAAAAATTTTGACCCCATATTGTTGCCACAACGTAGTCCCAAAGTGTCAAAAACCTAACCGAATTTGAATTCACCCAGCATGGGGATGCCTCAATTTCCTGCATATTCCTATATAAAACTTTTAATCTTCCTGATGTAAACAAACTTGAATTTGAACCACCTGTAGCTGTTTGCATATCATATATGACGAAGCATTCCCTGCTGTTGTTCAGATAAAGATATCTTAAGATGTTTTGCTATGAATTCCCATGTGAAACTTTGATCTCCTATTGTTATCTCAACCTACTCCAGGGGATCATGGTTTCAATGAACTTGAATATGTACGACCTGAGGATGCTGACATACTAAATTGGTTAACCATTGCCCTTCTGTTCTTCAGACGATATTTCCTATATATTCTGATATAAAACTTTATCCCGTATGGTGATGCCATCCTACATCCTGGAGCTAGAAAATTGAACGACAATGATTCTGCATTACATGGGGATACTTGCATATCATGACTAATCATGGCCCTGTTCTTCTTCTGTTTCCCCTATATATCCGCATGTGAAACTTTAATCCCCCAATGTGGTCCCATCTACTCCCGCGACCATAATTTACACAAATTTGTATCTACTTTATGAAAGGTAATGATAACGAAAGTGATCAATTTCATAACTCCTACAAGGAATACAAAACATAAAGTTGGGCAATGGACCTCTGGACATACCTGAGGTGGAATAAGGTACCTAGGAGGAGTAAACATCCCCTGTTGGCCGGTCACATCACCGTGAGCCCTATATCTTGATCAGGTAACCGGAGAAATCCATAGTCAAAATCAGTGTGCCAAGAACAGCCTAACAATTGGTATGAAACACGTCATACAGCATTTGACCCGATGATAGGTTGTATATCAGGGACCTGCCGTATAAATATTCTGACCTTGTGATTCGTGAGTAGAAAATTTTAAAATGACCCCGACCCTATTATTGCATCTGTTCATTATCTCCCCTTTTGGAGGAAACATTGACTTTCTTTAGAACAAACTTGAACCACCTTTATCCAAGGATGATATGTGCCAAGTTTGAAATGATCCAAGTGGTGCTTTTAAGAACAGAAGAAGACTTTTAAAGTATGCCACATATTTTCACTAATTATTAATTATCTCCACTTCAAAAAGGGCGAGACACTTGATTTGAACAAACTCAAACCCCCTTTTAAATGCACGCTGTCATATCATCTGCGTGTTTTACACCTACGCTTCCCGCAAAAATTCAAACGCTCATATATTTGGACAATAATGAGTAAACTGGAAACGAGTCGGACGGAATCATTTCTTCGTTCATTCTTTTGATTTCAGTTGATCTTGACAATAACTTACAAACAACTTACTTAAATTTCAGTTTGGACCTAAGCCTATCCAAACCAATGAACGGAACAGCATACGTAATTACCCAGGCGTCCACACGACCGTCACATCGGAAGTAAGGCTGAGTCCATATTCCATGTGTAACACTAGGCGCTTTGTATCCCATTGGGTAGTATTCAAAGTTCACCGAGCTCGATCCTTTAATATCAGAGCGTACCTGTCAATTAAAATATATTTCAATTTACAAGAACGATAAAATTAACGAGAAAGTAAAGAGGAAGAAAGGAAATCCATTTGGTATTTACATAAATCACAAATATATGGTTCTATGTAGATTATGTTTTTAAGTCTAATGATAATGTATCGATATTGCATGAGAGTCCAGCACAAAATCTGTAAAGAAATTTCCTTCCACCTTGGTCTACTGTTAACATGACTTGTATTATTTCCTACTGAAAACGTGGACATTAATGTCGGAGTGGTAAACATAATTAATTCATACTAAATATGGTAAATCCTAATTTTACACAAAAATGGCTAATGTTTGCCTCAGATTCCTACTAAGCCATTGTTTTGTTATTTTCTGTCAAGCATACATGTATCTCTTTGTGAACTCAGCTAGTGTACGCCTCATTTTTACTCGTTCTACATCTGTGAAACAGGGTCAGTTGATTTTAACTGAACGACATAAAATCATATACTAGGATATCAATTCTAAAAGTTGACTTGAAGTAATTTGAGACGAAAATCGACGAAGTCAGCCATTTTGGATTTCACGTCGACTTGTAATGGTTGATATTTAGTGTTATTTTCTGTCAAGTTAAGTGCCTTGGTAATGGAAATAACAAATTAGAGTAAGTTTTATCTCTCGAAATCGTGTAATTAACAGTACTTGTAGATTTCCTAGATACCTTTGCCTTCATCCTGTACTTCTTAACGCCTGCAGTGTTCGTCTGCCAACGCTGGCGGATTCTAACGTACCAATCTTCATCAATGTATTTTTTCTTGAATCCTGCCGTGTCAATGGCGTACACGCTCTTGTCCCGCTTCCAAGCAAAAGGACCGAAGAACTCCCTCGACTTTCCATCCCAGTCCTCAAACACATGGGGTTCGAAGTATATGCCGCTGGATAGCACCTTGTAATCCGCCAAAACGTTAGCTAGCACCTCTCCAAACAATAATTCGTGATGAATTCTGTTCCCACCTTTAAGGTAACCAAAATTTTCACCTGGAATTACATTCTGAAACCAGTTGCTTAGAAGATGAGAAATTCGGAGAGCAAAGCGGGCCTGGGTGTCAAACTTGGTCTCTACACCGTATCCAACATCCCCAGGTAGGAGCATAGCTCGGTTTGAAAACGTTTTACAGTTATCTCTGTTTATCTTCTTGATTGTTTTGAAAATGCCTTGCATTCTGTCAAAATTCTTCTGGTCAAACTGAGCCTCTCGCCTCTTTCTCTTCTTCTTTTGTTTCTTTATTAGAGGCTCTCTATTGAAATCTTGATCGATGTAATCTTTTTTTACAGCTTCGCGTTTAATGGCGCGTGGTTGCTGCGTTTTTCTCACAGCCTCTCTTCGGACTGGACCATAGAATTGGCTGGCATTGACTGACCGGAGTTGGCGTCCAGTGTAGCGATCAGTTAAGAATAGATCCGATCCAGAGTCTCCTTCTACTTTTACATTAAGGGCGCTTGTGTCCACAACCGGAAGCACCCGGAGATCTGCGTAATGATAATGACATGTATAATGATAATAATCATGTTTATAAGACCTGATCATAGGCAAGGGAATCCAATAGCTAAAACATCTTCAATGAAGAAAGTTCTATTCAACAGAGCCACTTTGCAAAAATAAGAATGTTGTAAATCAACTTGCATCCTGTAAGTCGGCATTTGTAACCACCATAGATTTCAAATTCATAAGCTGTTTAAAATCGACTTACATTGTGTCGGTCGACAATTATAACCAACAGTAATTTCAAACTCAGTTGCTTTTTCCAAATCCCCGCCTTTCCATGGTGGTCCGACTCTTGGAGGGTAGCTGCGCCCGGAGTTACAGATGCAGGTATACGCCCCTCGCTTAAAGCCCTTTCCAGAAACATGTTTACACTACAAGAAAACAACTTTTGATATCAGTAATGCTATATTGATTATGTGGTATCTTCTAGGATTCATGATCGTAAAATAATAGGAGTTCACTTTTTCTGTTCATCAATTGTTTAATCCCTCTTACATATATGATTATCTTTCATCGGCGTACTATATATTTTATATCTCACTTCCATGAAGCAGGCGTCAGCAATGTGCCTGCATAGTCTTTTATCAATTTTATGCGCACCAGAGTGATCTTGGTTTTACACTCACCTGTGTTGTCTTAGTTTTACACTTGCTGACTCCCGACAAGAAACTTGGACCAGGGTTCCCGATACTGACTGGACAAGCGTTAAAGTCGATCTTCTTAAAGTCGATATCCATCACGGCCACGCCGACAAATCTGCAAAGGGACCGATTGACTATGAAATCTTCTCATCGTTCAAAGTGAATGAGATCTTTCCAAAAGTGCATACTTATGAAAGGTGAAGATAACGAACAGTGATCAATCTCATCTGTCTGACAGTAGAAACTTTGTTTAATTCTATAACAGAAAGATCGGGAAACAAAGGGTAACTGTCAGGGAAGTGGTCCTGACTAAGCCACCGAAGTTACACAAGAGCTCGTTACAGGAAAGACAAAACCTTAGGAAAAGTATAAGATGTTCTTACTTTGGTCGCCTGAGGTGGGTCCAGTTAGAATATCTCGGCATAAAGTCCACAATGGGTGCGACGGCGCTTACAACCCATTTGTTGGACATTTTGCAGTCAAAGTAAGCATCGGTAAAACGTACAGGCATGTACATATCGTCTGTGTCACCAATACCGGGAGAATTCGGACCAAAAAACGGGGTGGTCTGAAACTCGTCATGTAGCCAGCGCCCCGTTCCATTGGCATATTTGACATTCACAGCGTAAGTAAATTTTTGCACTGAGTCCATTGTAGGTTCATTATCCGGAAGCCAAAAGCTGTACCAAGGGGCCATTTTATAACCTTTGTGTGTGTAGTTCCCTATAGCCCCGATATCCTGCACTAACGTTGTTCTTCCAGTAGGTTCTCGGAGAATAACTCCCATATCGAATGTATCGTCAAATCTAAAAGATCGAACACCGAACAACGGGAGCGTCTTATTGAAGTCAAAGTTTGTCATCCAGTTAGGATAATAGTTGTGGTTGTCAAACATGAGAGCTGATGCGTTGAAGATCCCCTTGTTAGCGTTGGTATCCGCCGTTACAGACACGTAGTTATAAAACCACCCTGGCTGATACTGGAAGTCTGTCTGAGATTTGTTTAACTTTTGAAATATGTAGCTGTAAAAGTAAGCCCTGTTTAGTGCCATATTATGCATATGAACAAGAGCAGTTCGGTTTTTGTACCAGATTTTGTTCAAAAGTTGGTTAGCTCTCGGAATCTGAGATACGCTGTGTTTGGGTAAGGTCATCGCCTGTTGCGTTTTTGCTTTACAGTCCTTGGTTTTCTTTATAGCTACCATAAGTCCGTTTATTTTACCATAATTATCCTTGGGTACCCAGTCAAATATACTCTTGTCACAAAGTGTGACTGTCGCCATCACAATGATAACCACACACACTATTCGTTCCAGCCTTTGCTCCATGGTGGGATTTTTTCTGGCTCCCCTGTGAAAATCAGAGGAAGGAAAAAAGTATTGATATACTTTGGGTTTAATGAATCTAAGAGGGGCGGGTCTGAACACGAGAACTGCGAGGGATAGCTTGGTAGCTACGTTGCCAATGGTTTTTGAAAAAAGCATATGAAATGCGTACTGAAGCATTTTAGAGTGCATGTCACCCTATTTGTTCAGATTTGAATTAGGGACTACGTTACAAGTATGATATTAGATGACAATGTTATATTTTTGAAAAAGTACTTTTGATTCATGCAGTTTTTATGACTTTGTTCCCCTGGAAAAATCGATTTCATAAGCTTGTCACTTTCCCCCTTCAACTCTATACTTTAGAAATACTTTGCTGTTCTTTCTTTTATTTCTAGTTTAGTTTGGTTCCAAAAATAGAAAATGAATAATTGTATGATAGTAAATACTAATACTAGCGACAAAAAGTAACACAGAAAATGAACATTTATATAATAGTAAATACTGACTACAAAAAGTTCAATACTGACTACAAAAAGTTAAATACTGACTACAAAAAGTTCAATACTGACTACAAAAAGTTAAATACTGACTACAAAAAGTTCAATACTGACTACAAAAAGTTAAATACTGGCTACAAAAAGTTAAATATTGGCCTCAAAAGTTAAATATTGACTACAAAAATTTAAATACTGACTACAAAAAGTTAAATACTGACTACAAAAAGTTAAATACTGGCTACAAAATGTTAAATACTGACTACAAAAAGTTAAATATTGACTACAAAATGTTAAATACTGACTACAAAAAGTTAAATACTGACTGCAAAAAATTAGATACTGACTACAAAAAGTTAAATACTGGCTACAAACGTTAAATACTGACTACAAAACGTTCAATACTGGTTACAAAAAGTTAAATACTGGCTACAAACGTTAATACTGACTACAAAATGTTCAATACTGGCTACAAAAAGTAATACAGGCTTCGTTCGTGTTAGCTGTAGAACTGTAGCTCTCCGAAAAAAATATTGTATGTGGCTTTAATGAATATTTGAAGGTATGTTTGGACACAAGTAAAGTAGGAAAATGTGTTAGGAATTTTTTAATATTAAATTTATGAAATGGCAATGTAAAAATACAACAATATACTGTAAGGCCTCAACCGTGCGCATTTTTTTCTGCGCCGTAAATCAAAGGTTTTTATTGGAGATGAATCTATAGCTCTCTGATGTCCCAATATTTTCCCAGAGAGCATCGGTTCTGCGCCTACGTTCATGGTACAATCCCGTGGGGATCCGGCTTAGAATTGGTCCTCAGTACCCCCTTGCCTGTCGTAAGAGGCGACTAAAGGAGGCAGCCCTTTGAATGGGACCGCAAAGCCCGAGATCCCATGTCAAAGCATGTGTGGCACGTTAAAGATCCCTCTCTGCTCATTGGCCGTAAGCGCCGAGCATAGACCTAAATTTTGCCGACCTTCACCGGCAATGGTGACGTCTCCATACGAGTGAAACATTCTCGAGAGGAACGTTAAACAATATACATTCAATCGTTAGAAAGTATTCAGACGAACTGCCAAAATGATTTAGTTGAGGATCTACATAGTGAAAAAACATCAACATCAGTTCACATAATAGGATCTGGTCTCCCAATTCCCCCTAAACCCCTTGTATTTTGTTTGTGTATGAAATTGAACATCTGATTTGGTCCCAAGACAAAAAGATGGTGTATCTCTTTAGTCTTCGTCTTCATAGAAAAGCAAACAGGGACAGGGGAAGGGTTTTTAATGGATCTTTAGTGTAATTACACATTTTTAGATGAAGAGTTCTTAAGATTTATAGCATACTTCAAAACGGCTTTCCCGTTATGATCAGTACTTATTTCTTGTATACAATTGTTCAATACTTCAAAAGAAATACCAAAAATACCCTGTCCTTAAAGTTCACGGCGCAGTATGACACTTTGAATTTTAACCTCTTCATTTCAATATTTGTTCGTATTTTCGATGAATTTGCCTGATAAGGCTATTCATTTCAAAACGCACTGAAATAGAAATTGGACACGACACGGTCTGTAGCGATGCAATTTTTTTCCCGTTTTATTTTGTGTTGAATTGCAAGCGCCAGCACTTATCATGAAAATTTTCAGTAGGTATCTTGTCTAGATGGGAAATTTTTATTCAAGGTTACAAAGTTTTCTCTTTATATAGAAAGAGCGCACCAATGTCACTTTCACGGTTGGATGCGTGTGTACTGTTACACCTGATAAGATTGTTTTCTTTTTAGTGACTCGGACTCTATGAGACTCAAAGAAGTATGCTTTCCGCTGGTTATCCATTCAATACAATCATATTTGAAAATTAAGTTTGATTCAGTAAGTTAGAAAACAAAACAAAGCAAAGCAGAAACAAAGACAGGAACAAAAACAAATTAAAAACAACTGCAACAAAACAAAACCAAAAGAAAAACGAAAACTCGACATATCCATACTTTGGTTAGGATATTTTTCAGTGTAGATGAAAGAAGTTAAAATTGAAAAAACTATGACAAAAATAATCATCTTATACTAGGAATATTTAACGAGAAAATCGTCGTTTGAATCCGGCACGTAGCAACAGGGTTCGGGGGAGGACAGCGTTTTTCCTTATATAGTTTATGTTCGTTGATGTTGCATGCTACATTCGTTTTATTAAGTGGGTAACCCACTCACTGCCTCCACCCCATTCACCCCATTTACGGTTTGGGCAGAAGCACCCTTTTAGAATTTTATTTTTAATCATTATTATCATTATTATTATTTTATCATTTGGCTTGTCAACAATCTTTAGACTATTGTGAACTCAACCTATTTTTCTAGTTGCCACACCCCACTTTGAAAACAATTCTACGTGCATTTGAATTGCATCAGACAAGGGTGTAAAACTAGAACTATTTGTTTTATCACCTTCCAGAGTTTTATATAATATATTACTATTTATTATATAGCTAATAAATAGTCAATTATAAAATCTGCGTAAAATCTAGAGAATGTTAGCGTTCAATATCCTGAGATTTTATTGAACGCTAACTTTGCATTGCGTAAATTGTATGCGCCCGAAACATTCCGAATATGAGCGTTCAATATTGACGTTACCGTAACGACGCAAACAAGCCAAAATGGCAGACGACGGTCCTCCGAATCTGACAGAGCCGGTATTTGATATTTACTTAAGTAAAATGTTTTACTGTACATAAATTATGATGCCCCCATTTACAAAATCAGTTTGCTTCATGCATTAATGACGGGTTAAATATTGAACAGTTAAGAAATGCATGCTGTTATTGCACACTTTCACCTTGGATGCCAAAATTGATGATATCTCGTCTATTTTGGAGTAGTTTGAGTGAAGAGGGATATAATTTAACAACTAAACACTTTAGCTATATAATAAAAGGGTTATTGAACTTATATAGGTGAATATTGGCACTCGTTGGCTGTCAAAATGCACTCGCAAGCTCGTGCATTTTCACAGCCAACTCGTGCTAATATTCACCAATATAAGTTCAATAGCCCTATAGTATTGAAAGTCACGTCTGTCCGTGCCGCACAAAATCTGATCACATGGATTTTTCTTGTAATTTTAGTATCATTTCTCATGGACAAATTGGTTCTATTGATCAATATGTTTCATTTCTAGCGCAGTGGCAACTTGTCTGATAGTGAGTGAAATCATAGTTCAGCTTCCAATAATTGTACCGTGAACTGGAGTTCTAACAGAACAAACATACTGACACGGTGAACTGTTCCAATGGTGTTCTAACAGAACAAACATACTGACACAATGAACTGTCCCAATGGTGTTCTAACAGAACAAACATACTGACACGATGAACTGTCCCAATGGTATTCTAACAGAACTAACATACTGACACGATGAACTGTCCCAATGGTGTTCTAACAGTACAAACATACTGACACGATGAACTGTCCCAATGGTGTTCTAACAGAACAAACATACTGACACGATGAACTGTCCCGATGGTGTTCTAACAGAACAAACATACTGACACGATGAACTGTCCCAATGGTGTTCTAACAGAAGAAACATACTGACACGATGAACTGTCCCAATGGTGTTCTTACAGTACAAACATACTGACACGATGAACTGTCCCAATGGTGTTCTAACAGAACAAACATACTGACACGATGAACTGTTCCAATGGTGTTCTAACAGTACAAACATACTGACACGATGAACTGTTTCAATGGTGTTCTAACAGTACAAACATGCTGACACGATGAACTGTCCCAATGGTGTTCTAACAGTACAAACATACTGACACGATGAACTGTCCCAATGGTGTTCTAACAGAACAAACATACTGACACGATGAACTGTCCCAATGGTGTTCTAACAGAACAAACATACTGACACGATGAACTGTCCCAATGGTGTTCTAACAGAACAAACACACTGACACGATGAACTGTCCCAATGGTGTTCTAACAGTACAAACATACTGACACGATGAACTGTCGCAATGGTGTTCTAACAGAAGAAACATACTGACACGATGAACTGTCCCGATGGTGTTCTAACAGAACAAACATACTGACACGATGAACTGTCCCAATGGTGTTCTAACAGAAGAAACATACTGACACGATGAACTGTCCCAATGGTGTTCTTACAGTACAAACATACTGACACGATGAACTGTCCCAATGGTGTTCTAACAGAACAAACATACTGACACGATGAACTGTTCCAATGGTGTTCTAACAGTACAAACATACTGATACGATGAACTGTTCCAATGGTGTTCTAACAGTACAAACATACTGACACGATGAACTGTCCCGATGGTGTTCTAACAGAACAAACATACTGACACGATACCCTATATGGTGTTCAAAAAAAGAAAGATTGAACGCGTTGTGACTGCATCACAGATACGGTAATTCCAAAACGCCACCCCAAAAAGTCCTCCCTCCCCCTTGAAGATCAAGATCCCTTAGACTAAAAAAATGAAATCACTTCTGGTCGGTTTTTCAGGATACTCCGTCAGTTTTGTGAAATGCAAGGGATGGTTGGGATTGTGGGTTGGGGGGGGGGGGGTATGTTATCGAATGTCGAATTAGATCTATCGAAAGTCAGTGATTTTGTTTATGACTTGAAGTTCTAATACTGATGAATAAAGAGAAAATAAAAAAAATTAAGCTCACATATTATGATTACGTCAAAAGTACATATGATACATGTATCATTGATTTGACGCATGTAATTCTGTGCAATATTGCAGAAAAGGTGATGATCCAATAAATATTAGGGGTGTGCACTCCCTCTTACAGTTCGCCTGTGTGTTATCTATAGGGTGTACACACTCTCTCTAAGTCCGCTAGTCATTAAAACACTTTCAGTCTAAATTTTCCCACTCAAAATTCTATATATGGTTTCCAGTGATCCAATGTATATTCCTGATCGCAGAATCTTGCTGAACATTACAGTGTATCATATGTATAGAATGCAGCCATACTCAAGTGTGCTCGCTATGAAAGATCAACAGGTGTGTGCATTGCCTTGCTTTGTCGCCACAATAATTATTTTAGGCTAGAAATATATTTTTAAACTGATTTGCATGGCAGTATATGAATGACAAATTTGCACTATTCAAAGGGGTGTTCAAAATCAATGATACGAATATGAAGCACTTTAGCACTGAAGGGTTGTCCTTTCTTATTCCCTCCCCCTTTCCGTTTAGTAACATAAAATGTTGTTATTTTGATCAAATCAATAAAATGTTACACTATGAATTTCACTCTTTCTGTTTAAAAAGAGCATTCGTATGTTTTGCGTATATATCTTGTATTCCTACTTTGAATCGCATTGGTGTTGTTTTCAGTAATAAATCACGTACATATGTTTTACCCTAATATGTACAACAAAACTTAATTAATCTACCAAAAAAGGAAGAAAATAAAAGAAAAATTCTCCCTTTTGAAACATATCAGTGCATGTGCGCGTGTTCATTACCAAACTATACAATTAGAGACTCTGTTTAACCTTGAAGTAGCTAATTTTATCATCGCTTCTTCAAACATCCTTCTTGTTGTCCGATTTCTTACTGTTAAAATTAAACAGTTTGATGCTGTGATTCAAATTTCAAAGAATAACGAAATTCAATTTACATGTGCTACCATTGGAGGGATTGTATTTCAACACAGTGAACAACAAATATCGGGTCTGTGGAATTGATTTTTTTTTTAAAGAAAAAAAGTATTATAATCGTAAATACGTAATGAAGACGCATCCGAAATACCAAAATTCTCCTTGTTAAGTTTTTGGGCTGAACTTATTGTATTTTTATTTACTACAATTAATTGATGCTGAGGATTTTGTTTGAATGAAAAAAAAAGTAACTTTTGTTACTAACTTTCATAGAAAAAAGATTCCGATATGGTGAGAATATTTAATGTATTGTTATGGAGCGTCTTCCCTTGATGGCGGCGGTTTTACATATTAGTTTGAAATGATAGAAATTCACAAACACTTAATAAGTTAAAACATTTTGATTCTAGATGTTTTTTCTTCTTCTTCTTTTGGGGGTGGGTGGGTGGGTGGTTTTTTATTTTTATTTTATTTTTATTTTTTAGTATTATAATCCTCTTACATAGGAACTAAAGCTTACCTTTCGTTTTTATTGAGTCAGGGACATTTCCAAGTCCCTCTCAAAGTTATAACTAAAATTTCTGGTACATCCAAGAATTAAGAACACAGTTTGAATTTAAGTTCCCAGTATTATTATTTCCCCCCTCAAATATAGAGGATCCGAATTAGACTGGAAGTAAGAGAATTGAGGGTAGACGGCCTTGAAACGGTGACGCTGCGAGTCCACCCTTCACACTCCAACAGTTTCAGGCTCTATTGTAAAATATACGCTGTGTAGACCATATGCGGATTTAAACTTTCCAGTTAGGTATAGATTTCACGGTTAATGAAGAATGAAATCTATCATTATAACTGGATTTTATTGAAAGGCGTTAAAAAAGACATTTGTTGATTTCATGGAGTTGATTAAGATTTTATTATTATTATTATTTTTTTTTTTGGACACCTGATTGATTAGAATGATCAGATTCATTTCCTTAGCTAACAGAAGGGACCCTGCGTACTTCATTTTGACTGCCAAACTCAAAGGACGACTCTAAGATCAGACATTGAAAATATATCATGGCGATATAGTGTGCTGAAGTGGAAGTGTTGGTGTAATCAACTGTAAAAACTTGTAACTTCTTTACAAATTTAACGTGTTTTTTTTTTTAAATTATCTTTTTTTCCATTTCATTATTTGGGGGGGGGGGGGTGATGTTTAATGTTGTTTCATTACTATTATTTGCTTTGTGGAATGTGCATGTCATTGACAATGCATTTTTATCGTTATCTTGTGTGGAAGGGAGCGAATCAGGAATGAGTTTTTGGAGGCGGTTTATTGCCTATACGACGTTTTATCCATTAACAATAATAACTTTCATTTACATGTCGATTCGATGTATCCCTATGAGCTCAAAATAAAAGACTCCACAGAGTCGTCCACTTCTGCTTCATACTTAGATATTTTATTGAAAGTAGATATTAACGACAAACTAACAACTCCACTTTATGACAAACGGGATGATATCAGCTTCTCCATGGTTAACTATGGTCAGCTTTAAAATCGCAAGCTATTGACAAACAAGCCGGTGGTACAGGGGGGTTCAACAGTCTCGTTTAAAGTCACCATTTCGCAAATTCTATGGTCGTTATAACGATCTAGTTTGCCAATATAACCTATCATTGGGTTAAATGATGTCTGACGTGTTTCATACCGATTGTTAGACCGTTCTTAGCACACTGATTTAGACGAAGGATAACTCCATTTACATGATCAAGATATAGGGCTCACGGTGGGTGTGACCGGTCGACAGGGGATGCTTACTCCTCCAAGGCACCTGATCCCACCTGTGGTGTGTCCAGGTGTCTGTGTTTGCCCAACTCCTTATTTTGCATTGCTTATAGGAGTTATGAGATTGATCACTGTTTGTTATATTCACCTTTCATTCCAGGGGAAACTCTATACTGAATGTGTTTAATGAGAGAAATACTATACTGGACGCTATACCAAAGGGATCTAATCCGGACCCTTTTTTTCGGGGAAAATTTTTCACTACTTAAAAGATATCAATAACACATCGAAATATTTTCGTTTTAGAGTATCGATGTTTTAACATAAAATTTCCTCCTGTATGGTATTCCATCGGAAAAATGCACCCAGGTCAGAATTTTCTCCGCTAAGGGGTCTAGTGTATGAACAAGTAAAGATAACGGACAGTGGACAATCTCATAAATCCCATAAAGAATACAAAATTAAGAGAAGGGCAAACATGGACCCCTGGGCAAACCAGAGGTGGAATTATGTGCCTAGGAGGAATAAATATCCCTTACTGACCTGTCACATCCGCCGTGAGACCAGATCTTGATAAGATAGACGGAGTAATCCGTAGTCAAAATCAGCATGTAAAGAACGCCCTAACAATTGGTATGAAACACGCAAGACTTCATTCAACCAAGTGCTACCTTATATCTGCAAATTAGATCATAATTGCCGTAGAATTTGCGAAGTGTTTCAAACGAATCAATTGAGAGACATTAACATAATTTGCAGTTGATGATGGAATATTGCTACACAAATATAGGAAGTTAACGATGGAGAAACTGAAGTCGTCCTGTTTGTCATAAAGTTGTGTTATTAGATCGATATCTGTGTTCAATAAAATATCCAAATATGAAGCAAATGTGAAGACTCTTTGGTGTATTTTATTTGAGTTCACCGAGATCTATCGACATATGTATGAAAATAAGTATTTTGATAGAGAAAACGTCGTCGATATACAGATATCTAAATGTCGAGTTCAAGGCCACAGCAAGATATTTTTCTTTTCATGTGGAAGCTTTTGAATAAATTCTCCACCATAAGAATTCAAAAACGAAAAATCGAAAAACAAAACGGGTTTGCTAATAATAGAACACAGTTTGTGCCCAATAGAATTCCAACAGACAGTTGGAAGACCTGTTCACCAAGGACTATGTGAATACCTGTATTGCCACTGAAGAACCCCAACGTCCTTCAATATCAACTTCAGAGTTCTTGTATGTAGAATCAGAGTGGTGTTTAACAAAACAATTTTAGGAATGACTGAGCATACGATATGAATATTTCTGTGTTCCTTTTTCATTTAAGCAAACAGCTTCCTATGATGTCAGAAAGTTACTATCCTTTAAATAAAAGGACTGCAATACGTGAAATATAGACGTGTTTCTAACAGGAACTTAATATTCTAAGATGAAATAAAACTGTGTTTTGCACATATTTATTATAAGTCTTATTACTAAAGCTGTAATTATATATAGACCCAATGGAAATGAAACATTTCTGTAGCTTTGACATTTAACCTCAGAGTTATGACGGTGGCGGATCTAGAGAGGATTATGACAGTAGCGGATCTAGAAGGAATTTCGGGGGTTGCAACCCCCTCTTAGGTTGAATATTTTGTTTTAAAACAAAAAGTTAACTGTTTGTCATTTTGCGGTCTTCAAATAAACATTCCCTCCTTTCTCGAGCGAAAAAGATACCAAAACGGATCACAACCCTCTCCCCCTTGAAAATTCGGATCCATCACTGAATCATATAAATCTGGCTACAAACTATTGATGCTTACTTGCTTGAATGTCTTTTTTTTCATTTCTAAAGCTCAACACAACTTCACAAATGATATCCATTTTAAGATATGAACAACAATATATATCTTCCTTTGTTGAGCGTTGCTGAGGTGAATTTGTCGTCTTGTAAAGTTTTATGTGCAAATTAATAAATTACACTCCATAAAATAAAGAATACTAAACACTGCTTTTCATAAACCATACAGAACTTTTTTTTAATGAAACATTGCTGATTTCGATGAACGAGCAAGCTGACTTTCTTCCCCATGTGTACAAGGCCATTTAGATCGTATCTATAAATAAAGGTCGCATCACTAAGCCCCAGAAGAATTTTTCTCGACTTGACAGAAAAGGCTTAGGGATGATCCGATCGGCTTAACGTACATTCGGGCATGCGCAAGCTGACTTTCGCCATAGCATCCGGTTTAAGGTATTTACACCAGAAATTATTTTCACTATGTATTACTATATCGGGAACATATCATTAAAAATCAGTTTGCTACAGAAAATTGATACCGAGTAATGCAAACGGAAATATTTTGTGTTTCCTGTCTCGTCTACCGACAACGAAAAATCAAAGTACTTTAAGTACTCGTGGGAGTTGAACATTGTGGAAATTCAGTTAGAAAAGATAGTACTGGAAGGGTAGGGGGATAAATGACTGAATATTATCATGATTTTAGATACAAATCAACTGTTGCTGTTTTTCAAAGCGTTACAACAGCAAACATGGATAAAGGAAGGCCCATGGGCCACAACGCTCCTCGAGTAACTGAAGTCGTGTTGTTGTTTTCTAGAATTTCACCCCTTTATATTCTCATGAAAAATGTGACCACATATTATGGCCCAAACATTCAAATCAATATGGTTATCAATGCCTTGCAGTTATGAAAAAGTTTTTTCCCCTGTATATATACATTCAAGTTTAATCCTAGTTATAGCTAATTCTAAGGATTCATTACTTGAAAAGGTAGTCCAATAGGTTAAACTGTCACCTGAGTATACTACAGTCCTGTAGAGGATCAATGGAATGGTAAATAATTGTATAATAACTCAAAATAAATGAAATGCAAAAAAATTAAAAATTGTCGGGCATCGGAAATGCACAAGCCGAGTTGCGCAAGGAATGGGCATAGAGGGAACCGGCAGAAAAGTTTTCAAGAATTATCAAGCAGGGAGCAAAATTTTGCGTACATAAATTTCAGCCGACTTAAATCCTTTGTGACCTTGACCTTTAACCCTTGACCAAAATCAATAGGCTTCTTTGTCTCATCAAGGGCGATGATCCATCTAAGTTTAATTGAGATCCTGTAATTTGTTAAAAAATTATAGTGCAGAAAACAAAATTTTCTCCAAATTTCAGTCTATTTATAGCCAGTGACCTTGATCTTTGACCTAGTGACCCCAGAATCGATAGGCTTCCTCATCTTACTGACGGTGACAATCCATCTAAGTTTGAATGAGATCCTATAATTTGCTCAAGAGCTATGGTGCGGAAATGAAATGTTGATGCGTGCCCGCCTGCCCGCCTTAAGGCACTTCATCGGATCATAAGCCGAGTTCGACTTCATCGCAACTCCGCTAAAAATGAAACACTAGTCAAATAATGTTATTTATTGCCAAGGTATTTGGGATATTATACTGTGGCTCAAACAGGGGGTGAATGAACCTGACAGTATGCAAAGCATATAGTGGAATCAGACTTGTGATGCCGGAAATCTATAGTGATTAATAAACTATACATGTACAAGATCCATAACTATTTTTTTTTCAGTTTGTGAGGGAGAATCCTCATGTCTCTTTCATCTGTAGACAAATAAACAATGTGTTTTGACCAGAGCAATTTCCAATCCTTTTTGCAGCATAAATTCAACATTGTGGCAACTGGGTTAAACTTTGATAGTGAAGTAATACATAGCAGCACCTTATCCCATGCTCTTAAAATTTCTGTTTGACACAAACTCATGACATCCACTCAAACATTACAGAGTGCAACAAAATTCCATTGTAATAGGGGATTCAAAATGGATAACTGGTACAAAATATGGTACATACTATTCAAAAAGGATAATGAATTTGACATACTGATGTCTTGGAAAAGGAAATTCTGACATCGGGGCTCTAAGCGTTTTCAAACATTGTCATTTGATAAAAGTGTTCTACATTTTAAAAAATAGAGATTAATATTTCTCACATAATCACCAGTGTGAGATTGACTTTACCCATGTGAGACAGCCATGTGAGATTTCTCTGTCTCACACTGCTGCGACGTCATTTGATTGTGACGTCATATATTTTCTATGATTTACGTTACACGGTGAAGATTTACGTTACACGGTGAAGTAAAAATATTTTGCATTGTTATCTTTGAATTTTAATTTATATAGCTTTCTGGCGGACAACCTTGGGTTTTTTAGTTTACACTAACAGTGTAAACCATTTTCGGGTATGCTCTTTCTGCCTGTCTAATTAGTTTTTGCATCGAAGTTCAAATGAGGATTTTGATAATTTAGAATTTTCTCAAAGCTCCTAAATTTATACACTAAACTGTAGGTAAAATGTGAGAAAAATAATCCTTCATTATTTACTCGTGTGGGATAGGGAAATTCCACCTCTGGAACAAGATTCGCTGTCTAGGACTCGGCAAAGCCTCGTCCTAGACTGCGAATCTTGTCCCCTCGGTGGAATTTCCCTATCCCACACTCGTACTAATGAAGGATTCGATTAGTCTTTACATACATAGGTGAGAAAGTTTCCATTATTCCTAGCCGAGACATACCATGTATGCGCAAAAAATTCATAAACAAATATCACACTACTCACGTAGAAAATGTGGACCTTACCGTCATCAAGCGCAGCGAAACACGCCATTTCGAGATTATAGTCGACGAAAGCTCGGTAACAGTAATGAATAAGGTACACTCATTTTGTATCTATTTTGTGACTTTCTTTATTAAAAGGAACAGTTCTCTAATGTGTAACGTGCAATTACTACGTAATTCAATAACTTGAAGCATGAAGAAGTTTCACTTTGCCACCGGATATAAGAAATTTTATTTCGTATTCCGATCCCAATCGAAAGTTGTTGACTGGGAATGACGTGTTTTAATTCAATCTACATGTAACATCAAGCATTTTTTATATCACATTTAAAAAAACCAAATATATACACATACACAATGTTGTAGAGTTATTTCTTGTAAATTTTCTGAGGTTTCGCACCATATTCGATATTTCGCGCCACGGTGTCAATAGGGCTTGTGTGCAGTTGTCGTTCGTTTCCCTATCAATGTTTATAGGTGACGCTGCGCTACAAACGATAATTTTCAACCTTATCTTTTATTTTTCTATGTATATCAGTATCAATTTGATCGAAATCTTGTATTCAAATTGATTTGAATACAATATCATTGCATTTATTTACATGTCAATTATCAAAATTAGATTAATTCAGAAAAGTTACATGGATTATTTAATGGCGGATGTTTATAAAAGCTTATGTTGATTTACCTAGGAGTAAATCAGCTGACACAGAACCCCCACTGACGACCACTATACAAATCAATACAAATTACTGCGCAGAAAAGTGCGTGATGACCCAGGGAGATTGAACATAGTTCAACTCCCAACAACACCCTACATATCATATTCTATTTTCTTTTCTACCCGCAAACAAGACTACCCTCAAATCTACATATTTTTCACATGCGTGTAAACCACAGGTGCAGCACGTTTTAAATATATGTAATAAAAATGTCTTTCTGTAAACAAATTATTGAATAGCATCTATTCCTTTGTTAATGAATGTTGTCTAAAGAACAAACGGTGTGATTCGGAAGAGTTATCTTTATTTTTAATTTGAAAATATTTTTTTTATCACATAACAACAATATGAAACAATATACATATTTGATATACAAGTATATACTCAACATAAATCATATATCACATAAAAAATTAAATTCGAACTATCATGCATTTTATAAATTACATGACAGATTCCGAACAAACATGTATACATGTAATGAGAATGAAACATTATATAAAATACACTTGTATCAACATATCAGTTTTCAAATTTTTTTCTGATACATACAATTACAATCATTTATCATATATAAAACATAGAAAACATTGTATTAATGAACAACATAAACAAAAATATACATGTATAAAGAAAAAAACCCGATTTATGTACATGTATATATTTTTTAAGGTTGCCATAAGAGGGCAACGCCTCACGTAGAATACAGTCCATACACAACCCCCAGCACTACACGAGGACAGGTCTTCCCCTTGTATTTTTTATTTAATAATCATATATATATATATATATATATCCATAATAGCATTTATAGTATATCATTCGAAATCGACGGTGTACATATAAATTTGTAATGACAAGCAACTGTTAATGAAGTATGAATGAACTTGTTTCATCAGCCACCAATGCAGTGGCGGATTTAAGGGGGGCGCAGCCGGCGTCCTCCCCTCTTAAATTTGAAAATTTAAGGTAAATCGTGGTATTGGCCTATCTTGTTTAGAAAAATGTACTAAACGATAAAAGAAGCAATAATTTCTTCCACTCCCGAGGAAATAAATGACAAAATCTTTTGATTTCTTGAATTTTTTAATTGGGAGAACTTAATTTTTTCAAAAAACCTTTAAAATTTGCGTCATTTCACTAATTTTGCCATATTAAAAATGATAGAAAATAGTACAAATGACTTAAATTGTGTTAAAAAAAATTCTCTATTGTGTTGAGCGTAAAAAAACCGCATCAAAATCGATGCAGAAATAACAGTTATTGATCGTATAAAGTGGCTATTTTTACCTGCTTTGAAAATGCAATCAAACAAAAATAGAAACGACCGAAAACGAGGCTATTCAGCTGTGATGTCACAACGGGATCACACAACGAATATAGTTTGGAAGATATAGAGTGTGACAACATGACAAATAAGAATATTTCTAAAAATGAAACACGATAATAGCTTCGAAATTCGCACTTTTTATGGTGCACCTATGAAGAAGTGAATATTGAACTTCTAACATATAATTAACTCTCTATTCTTTATTCCTCATAGGAGTTGTGAGATTAATCACTGTTCGTTATCTTCACCTTTTCATTGTTGGAGTCGTTGAAAGTGCAAAGAAGGCCTAATATATCTTAACTACAATTACTAAATTTGCGAAATATTGATTGTACATGTATATTGCATAATTGCAAGACTTTCATCCATGTGTTAAATCAGTTTACAACAACATGAAATTGATAACGAGTTTTTTGTTTATGCATTGATTTACCCACAGGTAATGGATAGAGTAAAAGATAGAGTCCACTCTTGATTTTAAAAAAAAATCGTATTCATGAACGAAATTTGAATTGGTGGGAACGAAATTCAAATTTGTAGGCACGAATTTTGTTTCGTGGGAACGAATTTGTAAAAATGTTTCTCTCATTCTCCTAAACCAGCCACCGTATCTTTTCCTATCATTTTGCAAAACGAACACATTTATATTGCGCTCATCATTTGAAATAAGCCCTTTTGGCTTCTGAATACAAAGATATCTAGGACTATATTGTTTGGGGAGTGTTTTTAGGACATACGGGGTTTTTTAAAAATAAAAAACTCGAGTATGTAAAGTTGACCTGTTTATTTGTTTGTTTTACGTCCCGTCAAGAATTTTTCACTCATATTGAGACGTCACCAGCTGTAGATAAAGTACCCCAAATATATCTATGCTGAGAGCTTACGGCCGTAGCAGTGTGGATGCACCTGCCGCGACATCCGTTTTAAGGTCATATCCGAAAGACCTGTGATTCTCACTTTTACATGCCAAACGTTTGGCGAAGGAGCAATCACTACGGTTTTAGTTCGATCACCAACCATGGTAGTTGTCTAGTTGACTTCCGAAACTTAATTGCACATGCCTAGCTTGCTTCCGGACCTTCAGTGCAAATGTCTGGTTACTAATGTTTAACTATTCTGTAAGCATAGGTAGACCAGGCATGTGCAGTGACACCTCTTCCGCTTTCGATAGTACTATGGTTCAACTCTAGTTACTATAGTTGATGCGCGAACTAGGCCTACCTATGTTTGACGGGTTCATGGCACAATCGGGGCTAGAACTCACGACCTCGAGGTTACGATGCGAACGCTCGGCTGTGAAGAGGCCCATACTAAAGTCGTGTGCAATATTTTCATGCGCGCAGTGCGTGATGGCCCAGGGAAATTAAATAATGTTCAACTCCCCAAAACGATACTTAGAGCCTAGGAAGTCTATGCTGGGGTTATCTAGTTCAATCTTTCTAGGTCATCCGAATGCATGGGATTGTGTAGGAAGGGTTCTGTATGCGCTAATCACTCTTAATAAACATCCACCATTATTGTTTTAGGTCATCACGCAAACACCGCGCAGTAATTTTGTGTGGACTAACTTACTCCTGCGATCAATGAATAAACATCCGCCATAAATTCGAATTGTAAATTACAATTATATTGATTATGCTCATTCTGTGTGTTATATTATATAAAAAACAACCTCAGTTTTAGTATTTTTTATGCCTTTTTCTATGTATTTATTGTTTTAGTTTGTTTTTATTGTTTTACATGTAAAGTCCTTTAGGGTAATTATTCTGATTAGATAAAGCGCTATATAAATGTATAATAATAATATATCGTACCCTTATTGGCAGAATAATCCATCAGCTGACTTAAGCCAGCTAAGTGTTCTTGTGTGAGTCGATATCCTTCTGCGCAAGACATGACCAATGTGGAAATGTCAGACGATTATTTGACTTTCTAGGTTGCTAATCCTCTGTGTCAGGAGTTGGTCAACTCTGTTTACTTTATTTTTGACTCTTCACATATTTGTTAGAATGTATTGTATGGAATCTCCCCAGGTTTTATTTTTCCTCCGAATTACCATCATTAATTACCTCTCCCTCTTCTGAGAATAATTACGTCATCCATTATCACTTCGCGCTTTGTGGATCAGCCTGTTGGACGAATAGATAGTGTCCTAAATCGCTACCTAGAAAACAAATTGATCAGCAATCCAAAAATATAAATATGTAATTTGCAGTGTACATACAATTTACATTTGTAGATTTAGTGCTAGCTATTTTGCATATAGTTGCAAACCACGGGCTATTGTTTCCATAACAATAACCCGTGGTTTTGGAAACTGATAACGAGTTATTTTTATATCTTACACACTGCCATTTTGGGGAGTGCTTCTTGCAAAAACTGTGTAGAAAATAGTAAATTAATAATATCCTATATAAAAATGAATAAGAATGAGACGTATTAATAACAGCAATTAAGACTTAAATAATTTGAAGAAAAAAATCTTTTATTGGGAGCTTTTCTATACGCTATCAATTAAGAATCATTCTATCGAAACAATGATATATAATTTCTCATTTCCACATACGCACTTTCAAACACAATCGCAAAAAGAATGGTCACCTTGTTTGGCTGATAACAACAAGACGACCACTGGAATAAATGTGAAATTAGAACATCATAATGTCCTTTGACTTAAACAAGATATCGCTCAATTTTGCATAAATATGTATATCTGTGACCTCATGTCTATAGAGAGCATGACCTCTGACCTATTTACAACTTTAATCATAGCAAGTCACGTATACCTACGTACCAGATTTGGGGTCTTGAAGTGTTCTGACCGTTTTGAAAATAACGTTGGCATCTAATTCAGCCACAGCTTAACTGGGAGTGCGTGTGAAAACACATACTTTCAATCATAATGCAGTGTGAGTAGGTGTTTGAAAATATCAAACTAAACCACGTGACTGGTGAAAAGATCAAGCACCACACGGCTACAGATTCAAATGAGGACAGAACACACGAAGTAAGAAAATTATCATTGATTACCAAAGTATAAGTCTGCAAGCTTTACACATACCTACCCCACGGAGTGAAGGCATTAATCCTGAGTCTGTACCCAGTACATTGAAATAGAAATTTCTTTGCATTTATAACCAAACACCCGTGTTTAGTGTTGTGTGCTGACGTTTTTAGTAAAAAAGAAAAAAGAAAGAAAATTCGCATTAGAGCATCATACCTGAATCAATTTATATTCTGATCAGTAATAATAAATAAATGTGTTCATCTATGGAATTTATTTCTAAAAAGGACTAATGGCAATTATACTGATCAAAATATGAAGTAACGCTGGGCGTTAACATAACGAGTAGATGTAACACATGGTAAAAAGAAACTAATGCATTGAATATTTTATTTCAGAAGGCAAGAAAAAGAAATCAAAATTATGGATGACCCCCCCCCCCCCCCATTAATCAGCAACGATTTTGCAAAGGCTTGAAATTAAAGTATCTACAAAAGCTTAGGTCCTCCAACGATTTGTTAGGACACTCTCCCAGACAAGGTCGATTTGGAAACAATTTTGGAGATTCTAGTATGCATTCCTTTGAGTTATTAATGATAATGCTGAATTTCATGGTATGTGAGAACTTGTAGTGAGGGAGGGGCTAGGGGAATTAGGATTCTAGAGTTCTGGCCATAAATGATATCTCAACATAACTTCATTGCTCAAAATGGTAAAACTTTCCGAAAAGAAAAGCGGGTCAAAGTCCTGGATCCATCGTGCATGAGAGTAATTCGATATTTCTCAAGAAGGTGGGGAAGATTTCAAACTGGACACAAAGGCAACACTAAATGAAAAACACCACTCCAAAGCTTAAATGTAACACACACCGTGTGAAGACAACAAACCTCCTCGTTGTCAGAAGACAACACAAACAAAACATGGAACGAAGTTACCGTGGTACAGTCACAGGCACGTAGAATTAGGGAGTTGCTTTACACGCAAAGTTAGTTATATTCTCACAGGCAAAGAGATATTGGGTGACTGACACCCCAGTTTTCAAATTAGTAGTTCATGGTAAGATTTGAAGTATTGCATAGAAGGACAAACGCTCAAACCCCCAAGATTCCAGACGTTCTACTTTTAGATGGATGATTCCAGACGTTCTACTTTTAGATGGATGATTCCAGACGTTCTACTTTTAGATGGATGATTCCAGACGTTCTACTTTTAGATGTCACTTACTTGTAACACTATGTTCTACAAAGGAATATTTTTGTATAAATAGATTGTAAATTTTGTGACAAAAACACTTTGAATGCACTTTATAGAATTACATTTGGACTTTTACACCTGGGTATTGGATCGGACTTAACAGAAGATTTGTGACCGCTTACATTCTCGTGTGTGAACTCAGTTCAGTGGTAAACCATCATCGGGCAATGTTGCTTAGTATTTTTTTTATTGTAATATCTTCTAAAAATAATCATAAAGTTTAGAAAATCTAGAACTTCTTTGTTTTTAAATCATAAACGAGAATGAATAAATTTTAACCTTTTTTCAAGGGATGAAGCATGAATAGAAAACTTACGTGTATCATACGCGACAAAAACAAATCACACACCCCAAAATAGATTCATAGATGCATTCCTTAAATCAAAATATAACATGTGATGGAAAAACTCAAAATTGAGCAATTACTAGATAATATTTCAATATTTTTAAAAATCAAACTTTTCATTCAAATCAGGGTGCAAAATCTGTTTCTTAAAGACGTCTGTCAATGCCCTCCGTAGGATATGTCTAAGACAAAGACGGCTCATATATTGGTTGTACTTGTGCGTGGAATCAGAGGGGTGTTTAATAAAGTAATTTGTTGGATGACTGATCACTAGATATGAATATTTCCTTTTTCCATTTTGTTGAAGAAGCATAAAAATTTCAGTCTTTAATTTATCACGAGGAATGGTCGTGTAAAGTGTTGAAAAGTCGTATGTCTTGTTGTTGATTTGAGAAAAGATTTCAAATTTAGAATTTTTTTAGAATCCCCATTTGATTGACTCCACTTCTGTCATATGAAGTCGCACAGTACGTTTGAAGTTTCTCCTTCAAAGCTGTTAATATTTGTGTGAGGAACAAAGATAGGGGCTTGGTAGAACACTTACTGGATACAGCAAAGTATTTTTGTAAGGGGCATTTATGAAGTTTAGGAATCCAGTATAGGTACGGTAACTCATATTCATCCGAACCATTGACTAGGATATTAAATGTGTGTAAAACTGAAGCATGGTTTTGAAGAATTTCATATTTTGAAAGGGCAGTTGGAGTATAAGTACGATTACCAAAAGTGGAATTAATGCCAAGTTCGTTTACAATACAGTTGTAATAATGAGCCTTACAAACAAAGACAATGTTGTTACAAGCTTTGTTAGCTGAAACCAAAACATATTCCTCCTGTAACCCATCTAATTCTTTTATCACTTCTGGTTTACAAAACACAGAAGGATATATGGTACATACTTTTGTTTTGATGTGTCTAATGCGGGATTTTAATATTCCTTTTATACTTTTAATCCATTCTGACAATGTATTAAGTTCTTTTTCATATTTAGCCCATCGTCTGCCATAATCTTCGACAGAATTCACAATAGAGATGAAATTCTGTCGCCAATTGAAAGACAGAGGTTCTTTTATTTAGGACCTTTCAGAATATGTGATTTGAGGTCCTCATTTTTATATTTATCAACATCACCAATAGTGATACATGTACATGTATGTCCAGCTGTACTATAGTTGAAAGAAGACGAAGAACAAGAGCACGTAGGTGGATTGAATAGAACATACTGGTGGATTACGTATAAGATGGTCTATATCTAGGCACTGCAAAGTATGTTTATAATTAAAAGGTCTGGATGCTATAGTAGAAGTATAGCTGTAGGAAATACAGGGTGTATACTTAA
Source organism: Ostrea edulis (assembly GCF_947568905.1). Taxonomy (NCBI): domain Eukaryota; kingdom Metazoa; phylum Mollusca; class Bivalvia; order Ostreida; family Ostreidae; genus Ostrea; species Ostrea edulis. The sequence goes on from NC_079164.1 coordinate 35,462,198, forward strand.
ACTTAAAATAAGTTGGAATACACGACTGAACTCTTTTATGACGAGATTATTGCATATGTTGACGGCATATATTCCTTTGTTTGTAAATTTGAGCTTAAAGGGAAAGGCAACCCTAACTGCAATGTTGCTTTTATGAATAAAGTATCACTTACTGATATCGTAAATGACAGTCTTTAACAACAAAAATCCTTGCTTAACAATTAAATCAATATTAATCTATCATGTATTTTAAATTACCCGCCGCTAAGAGAGCGACCATTGATGTTTAATTTATTACGTCACACCATCTGTTCCGGTTTATTTCATCAGTAGCACTGTAAACATGACAAGTCACGAACAGTTAAGTATTGAGCCGTATAGATTTGAGCCCGTTCTTTCGCAAGAAGAAATTGAGAAAAGAAGACGTTCAGTCGAGTCGCAGACCAGGCAAACGTTAAAACGTTTTTTTCATACAAATGTCTCGAACCTCTACTTGTCATTACACAAATGATGAATCCACAGTTTACGCAGTCTTTTCTTTTCAAATGACTTGGTTGGGTCGTGAATTTCGATAAAAAACTTTTTTCACATATCCCCTTCGCATTAGTGTAATTAATTGCTTGACAGGAAGGCATCAACCTATTTATTCGTAAGATCTACCACATGCACATCTTTGATGATCTTAGAATCTCATCAAAACCGGAACAGACGGTGTGACGTCAAAATTATTGATTTCTGTGGTCTTAAATACAAAAGAGTTGCACATCATGGCAGACTCTATAGATCGCGGGAATTTCAATTTTTAACGTTTTCAAATTAGTACTGAAGCTTGTCTAGGCGGTATATCAACAGAATAGTATGACAATTTTTTATCATATAATTAATCCTATCATGTACCATGTAAAAATATTTTGGGTTGCCTTTTCCTTTAAGGAACTGCCGGCATAATTCGGAAGGAATATCATCCATAACCCGTGGTGGTTTAAAGAGCCTGTGATTGGCAACATGCATAATCATAGAGTTAAGTCTCTATTCAGGTGTTGAAAAATCCAAGTATGAACTAGCTATGGCTTCTTCAAATAACGTATGTAAAACTCTCAATCGAACAGAATAAAGTTTTGTGCGAATATCATGTGGAACTAACTGTCTGTTGAAGTGAATCAAACGTGACATCATTTATACATGTACTTGGTCTTTTATATATACAAAATACCCCTTCCATTTTAACTCTATACATTCTCCCCATTGTTTTGGACTTCATTTTGAAATCATGCGAATAAATTACATTCCATATTGTAATTGTATTCACTTTACTAATAAAAACATAAATTAAGTTTTTATTTTCATCATTTTGTAAGTTTGTACATGTAGTTAGTTTTGTTAAATTACTTGTGTAGTGTAAGAATTACGAATTTAATGGAATCTTACCAATTATACATATTTTACAGTATTGGGTAAAAATGTAGGGGGTAGAAAAACACATATTACTAGTGTACCTCCATGTTGCCCTATCATGATTATCTATGGACACACTGGGTAAGCACGTACCCATAATGCAATTCCCATGGAATTGAAATAGAGGATAACTCTTAATAGAAATCATATTTCACACTCAGTAGTTAATACCGCTTAGAAGAGATTCAAAGAATATGATATCAGTTCTTAGTATACCGTCAATTTTATAATAAGTATCAAATTATCAACAGAGCTATGCCTGGAAATTGATCTGTCATATCGTGATTTTGTGGTAAGTAAGCAATAACTAAGTTTTTTTTCTATCTTAGTAGCACATAGTTCGTAAATTACATAAATTATTATTATTATTATTATTATATTCATTTATGAAACGCAAAATTACCTATAGTTTATATGCGCTGTACAAAGGCAACAATTATTCATTCAACACATGGTTTAGATGTACTAAATTACTTGTAAAAGAAGAAGGTAGGATGCAGATACTGAAAGAACAGGTATGATAGGAGTCTTGTATATGGTTCCCAGTGATAGAGATCAGCGTGAAGAAACCTGTGAACCATTACCGAGTAACCCAGATCAAACTGAGGAAACATAGGGCATATTCAAATGCCATACGAAGGTCAATAAAATAGTGGAAATTCCAAATTCCCTAATTAAAACAAACATAAGTGGCTTTAGAAAATACGATTTGCTCACACTTGCTGACCTCTTGTATAAAGTGAGACCCCCTCCTCGAAAGTCTGTCTTGGCATACTGATTCTGATTGCTATTACTCCGTTTACGTATTCAAGACATAGGGCTCACGGCGGGTGTGGCTGGTCGACAGGGGATGCTTATTCTTCCTAGGCCCGGACCTAATCCCACCTCTGTTGTGACCAGGGGTCCGTGAATAGATAATTGGATGAATCATATGATCAGTTATCAAACTGACAAACAAGTTGATGTTACAGAGGTTTCAACAGTGTCGTTCAAAGCCAGCATTTCGCAAATTATGTGGTCATTATAAGATAAGTAAGAGCATGTTATGCGAATAATCATTTATCAAATCGAGACAGAATACTGAAAAACAAATTGATGTTACAGGGGTTTAAACAGTCTCGTTTAAAGTCAGGATTTTTTCGTTTGGTGAAAAACTTTATTGGAGTTCGAGTATTGATATATTCCATAAAAGCGAATCTCTACGAATTCCTTCTATAATCGTTATAATGATCTAGATTGTCAATACAACCTATCTTTGGATCAAATGCTGTCTGATGCGATTGATACCGATTGTTATGTCAATCTCTGCACACTGATTTTGACTACAAATTACTCCGTTTGTTTGATCAAGATATAGGGTTTACGGCGGGTGTGACCAGTCAAAAGGGGATGCTTAGTCTTCTTAGGCACCTGATCCCATTTCTGGTATTTCTGGGGAATCCGTGATTGTCCTGCTTTTAATTTTGTATTCTTTATATTGTTTTTCCGTATTTTTTATTGGAATCATTCATCAATTCAATGTACTTACTAGAACCTTTCTTGTTGTCGTGTTGACATCTTATTGTTACCCTATACATGTTTGTTATACGTTTTTGTCGTCCGAAATTGGAGAGTTCGGAATTCCAAAATAGCTGCTGTCGCTTCTGATTAATTTGTTAAAAACAAAATGTAACAGCACTGTAAGAGCTGTAATGTTAGAGCACTAAGTATGTAAAAAAAGAAAAAAAGAAAAAAAAAAGATCACAAATTAAAAGCTTATACGTTTGAAGGTCCGATTTAAAACGACAGTGAAGTACAATATTGGAGTTTAAAAGGCAGAGAGTTCCAGAGACTCGATGCTGCCTTATCCAAGCGTCGATCCCCATATGTTTTCGTACGTGTCCGAGGTACCTGGAGAAGATGCAGAGATTCTGATCTTAGTGATCCTGTGGGATTGTAAACTGTGAGGATATCATTTATGTAAACTGGAGATAGGTTGTTGAGAAATTTGAAAGTATGAAGAAAGATCTTATATTGAATTCTGTATTCATCTGGGAGCCCGTGAAGATCTATTAGAACACGGGTAATATGGTCGGATTTTTTTTAGCGTGTTATTAATCTTGCAGCTGTGTTTTGTGTCCTCTGAAGTTTGCTGGTGTGTTGAGAATGAACACCATAAAGCGATGCATTTCCGTAATCTAATCTAACGAGTTTACTTGAGTTTTACATGCTTCATCATTGATAAATGGACGAATACAGCCAATTCTGCGAATGTTCACAGATGCTGAGCGGGAAATAGAGAGACAGTGTTTTTCCATAAAAGGGATTTGTCAAAAAATACGCCTATTTTTTTTTAAATGAAAGATGAATCACTTACAACACAGTCATCAAATTCAAGATCAAAACGGCTAATATTTTTAAGTCTCTGTTTTGGTGCAAAGACTACAACTTCAGTTTTATCTTCATTGAGTTTGAGGAGGTTGATACTCATCCACATGTCCAATAAACAACTTGGGAGTCTTTGAGACATATCAGTCCAATTGTCACCAGGTTCAACGATGATATAGATCTGTGTGTCATCGGTGTATATATGATATGTCATATGATGGCATCTACATGCAAGGTGAAGATAACGAACAGTGATCAATCTCATAACTCCTACAAGCAATACAAAATAGATAGTTGGGCAAACACGGACCCCTGGACACACCAGAGGTGGGATCAGGTGCCTAGGAGGAGTAAGCATCCCCTGTTCCCCTAAGAGTTTTGGGAAAAAACCCAGTAGAATCTCGGACCCAGGACTGCGCCTTGCGGTACACCACATTCGAGGAGACAAGCTTCAGACAAAGATGAACCGACGGCAACACATTGATATATATCACTAAGATAGCATTTAATCCATTTCAATGCAGATCCAGTAATACAAAACATGTTGTCCAAACGTTGCAATAGGATATCGTGGGCTATGACATCGAAACCCGCAGAGAGGTCGAGCAATACAAGGATAGCACAACTGTTATTGTCAAGTACACATATGATGTCATGATGTACCTTCATTAGTGCATACCTTCTTAAATTAACTAAAATATCAAATCATGTATGAAGTTGAATTCTTGTGAATAATTCATTAATTGTCTTCACCAGACTGTACAATATCGTTAATGTACTTAAAATTGAAGCTCTTCGTGCAATTCGGCAGCACATAATACAAGCAAATCACAAGAACACACACATGAATACTAATATATATTTATTATTTAATTATCATAGGATACATTAATGAAATGCATAATGTAGTAACAATACTTAACGGAATTCAATGTATATGGATTTCATGTAAACATTATGATGACGCAATAGTGGATTTCTTCATACGGGTAATTTCAGCAGTCTCCCAGTATCGTACGTAAAATCAGATAAAAGTATACTATTAACAGTAAAACAAGGCAGAGAGACGAGTGTAATATTATGCAAATATAAAGAGAAAGAGTATCATATACAATTGCAATGTAAAGCAGAGCTGTTCACATTTATACAGAACTCACATAATCACTAATGAATAGTTATACTGTAATGAAGTGCTTAGATATCAACTGAAAAATGACCATGCGAAAACAAAATGACTCTACGTATTGGCAGGATTATCGTTGATTGATGGCAAATGTCATATGTTCTTGCTGAAAACAGCGATGATGGCCATGACAACTAGTGTAATTGTATTACATATCACCATGGAGACGCCTTGTGTCCTACACTTCAGGGAGTCGAACCTGAAAAAGATGCGATTAAAATCACATTTATCACAAGTCATTTTAACTTTGTGTTTTGAAGTAGAGACATGAAAAAATAAGGCATTGAAAACAACGATTGCTTATAAACAATATTTCATATTTGTATACTGCATCGTGGGCTCTCCATTTGTTTCTTACGAAGAATTGAGTTGAAGAAAGTAAGGAGTGAGAGTCCCATACATATAAATATGCCTTTTGAGAAGAGCACTGTCAAATACTGTTAAATATATATTCTAGCCATTTGGATATTAATATCTTAACATTTAAATTACTTTAAAAAATTCACTTCTCATACCCTATTTCACCCCAGCCCCAAAGTTATTTAAACACTTTTGTGTCACAATTTTATGCCATGTATACATTTTATCAAACATATACCCACAGGCAACAGCGCTCACCTAAGTGACATTGACCCTGCTGTTCCTCCGAAGATTTTAATAAGATTTTCTTTTTACCCTTTAAATTCCCGCAAAAACGTTTGACCCCATATCATAATCCCATCCTAGCCCCTGGGGGTCATGATTTAACCAAATTCGAATCCACGTAACATAGCGATCCATAAATTTTCAAATAGAGACAGGCTACTGACAAATAAGTTTATGTTACAATACAAAGTTCTCAATAATCTCGTTTATAGTCAGCATTTTGCTAATTATATGGTCGTCAGCACTACACTGGGGTGAGCACGAATATAGAACAGTTGAGCGATGTATCATGCAGTATCTATAATCCAGACTATCTCAGCAAATAACTAAATCGTTCCATAATTTTTTCCTTATACAAGTAGCTGCAGAAATTATATATTGTGCTTAATCTAGGAATTGCACATTTTTGCCATGCCTTCACTACAACGATCTATATTTTGGGTAGGAGAGACGTGGCAGAAGCGCGGGAACAACGTTCTCAGAATCCTCTTCGATATATCCTAGTTATGTCTTCATTACGTATAACTGATTTTTTTTTAAAATAAAATAATTCATACAACAATTCTCATCAGCAAGTTTTTCTCTTACCAGGTAATTAGTAAACATGCATATTCAGAAGAAAGCAGCATTATTTCATCCATCAAATCTATTTTTAGAGCGCAGAGATAAAAGTAAAAAACAAATTTAAATCGGTAATTTTCCACCCCATTTTGAAATGTTCATATTACATCTCAGTATGATAAAGTTATCTTACATTAATAGGTGGGGAAGGATTGTAAGATGTGTTATATTCAAGACAATTCGTAAAATAAAAATCCTGGTAAATCAGCGGACAGCCATCTTAAATTGAACGCTGGCTAACCAAGGTTGACTACATCACCTCGTTAAAATTATTTTATCTAGTGCAAAAATGCAATTGAAATTAAAATATAATCAGGGGCAGATTACTCTACTTAACTAAAACAAATGTCCTCTCCCTTTAAATATTGCCAGGATTTAACATAAACTCACAGACTGAAAAGTCCCGCCATTTTCTTTTCGTATTCGATGTCTACAAGTGAACCTTGGAAGAAGTTGCGTCCGTCTTTAAAAGGGTACTCGTAACCTTGGCGACATGCACATTTATAGGCACCTCTGGAGAACTTGTATCCGGCGATGGGGGAGCACTGAAAAACACATAGACTTGATATTTCATTGAATTTCATAAATCTCCAACGAGTCAAATTTTAAAACTTTGTCATGAACATCTCCTTTTACAAATATGTGCAATTACGGCAAACGACAATTAAACCTCCAAGTACAACGTCTCTCGTGGCATTTCTATTTCTGAAAAGGTTTTTTTTTTTAAATTTATATGCATGTCTCTTTACAGAAGGACGTAATAAAGATGTAGATGGACCCTATATGTTCATACAAAATATTATTTGCCAAAACAAATTGTAAAATTTCGAAAGGCAAAATTGTAAAATGATACTAAAATAAGAGTTCATGATTATGGTGTTAACGACTTTTTGAGATTTGTTGAATTTTTCAGTGGTCACTTTGTTTTAATTTTTAATATAATAATAAGATCTTTATTTATCCAGGATTACATATTTAGCGATAACACTAGTTTCCAATATGGTCCTGCATATACATGTAACATACATACAGACAGATATTAGCCACATAAACACAGAAGTAGAGTATCTATAGATTTACTTAAGATGTAATTATGAATGTAAGATCAATAGGTATAAATGAAGCTAAAATGTCTGGTTATAATTTCTCTTAAAACACATTACACTTGTTGAGTTTCGTATAGTTTCCTCAAAGCTTTTCACATATTGCGACCTGAAATGCTGAAAGATCTTCTATAATATTCAGATTTTGTCCTGGGTACATACAATACATTTGAATTAGAATTTCTGGTTTGCCTCTGACTAATTTCTGATACAATATGTAGAATGTGGAAAAAGCAAAGTATTAAAAATCTTTAATAGCGCATTATTTGACATAAAATATTTTATTCTTCTTAAAATGTCAATTCTCTTGAAACCTTGTTCATAAGTGTTTCTATACGACTTTTCCAGGACAAAGTTTCATCAATAATGACACCAAGTAATTTTGACTCCTGAACACTTTCTATGACATGGTTATTTACCAATAAATTTAATTTTTGACACTTTGATAATTTTGTTGCAGATCCAACAAGCATACTTTGAGTTTTAGACAGATTTAAGCTTAATTCATTTTTCCTTCATCCAAATCATACAGCGCTGAATATCTTAACACATCTTCGACTCAATGTTTTCCACTGACTTATCTGTCACATCTTGTGAAGAATCATCTGCACTGAAATGTTCAAAGAATGTTAGCAGTGAAAACATCTAGGTATAGTAAGTACCTAAAGAGATAACAAATTCTTTTATACTTCCTATGAAACACTGGTTTAATAATAGAAACAGAACGATAAATGATCTGGATTCGGAACGTTCATTGAAACCAATAAATACCTCAGACGTATTCATAATTGCCCTATGGTCGATCAGCCAACATTAGAAATTGTCCTCTAAGTACATCAATAGATTTTATCAAGTATTGCATAACCAGAAATATGGATACCTTGTGCCCTTCCTTCGGGCAAAGATTATTGACGATAGATAAATAGAACGAGATTTTTCACTACTGCTGTCATGGTTGATATTCATGGTGAATGTCCAGTCTTTCTATATCAGTCGAAGATGACTGCAGTTGTATGATACTGTATATATTGCCTAATTTTGATAAATAATTTTTTGTTTATCAATTTCCGTTTTTTCGATTTAACTTTTGAATAAATTCAGATGTCTGGTAGTGACACCTAGCGGTGCATACTTTTGACTCAGTGTTTGGGTCGGCCGGGCACCGTCACCTGTGGTGATTTTGAAGATTTACCGAACAACAAAGGCTGATATTTAAAAAAAAAACAAAAAACAAAACAACCAGGAGGCCCATATCGCTCAGCTGAGTCACATTGGCCCTGCCGTTCTTCAGCTGTTGTGATTTATATATATATATATATATATATATATATATATATATATATATATAAACTCATATGCAAAACGTAAAAGATCTATCTTAAATATTTCTGGAGATATTGATTATGTAAGATTTTTATTAGAATTAGGTCAAACTTCCATGTCAAAGTCACAAGGTCAAATACCAAAATATAACAAGGTCTTGTCATAAAGAATCTACATGTATATGCATAATATGACAACCCTACCTTAAATAGTTCAGGATATATTGAATAGGTCAGGGTTTTTTAAAAAGTAGGTCAAACTCCAAGGTCAAATGTTCAAACACCATTGTGTCACAACGTCTTCCCATAAAGAATCTATATACAAAATAAGAAAACCCTACCTAAAATGGTTCTGGATATATTTGATAGGCCATGTTTTCTTAAAGGTACATGTAGGTCAAACTCCAAGTACAAAGTCAAAAGACATGATATGAAATGAAAGGTTTTGTCATAAGAAATTCATATACAAGATATGAAAGACCGAACATATTGACTAGGCCCGATAGATTTTTACTTAAAGAACGTCAAACTTTCAGGTATATGTCACAAAATCACACACCACTGCATCACAGGAAAGGTCTTGCTTAAAGAATATACGTAAAATATGAAAGACCTTACTTAAATAGTTAATGAGATACTTTTAAATATTCTTCCTATATATATCAGCATATAAAAATTTGATCCCCTATCGTTATCCCACTCTACCCCCGGGGGACATGATTTTGATATATTTGAATCTGCATTATGTCAGAAAAAACTGGCGTGTGAATTTCAACTTTTCTGACCCAGTGGTTCTTGAGAAGATTTTAAAATAACCTCAACCTATTTCTGCATTTTCGTGATTATATCCCCTTTGAAAGGGAACATGGTCCTTTATTTGAACAAACATAAATTCTCCCTATCCAAGGTTGATTTTTACCAAGTTTGATTGTCATTGGTCCAGTGGTTCTAGAGAAGAAGATGAAAATGTCAAAGGTTTACAAATAGACGGACGGATAGACATACAACTGACAAAAGGTGATCAGAATAGCACACTTGAGTCTTCACCTTAGGTGAACTAAAAAGAACGTTTCCATTTTGAAAAAACAGGTGTTACAAAGAACAGTTTTTAAAAATTCTTTTCTCAACAAAAGTAAAGACTGAACTGACTTTAATTAACTGTACGCAGGATGAAACCAAAATCAAATAATCAGTGAACTAATCAGTATAATTAAGCATTGACGGGGCATGATAAGAATTTCGTACTTGCGGGTGTATATGCATTACAATTATGGTAATTCTCAAAGTCAGGGGACTAAGTATGAATATTTCTAAAAATTATTAGTGCCAGGACATGAACAAACTCAGTGACTTCACCATGTGATGAATGAATAACTTCCCGTAGCATTGATATGTCTGTTTTATACTTCCAGTGCACCGTCTACTTCCTGTAGCATCACTATCATTAGTAGTCAATATTTCCATAGTTTTCTCTTGAAGTTGTATTTCTTCTCTCTCTCTCTCTCTCTCTCTCTCTCTCTCTCTCTCTCTCTCTCTCTTTGATTTATTAAGTTTTTTTTATGATATTCATATTAGTCCCCAGATTTTTTCTTTCCACTTCAACACTATATTCCTAACCCAGTATAATTCATTCCTTTATTTGATTAGAGTTCATCGCTAGTATTTAAACGTCATCTTTTTATAAGACCTACTGTTTGAGATGGGTAGTGACACCTGGTGGTACGTCTGGGATGGGTAGTGACACCTGACGGTGTTTTGAAGACTATTGAGGATGGTAGTGACACCTAGTGGTGTTTTTCCAAACCTTGCTGCTTGAGATGGGTAGTGACACCTGGCGGTTTTTAAAGGATTTACTGTTTAGGATGGGTAGTGAAACCTGGCGGTGTTTTTAAAGACTTGTTTTTGGGATGGGTAGCGAAACCTGGCGGTGCTTTTAAAGAATTGCTTTTGGGATGGGTAGTAATACCTGGCGTTGTTTATAAGACTTACTGTTTGGGATGGGTAGTGACACCTAGCGGTGTTTTAAGACTTACTGTTTGGGATGGGTAGTGACACCTGGCGGTGTTTTTGAAAGCGTTTTGGATGCTGAAGGACTGGTAACACTGGTTGATCTCCAGTTCCTCTAATGGAATGTCAACGGTAACTACACCCCTGCAGAAAATTAAAATACCTTCATTACACTGTTCAAAATAAAATTACATAGTAATTGATTTACAAATAAAATATTCAAAATGTTTAAAAAGACCTAGAATCTCCAAAAGTCATCATTGACCGAAATCTAATCATGGCGGATTATCTACAGTCTCTACTGCTTAATTTCTTATTCAAGTGATGCAGACTCAAATGACATTACAATGCAACCACACCTACTCATCACCGAGGCACAGAGAAAATACCGGCACATGACAGTGTTACCAGAATAGAATGTATGCTTGTATCGTTAAATTGAATAGTGTGTTATTAATTGCAGCATTCATTTCCAAAGTATACACAGATTATACCTTTCAATTATTAAAGCTTTTAAAAACCAAGAAACCCATATGCCACATCGTTCACCTGAGATACTATAGCTTAGCTGTTGTTCAGTTGTTTTATTTTTTTTCTAAATCTTTACTCTCAAATAACTTTTGACTCCATATTGTGGCCCAAACATAGCTCTAAATGGTCTAGACTTAACCGAACTTGAATTCACACAACAAGGGGATGCATTGATTTCCTTTATATATCTATTTAAAACTTTTTATACCCTACTGTAGCCCGGCCATGCCTCTGGACCTGTGATGTAGATGAACTTGAATTTGAACTACCTGTAGATGACTAATCATGCCCCTGTTATTGTTGAAACGAACCCACATTTGGTATATCTAGCGGTCCGTGTTTGCCCAACTCTTTACTTTGTATTCCTTGTGGGAGTTATGAGATTGATCATTTTTCGTTATCTTCGTTTTTCATGAAGATTTTTAAAGATATTTCCCTATATAATTTTACTTTAAACTTTGATATATATCCTATTGTGGTCCCCACCTACCCCTGGAGGTCATGATTTTAATAAAATTGAATATGTACGACCAGAGGATGTTTGCATACTAATATGGCTAATCATGGCCCCGCTGTTTTTAAGAAAAAATGCCCTATGTATTGCTATGTTAATACTTTATCCCCTATTGTGGTCCCATCCTTCTTCCGAGGACTACAAATTCAACAAACTTCAATCTGAACTACATGGGGATGCTTGCATATCATCATGACTAATCAAAGTCCTGTTGTTCTTGAAAAGTGTTTTCCTATACATCTGCATGTAAAAGTTTGATCCCAAAATGTGGCCCCAACCTACCTACTGGGGCCATGATTTGAACTTTGTATCTAATTTATATCAGGAAGTTGTCATGTAAATTTTCTGGCCTTGTGATTTTTTTTAGAACTGTTTTAAGTGACCCCACTCTATGTCTGCCTTTTCTTGATTATCTCCCCATTTGGAGGAAACTGGCCTTTCATTTGAACAAAATTGAATTCCCTTGAACACGAATTGTGCTCCTTTGTTAGCTGATCTATTTTTATATTCTTCTGAAACATAGTTTATTCAAAATTTTCTACTTGAGAAGATAAAAATCTATTGCTGTGGCCTTCAACTCGTCATTTAGATATATTGACGACGTTTTATCTATTAACAATGATCATTTTCATTCATATGTCGATTCGATATATCCCTGTGAACTATACATAAAAGACACCACAGAGTCCTACACGTCCGCTTCGTACTTACATATTTTATTGAAAATGAATATTAACGGCAAACTAATAACTCAACTTTATGACAAACGGGATGATTTTAGCTTTTCCACCGTCAACTTCCCATATTTATGTAGCAATATTCCATTATTGCCTGCATATGGTGTTTATATCTTTCAACCGATTCTATACGCAAGAGCTTGTTCTGCGTATGATCAGTATCTAAATCGAGGTAAACTAGTGACAAACGAGTTGATGTTAGATGGGTTTCAACAGTCTAGTTTACAGTTAGCATTTCGCAAATTCTATGGTTATATGGTCGTATAATGATGTACTTTGCCAATACAACCTATCATTGGGTCAAATGCTATCTGACGTGCTTCATACCTATTGTTAGTCGATTCTTGGAACATTGATTTTGACTACGGATTACTCCGTTAACCTGATCAAGATATAGGAATCACGGTGGGTATGATCGGCCGACGGGGGATTCTTATTCCTCCAAAGCACCTGATCCCACCTCTGGAATGACTAGGGCTCCGTGTTTGCCCATCTCTTTAATATGTATTCTTCATTGGAGTTATGCGATTGATCACTGTTCGTTATTTTCACTTTTCATCCAAGGATGATTAGTGTCAAGGTTGAATGATATAGTCCCAATTGTTCTTAAGAAATTTTTTTTAAATGCTACTAAATTTTATCAATTGTCAATTATCTACACTTTAAAAAGGGCGTGACACTTCATTGGATCAAACTTGAATTACCTTTGATATGCTTTGTGAAATTAGCCCTGTGGTTTTAGAGAAGTCGAAAATGTTAAAAGCCCACAGACGGACGCCAGACATAAGATGATCAAAGACGTTCGTTTCAACTTTAAGCACAGGCGAATTACATACACTGTAGTTTCACCTGATTGTTTTAAGCCTACGTTTACCACAAAAATTCAAACGCCCGTACGTTTTGACAACTATGAGTAACCTAGAAACAAGAGAGGTGGAATCATTTATTCGTTAATTCTTTGTGATTTCAGCTGATCTTGTCGAGGATATACCAACAACTTACTTAAATTTCAGTTTGGTCCTAAGTCTATCCAAACCAATGAACGGAACAGCATACGTAATTACCCAGGCGTCCACACGACCGTCACATCGGAAGTAAGGCTGAGTCCATATTCCGTGTGTTACACTAGGCGCTTTGTATCCCATTGGGTAGTATTCAAAGTTCACCGAACTCGATCCTTTAATATCAGAGCGTACCTGTCAATTTAAGAATATTTCAATTTACAAGAGTGATAAAATGAACGAGCAAATGATATTTCTTAAAGAAAAAGACGACAAAATCAAATTCATTTTGAATTTTACATCAATCACAAAGATATGGTTCTATGTATATTATGAATATAAGTCCTATAATAAATTATCAATCACATGTTGTGTATGATAGTATGGCACAAATTTTATGAAGGAATTTCTTTCCACTTTGGGCTACTGTTGACATGACTTGTATTATTTCCAAATGAAAACGTGGACATTAATGTCTGAATGGTAAACATAATTCATACTAAATATGGTCAATCCTAACTTGTAAACCAACATGTCTTATTTTGCCTCAGATTCCTACTAAGCCATTGTTTTGTTATTTTATGTCAAGCATACATGTATTTCTTAAGTGGACTCAGCTAGTGTACGCCTCATATATACTCGTTCTACAGCTGTGAAACAGGGTCAGTTGATTTTGACTGACCGACATAAAATCATATACTAGGATATCAATTCTATGAGTTGACTTTGAGGGAATTTGAGATGAAAATCGACGAAGTCAGCCATTTTGGAGTTCACGCTGTAATGTACCCTGTTGATATTTAGTGTAGGTATGTGATTTCAATATTTGTAATTTCTTGTGATGTTAAATGTCTTCATATCGGTAACATTTTGTTTAAGGTTAATCTCTCGAAATCGTGTAATTAACAGTACGTGTTGATTTCCTGGATACCTTTGCCTTCATCCTGTACTTCTTAACGCCTGCAGTGTTCGTCTGCCAACGCTGGCGGATTCTAACGTACCAATCTTCATCAATGTATCTTTTCTTGAATCCTCCCATGTCAATGGCGTACACGCTCTTGTCCCGCTTCCAAGCAAAAGGACCGAAGAACTCCCTCGACTTTCCATCCCAGTCCTCAAACACGTGGGGTTCGAAGTATATACCGCTGGACAGCACCTTGTAATCCGCAATAACGTTTGCTAGCACCTCCCCAAACATCAATTCGTTGTGAATTCTGTTCCCACCTTTAAGGTAGCCAAAATTTTCACCTGGCATTACATTCTGAAACCAGATGCTAAGAAGGTGAGAAATTCGGAGAGCAAAGCGGGCCTGGGTGTCGAACTGCTTTTCTACCCCGTATCCAACATCCCCAGGCAGGAGCATAGCTCGATTAGAAAACGTTTTACAGTTATCTCTGTTTATCTTCTTGATCGTTTGGAAAATTCCCTGCATTCTGTCGAAATTCATCTGGTCAAACTGAGCCTCTCGCCTCTTTCTCTTCCTCTTTTGTTTCTTTATCAGAGGCTTTCGTTTGAAATCTTGATCGATGTAATCTTTTTTTACAATTTCGCGTTTAATGGGGCGAGGTTGCTGAGTTTTTCTCACAGCCTCTCTTCGAACTGGACCATAGAATTGGCTGGCATTGACTGACCGGAGTTGGCGTCCATTGAAGCGATCCGTTAGAAACGGATCGGATCCAGAATCTCTTTCTACTTTTACATTAAGGGCGCTTGTGTCCACAACCGGAAGCACCCGGAGATCTGCGTAATGATAATGACATATATAATAATATATGTGGCAATGATAATGTTAATAAGACTTGATCATAGGTAAGGGAATCCTATAGCCAAAACATCTTCAATAAGAAAAGCTTTGATTATGATAATTGAAAACGTTACCCTCTTCGTTTGATTCAACATGACTACTTAGCTAAAACAATATTGCTGCCGTAAATCGACTTACATCCTGTCGGTCGGCATTTGTAACCAAC
The DNA here is from genome assembly GCF_947568905.1 of Ostrea edulis. Classification (NCBI taxonomy): domain Eukaryota; kingdom Metazoa; phylum Mollusca; class Bivalvia; order Ostreida; family Ostreidae; genus Ostrea; species Ostrea edulis. The sequence continues at coordinate 35,477,633 of NC_079164.1, forward strand.
AGAAATTTCAAATTCTGTAGCTTTCTCCAAATCTCCGCCTTTCCAGGGAGGTCCGACTCTTGGGGGATAGCTGTACCCCGAGTTACATATGCAGGTATACGCCCCTCGCTTAAAGCCCTTTCCAGAAACATGTTTACACTGCAAGAAAACAACTTTTGATATGATTAACACTACATTAATTATGTGACATATTCATGCTTTCGTGGTCGTAAAATAATACGTTGCCAAGGTTTGGTTTTTTTTTGGGGGGGAGGGGGTTGGTTGGTTGGTTGGTTGTTGTTGTTATCAAATGTTTCACCTTTCTTACACATATGGTTATCTCTCAACTACGTATTATATATTGAATATCTGACTTCAATGGTCTTAATTTTACGCGCACCAGAGTGATCTTGGTTTACACTCACCTGCGTTGTCTTAGTTTTACACTTGCTGACTCCCGACAAGAAACTTGGACCAGGGTTCCCGATACTGACTGGACAAGCGTTAAAGTCGACCTCCAGAAAGTCGATATCCATTACGGCAACGCCGACAAATCTGCAGAGGGAACGATTGACTATGAAATCTTTTTATCTTTCAAAGTGATGAGATTTTTCAAACAGTGCATACTAATATATCTGTTTGGCAGTAGAAACTTTGTTTAATTTTCTAACAGAAAGATCGGGAAACAAAGGGTAGCTGTCAGGGAAGTGGTCCTGACTAAGCCATCAAAGTTACACAAGAGCTCGTTACAGGAAAGACAAAACCTTAGGAAAAGTATAAAATTTCTTACTTTGGTCGTCTGAGGTGGGTCCAGTTAGAATATCTCGGCATAAAGTCCACGATGGGTGCGACGGCGCTTACAATCCATTTGTTGGACATTTTGCAGTCAAAGTAAGCATCGGTAAAACGTACAGGCATGTACATATCGTCTGTGTCACCAATACCGGGGGAATTCGGACCAAAAAACGGGGTGGTCTGAAACTCGTCATGTAGCCAGCGCCCCGTTCCATTGGCATATTTCACATTCACAGCGTAAGTAAATTTTTGCACTGAGTCCATTGTAGGTTCATTATCCGGAAGCCAAAAGCTGTACCAAGGGGCCATTTTATAACCTTTGTGTGTGTAGTTCCCTATAGCCCCGATATCCTGCACTAACGTTGTTCTTCCAGTAGGTTCTCGGAGAATAACTCCCATATCGAATGTATCGTCAAATCTAAAAGATCGAACACCGAACAACGGGAGTGTCTTATTGAAGTCAAAGTTTGTCATCCAGTTAGGATAATAGTTGTGGTTGTCAAACATGAGAGCTGACGCGTTGAAGATCCCCTTGTTAGCGTTGGTATCCGCCGTTACAGACACGTAGTTATAAAACCACCCTGGCTGATACTGGAAGTCTGTCTGAGTTTTGTTTAACTTTTGAAATATGTAGCTGTAAAAGTAAGCCCTGTTTAGTGCCATATTATGCATATGAACGAGAGCTGTTCGGTTTTTGTACCAGATTTTGTTCAAAAGTTGGTTAGCTCTCGGAATCTGAGATACACTGTCTTTTGGTAAGGTCATCGCCTGTTGTGTTTTTGCTTTACAGTCTGTCGATTTTTGTATAGCTACCATAAGTCCGTTTATTTTACCATAATTATCCTTGGGTACCCAGTCAAATACACTCTTGTCACAAAGTGTGACTGTCGCCATCACAATGATAACCACACACACTATTCGTTCCAGCCTTTGCTCCATGGTGGGATTTTTTCTGGCTCCCCTGTGAAAATCAGAGGAAGGAAAAAAGTATTGATATACTTTGGGTTTAATGAATCTAAGAGGGGCGGGTCTGAACACGAGAACTGCGAGGGATAGCTTGGTAGCTACGTTGCCAATGGTTTTTGAAAAAAGCATATGAAATGCGTACTGAAGCATTTTAGAGTGCATGTCACCCTATTTGTTCAGATTTGAATTAGGGACTACGTTACAAGTATGATATTAGACGACAATGTTATATTTTTGAAAAAGGACTTTTGATTCATGCAGTTTTTATGACTTTGTTCTCCTGGAAAAATCGATTTCATAAGCTTGTCACTTTTCCCCTTCAACTCTATACTTTAGAAATACTTTGCTGTTCTTTCTTTTATTTCTAGTTTAGTTTGGTTCCAAAAATAGAAAATGAATAATTGTATGATAGTAAATACTAATACTAGCGACAAAAAGTAACACAGAAAATGAACATTTATATAATAGTAAATACTGACTACAAAAAGTTCAATACTGACTACAAAAATTTAAATACTGACTACAAAAAGTTAAATACTGGCTACAAAATGTTAAATACTGACTACAAAAAGTTAAATATTGACTACAAAATGTTAAATACTGACTACAAAAAGTTAAATACTGACTGGAAAAAATTAGATACTGACTACAAAAAGTTAAATACTGGCTACAAATGTTAAATACTGACTACAAAACGTTCAATACTGGCTACAAAAAGTTAAATACTGGCTACAAACGTTAATACTGACTACAAAATGTTCAATACTGGCTACAAAAAGTAATACAGGCTTCGTTCGTGTTAGCTGTAGAACTGTAGCTCTCCGAAAAAAAATATTGTATGTGGCTTTAATGAATATTTGAAGGTATGTTTGGACACAAGTAAAGTAGGAAAATGTGTTAGGAATTTTTTTATATTAAATTTATGAAATGGTGATGCAAGAATACAACAATATACTGTAAGGCCTCAACCGTGCGCATTTTTTCTGCGCCGTAAATCAAAGGTTTTTATTGGAGATGAATCTATAGCTCTCTGATGTCCCAATATTTTCCCAGAGAGCCTCGGTTCTGCGCCTACGTTCATGGTACAATCCCCGTGGGGATCCGGCTTAGAATTGGTCCTCAGTACCCCCTTGCCTGTCGTAAGAGGCGACTAAAGGAGGCAGCCCTTTGAATGGGACCGCAAAGCCCGAGATCCCATGTCACAGCATGTGTGGCACGTTAAAGATTCCTCTCTGCTCATTGGCCGTAAGCGCCGAGCATAGACCTAAATTTTGCCGACCTTCACCGGCAATGGTGACGTCTCCATACGAGTGAAACATTCTCGAGAGGAACGTTAAACAATATACATTCAATCGTTAGAAAGTATTCAGACGAACTGCCAAAATGATTTAGTTAAGGATCTACATAGTGAAAAAACATCAACATCAGTTCACATAATAGGATCTGGTCTCCCAATTCCCACTAAACCCCTTGTATTTTGTTTGTGTATGAAATTGAACATCTGATTTGGTCCCAAGACAAAAAGATGGTGTATCTCTTTAGTCTTCGTCTTCGTAGAAAAGCAAACAGGGAAAGGGGAGGGGTTTTGGTTGGATCTTTAGTGTAATTACACATTTTTAGATGAAGAGTTCTTAAGATTTATAGCATACTTCAAAACGGCTTTCCCGTTATGATCAGTACTTATTTCCTGTATACAGTTGTTCAATACTTCAAAAGAAATACCAAAAATACCCTGTCCTTAAAGTTCACGGCGCAGTATGACACTTTGAATTTTAACCTCTTCATTTCAATATTTGTTCGTATTTTCGATGAATTTGCCTGATAAGGCTATTCATTTCAAAACGCACTGAAATAGAAATTGGACACGACACGGTCTGTAGCGATGCAATTTTTTTTCTCGTTTTATTTTGTGTTGAATTGCAAGCGCCAGCACTTATCATGAAAATTTTCAGTAGGTATCTTGTCTAGATGGGAAATATTTATTCAAGGTTACAAAGTTTTCTCTTTATATAGAAAGAGCGCACCAATGTCACTTTCACGGTTGGATGCGTGTGTACTGTTACACCTGATAAGATTGTTTTCTTTTTAGTGACTCGGACTCTATGAGACTCAAAAGAAGTATGCTCTCCGCTGGTTATCCATTCAATACAATCATATTTGAAAATTAAGTTTGATTCAGTAAATTAGAAAACAAAACAAAGCAAAGCAGAAACAAAGACAGGAACAAAAACAAATTAAAAACAACTGCAACAAAACAAAACCAAAAGAAAAACGAAAACCCGACATATCCATACTTTGGTTAGGATATTTTTTAGTGTAGATGAAAGAAGTTAAAATTGAAAAACTATGACAAAAAATAATCTTCCTATACTAGGAATGTTTAACGAGAAAATCGTCGTTTGAATCCGGCATGTAGCAACAGGGTTCGGGGGAGGACAGCGTTTTTCCTTATATATTTTATGTTCGTTGATGTTGCATGCTACATTCGTTTTATCGAGTGGGTAACCCACTCACTGCCCCCACCCCATTCATCCCATTTACAGTTTGGGCAGAAGCACCCTTTTAGAATTTTATTTTTAATCATTATTATCATTATTATTATTTTATCATTTGGCTTGTCAACAATCTTTAGACTATTGTGAACTCAACCTTTTTTCTAGTTGCCCCCACCCCACTTTGAAAACAATTCTACGTGCATTTGAATTGCACCAGACAAGGGTGTAAAACTAGAACTATTTGTTTTATCATCTTCCAGAGTTTTATATAATATATTACTATGCATTGAAAGTCACGTCTGTCCGTGCCGCACAAAATCTGGTCACATGGATTTTTCTTGCAATTTTAGTATCATTTCTCATGGACAAATTGATTCTATTGATCAATATGTTTCATTTCTAGCGCAGTGGCAACTTGTCCGATAGTGAGTGAAATCATAGCTCAGCTTCCACTAATTGTACGTTCTAACAGAACAAACATACTGACACGGTGAACTGTCCCAATGGTGTTCTAACAGAACAAACATACTGACACGATGAACTCTCCCAATGGTGTTCTAACAGAAGAGACATACTGACACGGTGAACTGTCCCAATGGTGTTCTAACAGAACAAACATACTGACACGATGAACTATCCCAATGGTGTTCTAACAGAAGAAACATACTGACACGATGAACTGTCCCAATGGTGTTCTAACAGAACTAACATACTGACACGATGAACTGTTCCAATGGTGTTCTAACAGAACAAACATACTGACACGATGAACTGTCCCAATGGTGTTCTAACAGGAGAAACATACTGACACGATGAACTGTCCCAATGGTGTTCTAACAGAAGAAACATACTGACACGATGAACTGTCCCAATGGTGTTCTAACAGAACTAACATACTGACACGATGAACTGTTCCAATGGTGTTCTAACAGAACAAACATACTGACACGATGAACTGTCCCAATGGTGTTCTAACAGAAGAAACATACTGACACGATGAACTGTCCCAATGGTGTTCTAACAGGAGAAACATACTGACACGATGAACTGTTCCAATGGTGTTTTAACAGAACAAACATACTGACACGATGAACTGTCACAATGGTGTTCTAACAGTACAAACATACTGACACGATGAACTGTTCCATTGGTGTTCTAACAGTACAAATATATTGACACGATGAACTGTCCCAATGGTGTTCTAACAGTACAAACATACTGACACGATGAACTGTCCCGATGGTGTTCTAACAGAACAAACATACTGACACGATACCCTATATGGTGTTTGAAAAAAGAAAGATTGAACGCGTTGTGACTGCATCACAGATACGGTAATTCCAAAAAGCCTCCCCAAAAAGTCCTCCCTCCCCCTTGAAGATCAAGATCCCTTAGACTAAAAAAATGAAATCACTTCTGGTCGGTTTTTCAGGATACTCCGTCAGTTTTGTGAAATGCAAGGGATGGTTGGGATTGTGGGTTGGGGGGGGGGGGTCTGTTATCGAATGTCGAATTAGATCTATCGAAAGTCAATGATTTTGTTTATGACTTGAAGTTCTAATACTGATGAATAAAGAGAAAATAAAAAAAATTAAGCTCACATATTATGATTACGTCAAAAGTACATATGATACATGTATCATTGATTTGACGCATGTAATTCTGTGCAATATTGCAGAAAAGGTGATGATCCAATAAATATTAGGGTTGTGAAATATTAGGGGTGTGCACTCTCTCTTACAGTTCGCCTGTGTGTTATCTTTAGGGTGTACACTCTCTCTCTAAGTCCGCTAGTCATTAAAACACTTTCAGTCTAAATTTTCCCATTCAAAATTCTATAAATGGTTTCCAGTGATCCAATGTATATTCCTGATCGCAGAATCTTGCTGAACGTTACAGTGTATCATATGTATAGAATGCAGCCATACTCAAGTGTGCTCGCTATGAAAGACCAACAGGTGTGTGCATTGCCTTGCTTTGTCGCCACAATAATTATTTTAGGCTAGAAATATATTTTTTAACTGATTTGCATGGCAGTATATGAATGACAAATTTGCACTATTCAAAGGGGTGTTCAAAATCAATGATACGAATATGAAGCACTTTAGCACTGAAGGGTTGTCCTTTCTTATTCCCTCCCCCTTTCCGTTTAGTAACATAAAATGTTGTTATTTTGATCAAATCAATAAAATGTTACACTATGAATTTCACTCTTTCTGTTTAAAAAGAGCATTCGTATGTTTTGCGTATATATCTTGTATTCCTACTTTGAATCGCATTGGTGTTGTTTTCAGTAATAAATCACGTACATATGTTTTACCCTAATATGTACAACAAAACTTAATTAATCTACCAAAAAAGGAAGAAAATAAAAGAAAAATTCTCCCTTTTGAAACATATCAGTGCATGTGCGCGTGTTCATTACCAAACTATACAATTAGAGACTCTGTTTAACCTTGAAGTAGCTAATTTTATCATCGCTTCTTCAAACATCCTTCTTGTTGTCCGATTTCTTACTGTTAAAATTAAACAGTTTGATGCTGTGATTCAAATTTCAAAGAATAACGAAATTCAATTTACATGTGCTACCATTGGAGGGATTGTATTTCAACACAGTGAACAACAAATATCGGGTCTGTGGAATTGATTTTTTTTTTAAAGAAAAAAAGTATTATAATCGTAAATACGTAATGAAGACGCATCCGAAATACCAAAATTCTCCTTGTTAAGTTTTTGGGCTGAACTTATTGTATTTTTATTTACTACAATTAATTGATGCTGAGGATTTTGTTTGAATGAAAAAAAAAGTAACTTTTGTAACTAACTTTCATAGAAAAAAGATTCCGATATGGTGAGAATATTTAATGTATTGTTATGGAGCTTCTTCCCTTGATGGCGGCGGTTTTACATATTAGTTTGAAATGATAGAAATTCACAAACACTTAATAAGTTAAAACATTTTGATTCTAGATTTTTTTTTCTTCTTCTTCTTCTTTTGGGGGTGGGTGGGTATTTTTTTATTTTTATTTTTATTTTTTAGTATTATAATCCTCTTACATAGGAACTAAAGCTTACCTTTCGTTTTTATTGAGTCAGAGACATTTCCAAGTTCCTATCAAAGTTATAACTAAAATTTCTGGTACATCCAAGAATTAAGAACACAGTTTGAATTTAATTTCCCAGTATTATTATTTTCCCCCTCAAATATAGAGGATCCGAATTAGACTGGAAGTAAGAGAATTGAGGGTAGACGGCCTTGAAACGGTGACGCTACGAGTCCACCCTTCACACTCCAACAGTTTCAGGCTCTATTGTAAAATATACGCTGTGTAGACCATATGCGGATTTAAACTTTCCAGTTAGGTATAGATTTCACGGTTAATGAAGAATGAAATCTATCATTATAACTGGATTTTATTGAAAGGCGTTAAAAAAGACATTTGTTGATTTCATGGAGTTGATTAAGATTTTATTATTATTATTATTATTATTATTGGACACCTGATTGATTAGAATGATCAGATTCATTTCCTTAGCTAACAGAAGGGACTCTGCGTACTTCATTTTGACTGACAAACTCAAAGGACGACTCTAAGATCAGACATTGAAAATATATCATGGCGATATAGTGTGCTGAAGTGGAACAGTGTTGGTGTAATCAACTGTAAAAACTTGTAACTTCTTTACAATTTAACGTGTTTTTTTTTTAAATTATCTTTTTTTTCCATTTCATTATTTGGGGGGGGGGTGATGTTTAATGTTGTTTCATTACTATTATTTGCTTTGTGGAATGTGCATGTCATTGACAATGCATTTTTATCGTTATCTTGTGTGGAAGGGAGCGAATCAGGAATGAGTTTTTGGAGGCGGGTTATTGCCTATACGACGTTTTATCCATTAACAATAATAACTTTCATTTACATGTCGATTCGATGTATCCCTATGAGCTCAAAATAAAAGACTCCACAGAGTCGTCCACTTCTGCTTCATACTTAGATATTTTATTGAAAGTAGATATTAACGACAAACTAACAACTCCACTTTATGACAAACGGGATGATATCAGCTTCTCCATGGTTAACTATGGTCAGCTTTAAAATCGCAAGCTATTGACAAACAAGCCGGTGGTACAAGGGGGGGGGGGGGTCAACAATCTCGTTTAAAGTCAGCATTTCGCAAATTCTATGGTCGTTATAACGATCTAGTTTGCCAATATAGCCTATCATTGGGTTAAATGATGTCTGACGTGTTTCATACCGATTGTTAGACCGTTCTTAGCACACTGATTTAGACGAAGGATAACTCCATTTACATGATCAAGATATAGGGCTCACGGTGGGTGTGACCGGTCGACAGGGGATGCTTACTCCTCCAAGGCACCTGATCCTTCCTGTGGTGTGTCCAGGTGTCTGTGTTTGCCCAACTCCTTATTTTGCATTGCTTATAGGAGTTATGAGATTGATCACTGTTTGTTATCTTCACCTTTCATTCCAGGGGAAACTCTATACTGAATGTGTTTAATGAGAGAAATACTATACTGGACGCTATACCAAAGGGATGTAATACAGGCCCTTTTTTTCGGGGAAAATTTTTCACTACTTAAAAGATATCAATAACACATCGAAATATTTTCGATTTAGAGTATCAATGTTTTAACATAAAATTTCCTCCTGTATGGTATTCCATCGGAAAAATGCACCCAGGTCAGAATTTTCTCCGCTAAGGGGTCTAGTGTATGAACAAGTAAAGATAACGGACAGTGGACAATCTCATAAATCCCATAAAGAATACAAAATTAAGAGAAGGGCAAACATGGACCCCTGGGCAAACCAGAGGTGGAATTATGTGCCTAGGAGGAATAAATATCCCTTACTGACCTGTCACATCCGCCGTGAGACCAGATCTTGATAAGATAGACGGAGTAATCCGTAGTCAAAATCAGCATGTAAAGAACGCCCTAACAATTGGTATGAAACACGCAAGACTTCATTCAACCAAGTGCTACCTTATATCTGCAAATTAGATCATAATGGCCGTAGAATTTGCGAAGTGTTTCAAACGAATCAATTGAGAGACATTAACATAATTTGCAGTTGATGATGGAATATTGCTACACAAATATAGGAAGTTAACGATGGAGAAACTGAAGTCGTCCTGTTTGTCATAAAGTTGTGTTATTAGATCGATATCTGTGTTCAATAAAATATCCAAATATGAAGCAAATGTGAAGACTCTTTGGTGTATTTTATTTGAGTTCACCGAGATCTATCGACATATGTATGAAAATAAGTATTTTGATAGAGAAAACGTCGTCGATATACAGATATCTAAATGTCGAGTTCAAGGCCACAGCAAGATATTTTTCTTTTCATATGGAAGCTTTTGAATACATTCTCCACCATAAGAATTCAAAAACGAAAAATCGAAAAACAAAACGGGTTTGCTAATAATAGAACACAGTTTGTGCCCAATAGAATTCCAACAGACAGTTGGAAGACCTGTTCACCAAGGACTATGTGAATACCTGTATTGCCACTGAAGAACCCCAACGTCCTTCAATATCAACTTCAGAGTTCTTGTATGTAGAATCAGAGTGGTGTTTAACAAAACAATTTTAGGGATGACTGAGCATACGATATGAATATTTCTGTGTTCCTTTTTCATTTAAGCAAACAGCTTCCTATGATGTCAGAAAGTTACTATCCTTTAAATAAAAGGACTGCAATACGTGAAATATAGACGTGTTTCTAACAGGAACTTAATATTCTAAGATGAAATAAAACTGTGTTTTGCACATATTTATTATAAGTCTTATTACTAAAGCTGTAATTATATATAGACCCAATGGAAATGAAACATTTCTGTAGCTTTGACATTTAACCTCAGAGTTATGACGGTGGCGGATCTAGAGAGGATTATGACAGTAGCGGATCTAGAAGGAATTTCGGGGGTTGCAACCCCCTCTTAGGTTGAATATTTTGTTTTAAAACAAAAAGTTAACTGTTTGTCATTTTGCGGTCTTCAAATAAACATTCCCTCCTTTCTCGAGCGAAAAAGATACCAAAACGGATCACAACCCTCTCCCCCTTGAAAATTCGGATCCATCACTGAATCATATAAATCTGGCTACAAACTATTGATGCTTACTTGCTTGAATGTCTTTTTTTCATTTCTAAAGCTCAACACAACTTCACAAATGATATCCATTTTAAGACATGAACAACAATATCTTCCTTTGTTGAGCGTTGCTGAGGTGAATTTGTCGTCTTGTAAAGTTTTATGTGCAAATTAATAAATTACACTCCATAAAATAAAGAATACTAAACACTGCTTTTCATAAACCATACAGAACTTTTTTTTAATGAAACATTGCTGATTTCGATGAACGAGCAAGCTGACTTTCTTCCCCATGTGTACGCGGCCATTTAGATCGTATCTATAAATAAAGGTCGCATCACTAAGCCCCAGAAGAATTTTTCTCGACTTCACAGAAAAGGCTTAGGGATGATCCGATCGGCTTAACGTACATTCGGGCATGCGCAAGCTGACTTTCGCCATAGCATCCGGTTTAAGGTATTTACACCAGAAATTATTTTCACTATGTATTACTATATCGGGAACATATCATTAAAAATCAGTTTGCTACAGAAAATTGATACCGAGTAATGCAGACGGAAATATTTTGTGTTACCTGTCTCGTCTACCGACAACGAAAAACAACACCCTACATATCATATTCTATTTTCTTTTCTACCTGCAAACAAGACTACCCTCAAATCTACATATTTTTCACATGCGTGTAAACCACAGGTGCAGCACGTTTTAAATATATATAATAAAAATGTCTTTCTGTAAACAAATTATTGAATAGCATCTATTCATTTGTTAATGAATGTTGTCTAAAGAACAAACGGTGTGATTCGGAAGAGTTATCTTCTTTTTTTTAAATTTGAAAATATTTTTTTTATCACATAACAACAATATGAAACAATATACATATTTGATATACAAGTATATACTCAACATAAATCATATATCACATAAAAAATTAAATTCGAACTATCATGCATTTTATAAATTACGTGACAGATTCCGAACAAACATGTATACATGTAATGAGAATGAAACATTATATAAAATAAACTTGTATCAACATATCAGTTTTCAATTTTTTTTCTGATACATACAATTATAATCATTTATCATATATAAAACATAGAAAACATTGTATTAATGAACAACATAAACAAAAATATACATGTATAAAGAAAAAAAACCGATATATGTACATGTATATATTTTTTAAGGTTGCCATAAGAGGGCAACGCCTCACGTAGAATACAGTCCATACACAACCCCCCAGCACTACACGAGGACAGGTCTTCCCCTTGTATTTTTTATTTAATAATCATATATATATATATATATATATATATATATATATATATATATCCATAATAGCATTTATAGTATATCATTCGAAATCGACGGTGTACATATAAATTTGTAATGACAAGCAACTGTTAATGAAGTATGAATGAACTTGTTTCATCAGCCACCAATGCAGTGGCGGATTTAAGGGGGCGCAGCCGGCGTCCTCCCCTCTTAAATTTGAAAATTTAAGGTAAATCGTGGTATTGACCTATCTTGTTTAGAAAAATGTACTAAACGATAAAAGAAGCAATAATTTCTTCCACTCCCGAGGAAATAAATGACAAAATCTTTTGATTTCTTGAATTTTTTAATTGGGAGAACTTAATTTTTTCAAAAAACCTTTAAAATTTGCGTCATTTCACTAATTTTGCCATATTAAAAATGATAGAAAATAGTACAAATGACTTAAATTGTGTTAAAAAAAAATCTCTATTGTGTTGAGCGTAAAAAAACCGCATCAAAATCGATGCAGAAATAACAGTTATTGATCTATAAAGTGGCTATTTTTACCTGCTTTGAAAATGCAATCAAACAAAAATAGAAACGACCGAAAACGAGGCTATTCAGCTGTGATGTCACAACGGGATCACACAACGAATATAGTTTGGAAGATATAGAGACCAACAGTTGTGACAACATGACAAATAAGAATATTTCTAAAAATGAAACACGATAATAGCTTCGAAATTCGCACTTTTTATGGTGCACCTATGAAGAAGTGAATATTGAACTTCTAACATATAATTAACTCTCTATTCTTTATTCCTCATAGGAGTTGTGAGATTAATCACTGTTCGTTATCTTCACCTTTTCATTGTTGGAGTCGTTGAAAGTGCAAAGAAGGCCCTAATATATCTTAACTACAATTACTAAATTTGCGAAATATTGATTGTACATGTATATTGCATAATTGCAAGACTTTCATCCATGTGTTAAATCAGTTTACAACAACAACATGAAATTGATAACGAGTTTTTTGTTTATGCATTGATTTACCCACAGGTAATGGATAGAGTAAAAGATAGAGTCCACTCTTGATTTTAAAAAAAATCGTATTCATGAACGAAATTTGAATTGGTGGGAACGAAATTCAAATTTGTGGGCACGAATTTTGTTTCGTGGGAACGAATTTGTAAAAATGTTTCTCTCACTCTCCTAAACCAGCCACCGTATCTTTTCCTATCATTTTGCAAAACGAACACATCTGTTTGAATTGCGCTCATCATTTGAAATAAGCCCTTTTGGCTTCTGAATACAAAGATATCTAGGACTATATTGTTTGGGGAGTGTTTTTAGGACATACGGTTTTTTTTTAAAATAAAAAACCCGAGTATGTAAAGTTGACCTGTTTATTTGTTTGTTTTACGTCCCGTCAAGAATTTTTCACTCATATTGAGACGTCACCAGCTGTAGATAAAGTACCCCAAATATATCTATGCTGAGAGCTTACGGCCGTAGCAGTGTGGATGCACCTGCCGCGACATCCGTTTTAAGGTCATATCCGAAAGACCTGTGATTCTCACTTTTATATGCCAAACGTTTGGCGAAGGAGCAATCACTACGGTTTTAGTTCGATCACCAACCATGGTAGTTGTCTAGTTGACTTCCGAAACTTAATTGCACATGCCTAGCTTGCTTCCGGACCTTCAGTGCAAATGTCTGGTTACTAATGTTTAACTATTCTGTAAGCATAGGTAGACCAGGCATGTGCAGTGACACCTCTTCCGCTTTCGATAGTACTATGGTTCAACTCTAGTTACTATAGTTGATGCGCGAACTAGGCCTACCTATGTTTGACGGGTTCATGGCACAATCGGGGCTAGAACCCACGACCTCGAGGTTACGATGCGAACGCTCGGCTGTGAAGAGGCCCATACTAAAGTCGTGTGCAATATTTTCATGCGCGCAGTGCGTGATGGCCCAGGAAAATTAAACAATGTTCAACTCCCGAAAACGATATATAGAGCCTAGGAAGTCTATGCTGGGGTTATCTAGTTCAATCTTTCTAGGTCATCCGAATGCATGGGATTGTGTAGGAAGGGTTCTGTATGCGCTAATCACTCTTAATAAACATCCACCATTATTGTTTTAGGTCATCACGCAAACACCGCGCAGTAATTTTGTGTGGACTAACTTACTCCTGCGATCAATGAATAAACATCCGCCATAAATTCGAATTGTAAATTACAATTATATTGATTATGCTCATTCTGTGTGTTATATTATATAAAAAACAACCTCAGTTTTAGTATTTTTTTATGCCTTGTTCTATATATTTATTGTTTTAGTTTGTTTTTATTGTTTTACATGTAAAGTCCTTTAGGGTAATTATTCTGATTAGATAAAGCGCTATATAAATGTATAATAATAATATATCGTACCCTTATTGGCAGAATAATCCATCAGCTGACTTAAGCCAGCTAAGTGTTCTTGTGTGAGTCGATATCCTTCTGCGCAAGACATGACCAATGTGGAAATGTCAGACGATTATTTGACTTTCTAGGTTGCTAATCCTCTGTGTCAGGAGTTGGTCAACTCTGTTTACTTTATTTTTTACTCTTCACATATTTGTTAGAATGTATTGTATGGAATCTCCCCGGGTTTTATTTTTCCCCCGAATTACCATCATTAATTACCTCTCCCTCTTCTGAGAATAATTACGTCATCCATTATCACTTCGCGCTTTGTGGATCAGCCTGTTGGACGAATAGATAGTGTCCTAAATCGCTACCTAGAAAACAAATTGATCAGCAATCCAAAAATATAAATATGTAATTTGCAGTGTACATACAATTTACATTTGTAGATTTAGTGCTAGCTATTTTGCATATAGTTGCAAACCACGGGCTATTGTTTCCATAACAATAACCCGTGGTTTCGGAAACTGATAACGAGTTATTTTATATCTTACACACTGCCATTTTGGGGAGTGCTTCTTGCAAAAACTGTGTAGAAAATAGTAAATTAATAATATCCTATATAAAATGAATAAGAATGAGACGTATTAATAACAGCAATTAAGACTTAAATAATTTGAAGAAAAAAAATCTTTTATTGGGAGCTTTTCTATATGCTATCAATTAAGAATCATTCTATCGAAACAATGATATATAATTTCTCATTTCCACATACTCACTTTCAGACACAATCGCAAAAAGAATGGTCACCTTGTTTGGCTGATAACAACAAGACGACCACTGGAATAAATGTGAAATTAGAACATCATAATGTCCTTTGACTTAAACAAGATATCGCTCAATTTTGCATAAATATGTATATGTGTGACCTCATGTCTATAGAGAGCATGACCTCTGACCTATTTACAACTTTAATCATAGCAAGTCACGTATACCTACGTACCAGATTTGGGGTGTTGAAGTGTTCTGACCGTTTTGAAAATAACGTTGGCATCTAATTCAGCCACAGCTTAACTGGGAGTGCGTGTGAAAACACATACTTTCAATCATAATGCAGTGTGAGTAGGTGTTTGAAAATATCAAACTAAACCACGTGACTGGTGAAAAGATCAAGCACCGCACGGCTACAGATTCAAATGAGGACAGAACACACGAAGTAAGAAAATTATCATTGATTACCAAAGTATAAGTCTGCAAGCTTTACACATACCTACCCCACGGAATGAAGGCATTAATCCTGAGTCTGTACCCAGTACATTGAAATAGAAATTTCTTTGCATTTATAACCAAACACCCGTGTTTAGTGTTGTGTGCTGACGTTTTTAGTAAAAAAGAAAGAAAATTCGCATTAGAGCATCATACCTGAATCAATTTATATTCTGATCAGTAATAATAAA
Organism: Ostrea edulis; assembly: GCF_947568905.1. Lineage (NCBI taxonomy): Eukaryota > Metazoa > Mollusca > Bivalvia > Ostreida > Ostreidae > Ostrea > Ostrea edulis. The sequence goes on from NC_079164.1 coordinate 35,493,116, forward strand.
TAAATGTGTTCATCTATGGAATTTATTTCTAAAAAGGACTAATGGCAATTATACTGATCAAAATATGAAGTAACGCTGGGCGTTAACATAACGAGTAGATGTAACACATGGTAAAAAGAAACTAATGCATTGAATATTTTATTTCAGAAGGCAAGAAAAAGAAATCAAAATTATGGATGACCCCCCCCCCCCAATAATCAGCAACGATTTTGCAAAGGCTTGAAATTAAAGTATCTACAAAAGCTTAGGTCCTCCAACGATTTGTTAGGACACTCTCCCAGACAAGGTCGATTTGGAAACAATTTTGGAGATTCTAGTATGCATTCCTTTGAGTTATTAATGATAATGCTGAATTTCATGGTATGTGAGAACTTATAGTGAGGGAGGGGCTAGGGGAATTAGGATTCTAGAGTTCTGGCCATAAATGATATCTCAACATAACTTCATTGCATTCCTTTTTCCATTTTGTTGAAGAAGCATAAAAATTTCAGTCTTTAATTTATCACGAGGAATGGTCGTGTAAAGTGTTGAAAAGTCGTATGTCTTGTTGTTGATTTGAGAAAAGATTTCAAATTTAGAATTTTTTTTAGAATCCCCATTTGATTGACTCCACTTCTGTCATATGAAGTCGCACAGTACGTTTGAAGTTTCTCCTTCAAAGCTGTTAATATTTGTGTGAGGAGCAAAGATAGGGGCTTGGTAGAACACTTACTGGATACAGCAATGTATTTTTGTAAGGGGCATTTATGAAGTTTAGGAATCCAGTATAGGTACGGTAACTCATATTTATCCGAACCATTGACTAGGATATTAAATGTGTGTAAAACTGAAGCATGGTTTTGAAGAATTTCATATTTTGAAAGGGCAGTTGGAGTATAAGTACGATTACCAAAAGTGGAATTAATGCCAAGTTCGTTTACAATACAGTTGTAATAATGAGCCTTACAAACAAAGACAATGTTGTTACAAGCTTTGTTAGCTGAAACCAAAACATATTCCTCCTGTAACCTATCTAATTCTTTTATCACTTCTGGTTTACAAAACACAGAAGGATATATGGTACATACTTTTGTTTTGATGTGTCTAATGCGGGATTTTAATATTCCTTTTATACTTGTAATCCATTCTGACAATGTATTAAGTTCTTTTTCATATTTAGCCCATCGTCTGCCATAATCTTCGACAGAATTCACAATAGAGATGAAATTCTGTCGCCAATTGAAAGACAGAGGTTCTTTTATTTAGGACCTTTCAGAATATGTGATTTGAGGTCCTCATTTTTATATTTATCAACATCACCAATAGTGATACATGTACATGTATGTCCAGCTGGACTATAGTTGAAAGAAGACGAAGAACAAGAGCACGTAGGTGGATTGAATAGAACATACTGGTGGATTACTATAAGATGGTCTATATCTAGACACTGCAAAGTATGTTTATAATTAAAAGGTTTGGATGCTATAGTAGAAGTATAGCTGTAGGAAATACAGGGTGTATACTTGAACTTAAAATAAGTTGGAATACACGACTGAACTCTTTTATGACGAGATTATTGCTTATGTTGACGGCATATATTCCTTTGCTTGTAAATTTGAGCTTAAAGGGAAAGGCAACCCTAACTGCAATGTTGCTTTTATGAATAAAGTATCACTTACTGATATCGTAAATGACAGTCTTTAACAACAAAAATCCTTGCTTAACAATTAAATCAATATTAATCTATCATGTATTTTAAATTACCCGCCGCTAAGAGAGCGACCATTGATGTTTAATTTATTACGTCACACCATCTGTTCCGGTTTATTTCATCAGTAGCACTGTAAACATGACAAGTCACGAACAGTTAAGTATTGAGCCGTATAGATTTGAGCCCGTTCTTTCGCAAGAAGAAATTGAGAAAAGAAGACGTTCAGTCGAGTCGCAGACCAGGCAAACGTTAAAACGTTTTTTCATACAAATGTCTCGAACCTCTACTTGTCATTACACAAATGATGAATCCACAGTTTACGCAGTCTTTTCTTTTCAAATGACTTGGTTGGGTCGTGAATTTCGATAAAAAACTTTTTTCACATATCCCCTTCGCATTAGTGTAATTAATTGCTTGACAGGAAGGCATCAACCTATTTATTCGTAAGATTTACCACATGCACATCTTTGATGATCTTAGAATCTCATCAAAACCGGAACAGACGGTGTGACGTCAAAATTATTGATTTCTGTGGTCTTAAATACAAAAGAGTTGCACATCATGGCAAACTCTATAGATCGCGGGAATTTCAATTTTTAACGTTTTCAAATTAGTACTGAAGCTTGTCTAGGCGGTATATCAACAGAATAGTATGACAATTTTTTATCATATAATTAATCCTATCATGTACCATGTAAAAATATTTTGGGTTGCCTTTTCCTTTAAGAAACTGCCGGCATAATTCGGAAGGAATATCATCCATAACCCGTGGTGGTTTAAAGAGCCTGTGATTGGCAACATGCATAATCATAGAGTTAAGTCTATATTCAGGTGTTGAAAAATCCAAGTATGAACTAGCTATGGCTTCTTCAAATAACGTATGTAAAACTCTCAATCGAACAGAATAAAGTTTTGTGCGAATATCATGTGGAACTAACTGTCTGTTGAAGTGAATCAAACGTGACATCATTTATACATGTACTTGGTCTTTTATATAATACAAAATACGCCTTCCATTTTAACTCTATACATTCTCCCCATTGTTTTGGACTTCATTTTGAAATCATGCGAATAAATTACACTCCATATTGTAATTGTATTCACTTTACTAATAAAAACATAAATTAAGTTTTTATTTTCATCATTTTGTAAGTTTGTACATGTAGTTAGTTTTGTTAAATTACTTGTGTAGTGTAAGAATTACGAATTTAATGGAATCTTACCAATTATACATATTTTACAGTATTGGGTAAAAATGTAGGGGGTAGAAAAACACATATTACTAGTGTACCTCCATGTTGCCCTATCATGATTATCTATGGACACACTGGGTAAGCACGTACCCATAATGCAATTCCCATGGAATTGAAATAGAGGATAACTCTTAATAGAAATCATATTTCACACTCAGTAGTTAATACCGCTTAGAAGAGATTCAAAGAATATGATATCAGTTCTTAGTATACCGTCAATTTTATAATAAGTATCAAATTATCAACAGAGCTATGCCTGGAAATTGATCTGTCATATCGTGATTTTGTGGTAAGTAAGCAATAACTAAGTTTTTTTTCTATCTTAGTAGCACATAGTTCGTAAATTACATAAATTATTATTATTATTATTATTATATTCATTTATGAAACGCAAAATTACCTATAGTTTATATGCGCTGTACAAAGGCAACAATTATTCATTCAACACATGGTTTAGATGTACTAAATTACTTGTAAAAGAAGAAGGTAGGATGCAGATACTGAAAGAACAGGTATGATAGGAGTCTTATATATGGTTCCCAGTGATAGAGATCAGCGTGAAGAAACCTGTGAACCATTACCGAGTAACCCAGATCAAATTGAGGAAACATAGGGCATATTCAAATGCCATACGAAGGTCAATAAAATAGTGGAAATTCCAAATTCCCTAATTAAAACAAACATAAGTGGCTTTAGAAAATACGATTTGCTCACACTTGCTGACCTCTTGTATAAAGTGAGACCCCCTCCTCGAAAGTCTGTCTTGGCATACTGATTCTGATTGCTATTACTCCGTTTACGTATTCAAGACATAGGGCTCACGGCGGGTGTGGCTGGTCGACAGGGGATGCTTATTCTTCCTAGGCCCGGACCTAATCCCACCTCTGTTGTGACCAGGGGTCCGTGAATAGATAATTGGATGAATCATATGATCAGTTATCAAACTGATAAACAAGTTGATGTTACAGAGGTTTCAACAGTGTCGTTCAAAGCCAGCATTTCGCAAATTATGTGGTCATTATAAGATAAGTAAGAGCATGTTATGCGAATAATCATTTATCAAATCGAGACAGAATACTGAAAAACAAATTGATGTTACAGGGGTTTAAACAGTCTCGTTTAAAGTCAGGATTTTTTCGTTTGGTGAAAAACTTTATTGGAGTTCGAGTATTGATATATTCCATAAAAGCGAATCTCTACGAATTCCTTCTATAATCGTTATAATGATCTAGATTGTCAATACAACCTATCTTTGGATCAAATGCTGTCTGATGCGATTGATACCGATTGTTATGTCAATCTCTGCACACTGATTTTGACTACAAATTACTCCATTTGTTTGATCAAGATATAGGGTTTTCGGCGGGTGTGACCAGTCAAAAGGGGATGCTTAGTCTTCTTAGGCACCTGATCCCATTTCTGGTATTTCTGGGGAATCCGTGATTGCCCTGCTTTTAATTTTGTATTCTTTATATTGTTTTTCCGTATTTTTTATTGGAATCATTCATCAATTCAATGTACTTACTAGAACCTTTCTTGTTGTCGTGTTGACATCTTATTGTTACCCTATACATGTTTGTTATACGTTTTTGTCGTCCGAAATTGGAGAGTTCGGAATTCCAAAATAGCTGCTGTCGCTTCTGATTAATTTGTAAAAAACAAAATGTAACAGCACTGTAAGAGCTGTAATGTTAGAGCACTAAGTATGTAAAAAAAGGAAAAAAAAGATCACAAATTAAAAGCTTATGCGTTTGAAGGTCCGATTTAAAACGACAGTGAAGTACAATATTGGAGTTTAAAAGGCAGAGAGTTCCAGAGACTCGATGCTGCCTTATCCAAGCGTCGATCCCCATATGTTTTCGTACGTGTCCGAGGTACCTGGAGAAGATGCAGAGATTCTGATCTTAGTGATCCTGTGGGATTGTAAACTGTGAGGATATCATTTATGTAAACTGGAGATAGGTTGTTGAGAAATTTGAAATTATGAAGAAGGATCTTATATTGAATTCTGTATTCATCTGGGAGCCGGTGAAGATCTATTAGAACAGGGGTAATATGGTCGGATTTTTTTTTTAGCGTGTTATTAATCTTGCAGCTGTGTTTTGTGTCCTCTGAAGTTTGCTGGTGTGTTGAGAATGAACACCATAAAGCGATGCATTTCCGTAATCTAATCTAACGAGTTTACTTGAGTTTTACATGCTTCATCATTGATAAATGGACGAATACAGCCAATTCTGCGAATGTTCACAGATGCTGAGCGGGAAATAGAGAGACAGTGTTTTTCCATAAAAGGGATTTGTCAAAAAATACGCCTATTTTTTTTTAAATGAAAGATGAATCACTTACAACACAGTCATCAAATTCAAGATCAAAACGGCTAATATTTTTAAGTCTCTGTTTTGGAGCAAAGACTACAACTTCAGTTTTATCTTCATTGAGTTTGAGGAGGTTGATACTCATCCACATGTCCAATAAACAACTTGGGAGTCTTTGAGACATATCAGTCCAATTGTCACCAGGTTCAACGATGATATAGATCTGTGTGTCATCGGTGTATATATGATATGTCATGATGGCATCTACATACAAGGTGAAGATAACGAACAGTGATCAATCTCATAACTCCTACAAGCAATACAAAATAGATAGTTGGGCAAACACGGACCCCTGGACACACCAGAGGTGGGATCAGGTGCCTAGGAGGAGTAAGCATCCCCTGTTCCCCTGAGAGTTTTGGGAAAAAACCCAGTAGAATCTCGGACCCAGGACTGCGCCTTGCGGTACACCACATTCGAGGAGACAAGCTTCAGACAAAGATGAACCGACGGCAACACATTGATATATATCACTAAGATAGCATTTAATCCATTTCAATGCAGATCCAGTAATACAAAACATGTTGTCCAAACGTTGCAATAGGATATCGTGGGCTATGACATCGAAACCCGCAGAGAGGTCGAGCAATACAAGGATAGCACAACTGTTATTGTCAAGTACACATATGATGTCATGATGTACCTTCATTAGTGCATACCTTCTTAAATTAACTAAAATATCAAATCATGTATGAAGTTGAATTCTTGTGAATAATTCATTAATTGTCTTCACCAGACTGTACAATATCGTTAATGTACTTAAAATTGAAGCTCTTCGTGCAATTCGGCAGCACATAATACAAGCAAATCACAAGAACACACACATGAATACTAATATATATTTATTATTTAATTATCATAGGATACATTAATGAAATGCATAATGTAGTAACAATACTTAACGGAATTCAATGTATATGTATTTCATGTAAACATTATGATGACGCAATAGTGGATTTCTTCATACGGGTAATTTCAGCAGTCTCCCAGTATCGTAAAATCAGATAAAAGTATACTATTAACAGTAAAACAAGGCAGAGAGACGAGTGTAATATTATGCAAATATAAAGAGAAAGAGTATCATATACAATTGCAATGTAAAGCAGAGTTGTTCACATTTATACAGAACTCACATAATCACTAATGAATAGTTATACTGTAATGAAGTGCTTAGATATCAACTGAAAAATGACCATGCGAAAACAAAATGACTCTATGTATTGGCAGGATTATCGTTGATTGATGGCAAATGTCATATGTTCTTGCTGAAAACAGCGATGATGGCCATGACAACTAGTGTAATTGTATTACATATCACCATGGAGACGCCTTGTGTCCTACACTTCAGGGAGTCGAACCTGAAAAAGATGCGATTAAAATCACATTTATCACAAGTCATTTTAACTTTGTGTTTTGAAGTAGAGACATGAAAAAATAAGGCATTGAAAACAACGATTGCTTATAAACAATATTTCATATTTGTATACTGCATCGTGGGCTCTCCATTTGTTTCTTACGAAGAATTGAGTTGAAGAAAGTAAGGAGTGAGAGTCCCATACATATAAATATACCTTTTGAGAAGAGCACTGTCAAATACTGTTAAATATATATTCTAGCCATTTGGATATTAATATCTTAACATTTAAATTACTTTAAAAAATTCACTTCTCATACCCTATTTCACCCCAGCCCCAAAGTTATTTAAACACTTTTGTGTCACAATTTTATGCCATGTATACATTTTATCAAACATATACCCACAGGCAACAGCGCTCACCTAAGTGACATTGACCCTGCTGTTCCTCCGAAGATTTTAATAAGATTTTCTTTTTACCCTTTAAATTCCCGCAAAAACGTTTGACCCCCATATCATAATCCCATCCTAGCCCCTGGGGGTCATGATTTAACCAAATTCGAATCCACGTAACATAGCGATCCATAAATTTTCAAATAGAGACAGGCTACTGACAAATAAGTTGATGTTACAATACAAAGTTCTCAATAATCTCGTTTATAGTCAGCATTTTGCAAATTATATGGTCGTCAGCACTACAGTGGGGTGAGCACGAATATAGAACAGTTGAGCGATGTATCATGCAGTATCTATAATCCAGACTATCTCAGCAAATAACTAAATCGTTCCATAATTTTTTCCTTATACAAGTAGCTGCAGAAATTATATATTGTGCTTAATCTAGGAATTGCACATTTTTGCCATGCCTTCACTACAACGATCTATATTTTGGGTAGGAGAGACCTGACAGAAGCGCGGGAACAACGTTCTCAGAATCCTCTTCGATATATCCTAGTTATGTCTTCATTACGTATAACTGATTTTTTTAAAAATAAAATAATTCATACAACAATGCTCATCAACAAGTTTTTCTCTTACCAGGTAATTAGTAAACATGCATATTCAGAAGAAAGCAGCATTATTTCATCCATCAAATCTATTTTTAGAGCGCAGAGATAAAAGTAAAAAACAAATTTAAATCGGTAATTTTCCACCCCATTTTGAAATGTTCATATTACATCTCAGTATGATAAAGTTATCTTACATTAATAGGTGGGGAAGGATTGTAAGATGTGTTATATTCAAGACAATTCGTAAAATAAAAATCCTGGTAAATCAGCGGACAGCCATCTTAAATTGAACGCTGGCTAACCAAGGTTGACTACATCACCTCGTTAAAATTATTTTATCTAGTGCAAAAATGCAATTGAAATTAAAATATAATCAGGGGCAGATTACTCTACTTAACTAAAACAAATGTCCTCTCCCTTTAGATATTGCCAGGATTTAACATAAACTCACAGACTGAAAAGTCCCGCCATTTTCTTTTCGTATTCGATGTCTACAAGTGAACCTTGGAAGAAGTTGCGTCCGTCTTTAAAAGGATACTCGTAACCTTGGCGACATGCACATTCATAGGCACCTCTGGAGAACTTGTATCCGGCGATGGGGGAGCACTGAAAAACACATAGACTTGATATTTCATTGAATTTCATAAATCTCCAACGAGTCAAATTTTAAAACTTTGTCATGAACATCTCCTTTTACAAATATGTGCAATTACGGCAAACGACAATTAAACCTCCAAGTACAACGTCTCTCGTGGCATTTCTATTTCTGAAAAGGTTTTTTTTTTAAATTTATATGCATGTCTCGTTACAGAAGGACGTAATAAAGATGTAGATGGACCCTATATGTTCATACAAAATATTATTTGCCAAAACAAATTGTAAAATTTTGAAAGGCAAAATTGTAAAATGATACTAAAATAAGAGTTCATGATTATGGTGTTAACGACTTTTTGAGATTTGTTGAATTTTTCAGTGGTCACTTTGTTTTAATTTTTAATATAATAATAAGATCTTTATTTATCCAGGATTACATATTTAGCGATAACACTAGTTTCCAATATGGTCCTGCATATACATGCACATACATACAGACAGATATTAGTCACATAAACACAGAAGTAGAGTATCTATAGATTTACTTAAGATGTAATTATGAATGTAAGATCAATAGGTATAAATGAAGCTAAAATGTCTGGTTATAATTTCTCTTAAAACACATTACACTTGTTGAGTTTCGTATAGTTTCCTCAAAGCTTTTCACATATTGCGACCTGAAATGCTGAAAGATCTTCTATAATATTCAGATTTTGTCCTGGGTACATACAATACATTTGAATTAGAATTTCTGGTTTGCCTCTGACTAATTTCTGATACAATATGTAGAATGTGGAAAAAGCAAAGTATTAAAAATCTTTAATAGCGCATTATTTGACATAAAATATTTTATTCTTCTTAAAATGTCAATTCTCTTGAAATCTTGTTCATAAGTGTTTCTATACGACTTTTCCAGGACAAAGTTTCATCAATAATGACACCAAGTAATTTTGACTCCTGAACACATTCTATGACATGGTTATTTACCAATAAATTTAATTTTTGACACTTTGATAATTTTGTTGCAGATCCAACAAGCATACTTTGAGTTTTAGACAGATTTAAGCTTAATTCATTTTTCCTTCATCCAAATCATACAGCGCTGAATATCTTAACACATCTTCGACTCAATGTTTTCCACTGACTTATCTGTCACATCTTGTGAAGAATCATCTGCACTGAAATGTTCAAAGAATGTTAGCAGTGAAAACATCTAGGTATAGTAAGTACCTAAAGAGATAACAAATTCTTTTATACTTCCTATGAAACACTGGTTTAATCATAGAAATAGAACGATAAATGATCTGGATTCGGAACGTTCATTGAAACCAATAAATACCTCAGACGTATTCATAATTGCCCTATGGTCGATCAGCCAACATTAGAAATTGTCCTCTAAGTACATCAATAGATTTTATCAAGTATTGCATAACCAGAAATATGGATCGTTGACCTTCACTAGTGTGTTTTCTCTGGCAATGGCAAGTACCTTGTGCCCTTCCTTCGGGCAAAGATTAATGACGATAGATAAATAGAACGAGATTTTTCACTACTGCTGTCATGGTTGATATTCATGGTGAATGTCCAGTCTTTCTATATCAGTCGAAGATGACTGCAGTTGTATGATACTGTATATATTGCCTAATTTTGATAAATAAATTTTTGTTTATCAATTTCCGTTTTTTCGATTTAACTTTTGAATAAATTCAGATGTCTGGTAGTGACACCTAGTGGTGCATACTTTTGACTCAGTGTTTGGGTCGGCCGGGCACCGTCACCTGTGGTGATTTTGAAGATTTACCGAACAACAAAGGCTGAGATTTAAAAAAATAAACAAACAAAAAAACAGGAGGCCCATATCGCTCAGCTGAGTCACATTGGCCCTGCCGTTCTTCACCTGTTGTGATTTATATATATATATATATATATATATATATATATATATATATATAAAACACGTAAAAGATCTATCTTAAATATTTCTGGAGATATTGATTATGTAAGATTTTTATTAGAATTAGGTCAAACTTCCATGTCAAAGTCACAAGGTCAAATACCAAAATATAACAAGGTCTTGTCATAAAGAATCTACATGTATATGCATAATATGACAACCCTACCTTAAATAGTTCAGGATATATTGAATAGGTCAGGGTTTTTTAAAAAGTAGGTCAAACTCCAAGGTCAAATGTTCAAACACCATTGTGTCACAACGTCTTCCCATAAAGAATCTATATACAAAATAAGAAAACCCTACCTAAAATGGTTCTGAATATATTTGATAGGCCATGTTTTCTTAAAGGTACATGTAGGTCAAACTCCAAGTACAAAGTCAAAAGACATGATATGAAATGAAAGGCTTTGTCATAAGAAATTCATATACAAGATATGAAAGACCGAACATATTGACTAGGCCCGATAGATATTTACTTAAAGAACGTCAAACTTTCAGGTATATGTCACAAAATCACACACCATTGCATCACAGGAAAGGTCTTGCTTAAAGAATATACGTAAAATATGAAAGACCTTACTTAAATAGTTAATGAGATACTTTTAAATATTCTTCCTATATATATCAGCATATAAAAATTTGATCCCCTATCGTTATCCCACTCTACCCCCGGGGGACATGGTTTTGATAAATTTGAATCTGCATTATGTCAGAAAAAACTGGCGTGTGAATTTCAACTTTTCTGACCCAGTGGTTCTTGAGAAGATTTTAAAATAACCTCAACCTATTTCTGCATTTTCGTGATTATATCCCCTTTGAAAGGGAACATGGTCCTTTATTTGAACAAACATAAATTCTCCCTATCCAAGGTTGATTTTTACCAAGTTTGATTGTCATTGGTCCAGTGGTTCTAGAGAAGAAGATGAAAATGTCAAAGGTTTACAAATAGACGGACGGATAGACATACAACTGACAAAAGGTGATCAGAATAGCACACTTGAGTCTTCACCTCAGGTGAACTAAAAATAACGTTTCCATTTTGAAAAAAACAGGTGTTACAAAGAACAGTTTTTAAAAATTCTTTTCTCAACAAAAATAAAGACTGAACTGACTTTAATTAACTGTACGCAGGATGAAACCAAAATCAAATAATCAGTGAACTAATCAGTATAATTAAGCATTGACGGGGCGTGATAAGAATTTCGTACTTGCGGGTGTATATGCATTACAATTATGGTAATTCTCAAAGTCAGGGGACTAAGTATGAATATTTCTAAAAATTATTAGTGCCAGGACATGAACAAACTCAGTGACTTCACCATGTGATGAATGAATAACTTCCCGTAGCATTGATATGTCTGTTTTATACTTCCAGTGCACCGTCTACTTCCTGTAGCATCACTATCATTAGTAGTCAATATTTCCATAGTTTTCTCTTGAAGTTGTATTTCTTCTCTCTCTCTCTCTCTCTCTCTCTCTCTCTCTTTGATTTATTAAGTTTTTTTTATGATATTCATATTAGTCCCCAGATTTTTTCTTTCCACTTCAACACTATATTCCTAACCCAGTATAATTCATTCCTTTATTTGATTAGAGTTCATCGCTAGTATTTAAACGTCATCTTTTTATAAGACCTACTGTTTGAGATGGGTAGTGACACCTGGTGGTACGTCTGGGATGGGTAGTGACACCTGACGGTGTTTTGAAGACTATTGAGGATGGTAGTGACACCTAGTGGTGTTTTTCCAAACCTTGCTGCTTGAGATGGGTAGTGACACCTGGCGGTTTTTAAAGGATTTACTGTTTAGGATGGGTAGTGAAACCTGGCGGTGTTTTTAAAGACTTGTTTTTGGGATGGGTAGCGAAACCTGGCGGTGCTTTTAAAGAATTGCTTTTGGGATGGGTAGTAATACCTGGCGTTGTTTATAAGACTTACTGTTTGGGATGGGTAGTGACACCTAGCGGTGTTTTAAGACTTACTGTTTGGGATGGGTAGTGACACCTGGCGGTGTTTTTGAAAGCGTTTTGGATGCTGAAGGACTGGTAACACTGGTTGATCTCCAGTTCCTCTAATGGAATGTCAACGGTAACTACACCCCTGCAGAAAATTAAAATACCTTCATTACACTGTTCAAAATAAAATTACATAGTAATTGATTTACAAATAAATATTCAAAATGTTTAAAAAGACCTAGAATCTCCAAAAGTCATCATTGACCGAAATCTAATCATGGCGGATTATCTACAGTCTCTACTGCTTAATTTCTTATTCAAGTGATGCAGACTCAAATGACATTACAATGCAACCACACCTACTCATCACCGAGGCACAGAGAAAATACCGGCACATGACAGTGTTACCAGAATAGAATGTATGCTTGTATCGTTAAATTGAATAGTGTGTTATTAATTGCAGCATTCATTTCCAAAGTATACACAGATTATACCTTTCAATTATTAAAGCTTTTAAAAACCAAGAAACCCATATGCCACATCGTTCACCTGAGATACTATAGCTTAGCTGTTGTTCAGTTGTTGTTTTTTTTTAAATCTTTACTCTCAAATAACTTTTGACTCCATATTGTGGCCCAAACATAGCTCTAAATGGTCTAGACTTAACCGAACTTGAATTCACACAACAAGGGGATGCATTGATTTCCTTTATATATCTATTTAAAACTTTTTATACCCTACTGTAGCCCGGCCATGCCTCTGGACCTGTGATGTAGATGAACTTGAATTTGAACTACCTGTAGATGACTAATCATGCCCCTGTTATTGTTGAAACGAACCCACATTTGGTATATCTAGCGGTCCGTGTTTGCCCAACTCTTTACTTTGTATTCCTTGTGGGAGTTATGAGATTGATCATTTTTCGTTATCTTCGTTTTTCATGAAGATTTTTAAAGATGTTTCCCTATATAATTTTACTTTAAACTTTGATATATATCCTATTGTGGTCCCCACCTACCCCTGGAGGTCATGATTTTAATAAAATTGAATATGTACGACCAGAGGATGTTTGCATACTAATATGGCTAATCATGGCCCCGCTGTTTTTAAGAAAAAATGCCCTATGTATTGCTATGTTAATACTTTATCCCCTATTGTGGTCCCATCCTTCTTCCGAGGACTACAAATTCAACAAACTTCAATCTGAACTACATGGGGATGCTTGCATATCATCATGACTAATCAAAGTCCTGTTGTTCTTGGAAAGTTTTTTCCTATACATCTGCATGTAAAAGTTTGATCCCAAAATGTGGCCCCAACCTACCCACTGGGGCCATGATTTGAACTTTGTATCTAATTTATATCAGGAAGTTGTCATGTAAATTTTCTGGCCTTGTGATTTTTTTTAGAACTGTTTTAAGTGACCCCACTCTATGTCTGCCTTTTCTTGATTATCTCCCCATTTGGAGGAAGCATGGCCTTTCATTTGAACAAAATTGAATTCCCTTGAACACGAATTGTGCTCCTTTGTTAGCTGATCTATTTTTATATTCTTCTGAAACATAGTTTATTCAAAAATTTCTACTTGAGAAGATAAAAATCTATTGCTGTGGCCTTCAACTCGTCATTTAGATATATTGACGACGTTTTATCTATTAACAATGATCATTTTCATTCATATGTCGATTCGATATATCCCTGTGAACTATACATAAAAGACACCACAGAGTCCTACACGTCCGCTTCGTACTTACATATTTTATTGAAAATGAATATTAACGGCAAACTAATAACTCAACTTTATGACAAACGGGATGATTTTAGCTTTTCCACCGTCAACTTCCCATATTTATGTAGCAATATTCCATTATTGCCTGCATATGGTGTTTATATCTTTCAACCGATTCGATACACAAGAGCTTGTTCTGCGTATGATCAGTATCTAAATCGAGGTAAACTAGTGACAAACGAGTTGATGTTAGATGGGTTTCAACAGTCTAGTTTACAGTTAGCATTTCGCAAATTCTATGGTTATATGGTCGTATAATGATGTACTTTGCCAATACAACCTATCATTGGGTCAAATGCTATCTGACGTGCTTCATACCTATTGTTAGTCGATTCTTGGAACATTGATTTTGACTACGGATTACTCCGTTAACCTGATCAAGATATAGGAATCACGGTGGGTATGATCGGCCGACGGGGGATTCTTACTCCTCCAAGGCACCTGATCCCACCTCTGGAATGACTAGGGCTCCGTGTTTGCCCATCTCTTTAATATGTATTCTTCATTGGAGTTATGCGATTGATCACTGTTCGTTATTTTCACTTTTCATCCAAGGATGATTAGTGTCAAGGTTGAATGATATAGTCCCAATTGTTCTTAAGAAATTTTTTTTTAAATGCTACTAAATTTTATCAATTGTCAATTATCTACACTTTAAAAAGGGCGTGACACTTCATTGGATCAAACTTGAATTACCTTCGATATGCTTTGTGAAATTAGCCCTGTGGTTTTAGAGAAGTCGAAAATGTTAAAAGCCCACAGACGGACGCCAGACATAAGATGATCAAAGACGTTCATTTCAACTTTAAGCACAGGCGAATTACATACACTGTAGTTTCACCTGATTGTTTTAAGCCTACGTTTACCACAAAAATTCAAACGCCCGTACGTTTTGACAACTATGAGTAACCTAGAAACAAGAGAGGTGGAATCATTTATTCGTTAATTCTTTGTGATTTCAGCTGATCTTGTCGAGGATATACCAACAACTTACTTAAATTTCAGTTTGGTCCTAAGTCTATCCAAACCAATGAACGGAACAGCATACGTAATTACCCAGGCGTCCACACGACCGTCACATCGGAAGTAAGGCTGAGTCCATATTCCGTGTGTTACACTAGGCGCTTTGTATCCCATTGGGTAGTATTCAAAGTTCACCGAACTCGATCCTTTAATATCAGAGCGTACCTGTCAATTTAAGAATATTTCAATTTACAAGAGTGATAAAATGAACGAGCAAATGATATTTCTTAAAGAAAAAGACGACAAAATCAAATTCATTTTGAATTTTACATCAATCACAAAGATATGGTTCTATGTATATTATGAATATAAGTCCTATAATAAATTATCAATCACATGTTGTGTATGATAGTATGGCACAAATTTTATGAAGGAATTTCTTTCCACTTTGGGCTACTGTTGACATGACTTGTATTATTTCCAAATGAAAACGTGGACATTAATGTCTGAATGGTAAACATAATTCATACTAAATATGGTCAATCCTAACTTGTAAACCAACATGTCTTATTTTGCCTCAGATTCCTACTAAGCCATTGTTTTGTTATTTTATGTCAAGCATACATGTATTTCTTAAGTGGACTCAGCTAGTGTACGCCTCATATATACTCGTTCTACAGCTGTGAAACAGGGTCAGTTGATTTTGACTGACCGACATAAAATCATATACTAGGATATCAATTCTATGAGTTGACTTTGAGGGAATTTGAGATGAAAATCGACGAAGTCAGCCATTTTGGAGTTCACGCTGTAATGTACCCTGTTGATATTTAGTGTAGGTATGTGATTTCAATATTTATAATTTCTTGTGATGTTAAATGTCTTCATATCGGTAACATTTTGTTTAAGGTTAATCTCTCGAAATCGTGTAATAAACAGTACGTGTTGATTTCCTGGATACCTTTGCCTTCATCCTGTACTTCTTAACGCCTGCAGTGTTCGTCTGCCAACGCTGGCGGATTCTAACGTACCAATCTTCATCAATGTATCTTTTCTTGAATCCTCCCATGTCAATGGCGTACACGCTCTTGTCCCGCTTCCAAGCAAAAGGACCGAAGAACTCCCTCGACTTTCCATCCCAGTCCTCAAACACGTGGGGTTCGAAGTATATACCGCTGGACAGCACCTTGTAATCCGCCATAACGTTTGCTAGCACCTCCCCAAACATCAATTCGTTGTGAATTCTGTTCCCACCTTTAAGGTAGCCAAAATTTTCACCTGGCATTACATTCTGAAACCAGATGCTAAGAAGGTGAGAAATTCGGAGAGCAAAGCGGGCCTGGGTGTCGAACTGCTTTTCTACCCCGTATCCAACATCCCCAGGCAGGAGCATAGCTCGATTAGAAAACGTTTTACAGTTATCTCTGTTTATCTTCTTGATCGTTTGGAAAATTCCCTGCATTCTGTCGAAATTCATCTGGTCAAACTGAGCCTCTCGCCTCTTTCTCTTCCTCTTTTGTTTCTTTATCAGAGGCTTTCGTTTGAAATCTTGATCGATGTAATCTTTTTTTACAATTTCGCGTTTAATGGGGCGAGGTTGCTGAGTTTTTCTCACAGCCTCTCTTCGAACTGGACCATAGAATTGGCTAGCATTGACTGACCGGAGTTGGCGTCCATTGAAGCGATCCGTTAGAAACGGATCGGATCCAGAATCTCTTTCTACTTTTACATTAAGGGCGCTTGTGTCCACAACCGGAAGCACCCGGAGATCTGCGTAATGATAATGACATATATAATAATATATGTGGCAATGATAATGTTAATAAGACTTGATCATAGGTAAGGGAATCCTATAGCCAAAACATCTTCAATAAGAAAAGCTTTGATTATGATAATTGAAAACGTTACCCTCTTCGTTTGATTCAACATGACTACTTAGCTAAAACAATATTGCTGCCGTAAATCGACTTACATCCTGTCGGTCGGCATTTGTAACCAACAGAAATTTCAAATTCTGTAGCTTTCTCCAAATCTCCGCCTTTCCAGGGAGGTCCGACTCTTGGGGGATAGCTGTACCCCGAGTTACATATGCAGGTATACGCCCCTCGCTTAAAGCCCTTTCCAGAAACATGTTTACACTGCAAGAAAACAACTTTTGATATGATTAACACTACATTAATTATGTGACATATTCATGCTTTCGTGGTCGTAAAATAATACGTTGCCAAGGTTTGGTTTTTTTTGGGGGGGGAGGGGGTTGGTTGGTTGGTTGGTTGTTGTTGTTATCAAATGTTTCACCTTTCTTACACATATGGTTATCTCTCAACTACGTATTATATATTGAATATCTGACTTCAATGGTCTTAATTTTACGCGCACCAGAGTGATCTTGGTTTACACTCACCTGCGTTGTCTTAGTTTTACACTTGCTGACTCCCGACAAGAAACTTGGACCAGGGTTCCCGATACTGACTGGACAAGCGTTAAAGTCGACCTCCAGAAAGTCGATATCCATTACGGCAACGCCGACAAATCTGCAGAGGGAACGATTGACTATGAAATCTTTTTATCTTTCAAAGTGATGAGATTTTTCAAACAGTGCATACTAATATATCTGTTTGGCAGTAGAAACTTTGTTTAATTTTCTAACAGAAAGATCGGGAAACAAAGGGTAGCTGTCAGGGAAGTGGTCCTGACTAAGCCATCAAAGTTACACAAGAGCTCGTTACAGGAAAGACAAAACCTTAGGAAAAGTATAAAATTTCTTACTTTGGTCGTCTGAGGTGGGTCCAGTTAGAATATCTCGGCATAAAGTCCACGATGGGTGCGACGGCGCTTACAATCCATTTGTTGGACATTTTGCAGTCAAAGTAAGCATCGGTAAAACGTACAGGCATGTACATATCGTCTGTGTCACCAATACCGGGAGAATTCGGACCAAAAAACGGGGTGGTCTGAAACTCGTCATGTAGCCAGCGCCCCGTTCCATTGGCATATTTCACATTCACAGCGTAAGTAAATTTTTGCACTGAGTCCATTGTAGGTTCATTATCCGGAAGCCAAAAGCTGTACCAAGGGGCCATTTTATAACCGTTGTCTGTGTAGTTCCCTATAGCCCCGATATCCTGCACTAACGTTGTTCTTTCAGTAGGTTCTCGGAGAATAACTCCCATATCGAATGTATCGTCAAATCTAAAAGATCGAACACCGAACAACGGGAGTGTCTTATTGAAGTCAAAGTTTGTCATCCAGTTAGGATAATAGTTGTGGTTGTCAAACATGAGAGCTGACGCGTTGAAGATCTCCTTGTTAGCGTTGGTATCCGCCGTTACAGACACGTAGTTATAAAACCACCCTGGCTGATACTGGAAGTCTGTCTGAGTTTTGTTTAACTTTTGAAATATGTAGCTGTAAAAGTAAGCCCTGTTTAGTGCCATATTATGCATATGAACGAGAGCTGTTCGGTTTTTGTACCAGATTTTGTTCAAAAGTTGGTTAGCTCTCGGAATCTGAGATACACTGTCTTTTGGTAAGGTCATCGCCTGTTGTGTTTTTGCTTTACAGTCTGTCGATTTTTGTATAGCTACCATAAGTCCGTCTATTTTACCATAATTATCCTTGGGTACCCAGTCAAATATACTCTTGTCACAAAGTGTGACTGTCGTCATCACAATGATAACCAAACACACTATTCGTTCCGGCCTTTGCTCCATGGTGGGAATTTTTCTGGCTCCCCTGTGAAAATCAGAAGAATTTAAAAAGTATTAATATACTTTGGGTTTAATGAATCTAGGAGGGGCGGGTCTAAACATGAGAACTGCGAGTGATAGCTTGGTAGCAATGTTCCCGATGGATTTTGAAAGAAATATATGAAATGCGTACTGAGGCATTCTAGAGTGTACGTCATCCTATTTGTTCAGATTTAGATTAGGGACTACGTCACAAGTACGACATCAGACGACAATGTTATATTTGAAATAAACAAGGACTTTTGATTCATATAGTTGTATGAAAACTTTGTTCCCCAAGTATGATATCAGACGAAAATGTTATATTGTTATAAAAGATAGACGGACGACTTCCTTCCCCTGTTTAGTTAGAATATTTGATAAGCTTGTCACTTTTCCCCTTCAACTCCATCCTTTGGAAATACTTCGCTGTGCTTTATCAATTTTTTAAGAACTTAGTTTAGCCCCAAAATTAGAAAATGAACCCTTGGTATTTTGTATAAAATCGAACATCTGATTTAGTCCCATGACAAAAGATGGTATATTCATTTAGTCTTCGTCTTCATAAAAAAGCAAATAGGGAGAGTGGAAGGGTTTTTGTTGGATCTTTATAGAAAAGCAAACTGGGAGAGGGGAGGGGTTTGGTTGGATCTTTAGTGTGGTTACACACATCTTTAAATGGAGACTTTTCAAAATTTATAGAATGCTTCAAACTTTATGGCTTTTTCGTTATGATCAGGTTTTATTTCTTGTATACAATCGTTCAATACTTCAAAAGAAATACCAAAAATATCCCGTCCTTAGAGTTCACAGCGCAGTATGACATTTTGAATTTTAACCTCTTCATTTCAATATTTGTTCGTATTTTCGATGAATCTGCCTGATAAGGCTATTCATTTCAACACGCACTGAAATAGAAATTGGACACGGCACGGTCTGTAGCGATGCAATTATTGGCTTTTTAATGTGGAATTCCAAGCGCCAGCACTTATTGAGAACGTATTCAGTAGCTATCTTGTTTAGATGGCAAATTTTAGTCCAGGATGCATACATTTGACAAGATCGTTGATGTTATATGCTAAGTTTGTTTTATTGAGTGGATAACCCCATCACTGTCCTCCCCATCTGTGCATGGTTTGGTCAGTAGAACCTCTTGTTAGAAGTTTATTTTTATCATTATCATCATCATTATTGTTATTGTTATTATATTATTGTAAACAATCTTAGGACAATTGTGAACTTAAAATTTTATTCCTGTTACCCCATCACCACTTTGAAAACAATTCTACGTACATTTGAATTGCATCAGACAAGGGTGTAAAACTAGAACTATTTGTTTTATCATCTTCCAGAGTTTTATATAATATATTACTATGTATTGAACGTCACGTCTGTTCGTGCCGCACAAAATCTGGTCACTTGGATTTTTCGTGTAATTTTAGTATCATTTCTCATGGACAAATTGATTCTATTCACACAATAAACTGTTCCAATGGTGTTCTAACAGTACAAACATACTGACACGATGAACTGTCCCAATGGTGTTCTAACAGAACAAACATACTGACACGATGAACTGTCCCAATGGTGTTCTAACAGTACAAACATACTGACACAATCAACTGTTCCAATGGTGTTCTAACAGTACAAACATACTGACACGATGAACTGTCCCGATGGTGTTCTAACAGTACAAACATACTGACACGATGAACTGTCCCAATGGTGTTCTAACAGTACAAACATACTGACACGATGAACTGTTGCAATGGTGTTCTAACAGAACAAACATACTGACACGATGAACTGTTGCAATGGTGTTCTAACAGAACAAACATACTGACACGATGAACTGTCTAAATGGTGTACTAACAAAACTAACATATTGACAGGATACCCTATATGGTGTTCGAAAAAAGAAAGATTGAACGCGTTGTGACTGCATCACAGATACGGTAATTCTCAAAAGCCATCCCAAAAAGTCCTCCTATCCCCTTGAAGATTAAGATCCATTAGACTAAAAGTCCACAACAAAAAATACACCCAAAATTATTTTTCCCTGAAGATCCATTAGACCAGATATAAATATTGAATAATAAAAATTCCTTTCCGTTCGGCTTTTCAGGAATACTCCGTCAGTATTATGAACTGCAAAGGATGGTTGGGGGAGGGGGTATCGAATTAGATCTATCGCAAGCGAATCATTTTTTATTACTTGAAATTCTAATAATGACCAAAAAAATTAAATAAAAAATCAAGCTCTCAAATTATGATAAAGCCAAAAGTACTTAAGATATCATTGATTTAAAACATGTAAGTGTGTGCAACATTGTGGAAAAGGTGATGATCCAAGAAATAGTAGGGGTGTATACTCCCTCTAGGTTTGCCTGTGTAATATTTAGGGGTTTACCTCTCTCTAAGTTTGCCTGTGTATTATATAGGGTTGTACCTCTCTCTAAGTTTACCTGTGTGTTTTAGGGATGTACACTCTCTTTATATTCATCTGTGTGTTATTTAGAGGTACACACACTCTCTATGTTCGCCTGTGTGTTATTTAGTAGTACAAGATCACTACGTTTACCGGTGTATTATTTAGGGATGTATCTATCTCTAAGTTTACCTTTATTTAGGGATGTACCTTTCTTTAAGTTTACCTTTATTTAGTGGTGTACCTCTCTCTAAGTTTATCTTTATTTAGGGATGTACCTCTCTCTCAGTTTACCTTTATTTAGGGGTGTACCTCTCTCTAAGTTTACCTTTATTTAGGGGTGTACCTTTCTTTAGATTCACCTGTGTGTTATCTATAGGGGTGTGCACTCCCTCTAAGTTCGCCCGTGTATACATGTTGTTTATATGTGGGGTGGGGTGATAATTGATTAATCATAAGAAAACTTGGTTAGTTAGAATACAAATATAAGGTAATTGTCTGGTATTCCGGTATTCAGAGTACATTGAGTTGAACGATCGGCTAGAGCACGTGTTTAAAATTCTTCCAAAACCGCCTGGGGTTAGTTATCTAGTGTAACCTTACTTCTAAAAACGTTTATATTTTGAAACTACATATTTTCCTCTTTTTTATTTCAATTATACATACATACATACATACATACATACATACATACATACATACATACATATATATATATATATATATATATATATATATAAAGCACTAGATTTCATTTATATGTTACATATGTCTCTGTAATTTAAAAGAATAGTTGTCGAATTCATTTTTTAAAAATATCTTTTTGTATACATCATCAGAGTGATCGTAGTACTATCATTCTCACTCAACCCCTCCCCACCCCCACCCCCTCTCATGCAATGGCTGAAAATTAGATATTCAATGTTATTTCGCCCCATTTTGGGAGCAGGAACGAAATAAACAGTACGCACACAAACCCTTTGGCTTGGACAAATAGTTCAACCGCTAGTGTTTGTTTGTTTGTTTGTTTATTTCGGTTTTTAGGGGGTGTTTACATCTGAATAAACACTGCTCTGTAAATTGATACCCATTTTTCATTAAAGAACACTCTCGGTCAAGATTTTTTTCCAAAATATTCTATGAATAGTTTTCAGGGATCCAATGTATATTATCGTGTTGAAGTAAACCATTTACGCCTTTATCATACGTTTAGAATGTAGCCATACTCAGGTATGTTGAATATATTTCTAAACTGATTTGGTAAGTTAAAAGGTTTTATTAACATAGCAGAGCATGGATGGTAAATTTGCACTATTCAAAGTATTGAAAAGGGGTGTTAAAAAGCAATAATGCGAATATGAAGTACTTTAGTATTGAAATTTTGTTCGCAAAGGTTGCCTTTTCTCTCTCTCTCCCCCCCCCCCCTTTCCATTTAACAAAATGTCCGCTTTTTCGGATTTTGAAAGTGTTGCCCATATTTTGAATGCACATTTGTTGACCCCCGTCGTTACTTTTTTCATTTGTTGACCCCCGTCATTATTTTTTGAATCAGTGTTCATTTGTTGGCCCCCGTCGTTATTTTTTTCATTTGTTGACCCCCGTCGTTATTTTTTGAATCAGCGTTCATTTGTTGGCCCCCGTCGTTATTTTTTTAATCAGTGTTCATTTGTTGGCCCCCGTCGTTATTTTTTGAATCAGCGTTCATTTGTTGATCCCCGTCGTTATATTAAAGCTGTTGTTGAACCCCATTTGCGACCTCAACGCTATGACATAACATCCAGGCCAAGCCGCCCCGAGCTACTGCATACAATGAAAGATCAAACCTGGGTAAACTCAGCCTGCTCTTTAATGGACACTGTTTCACGCTTTATTGTTCGGAACTGGCCAGCGCCTGACCCTAGTCACGGACTTGTCAATACCGCTCAATATTGAATGAGATACTTAAAATGTCTCCCTTTTTCGACAAATCAAATGTTGTTATACTGATTAAATCAATAAAATGTAACACTATGAAGTTCAATCTTTCTTTTTAGAAAGAATATTTGTATGTTTTGCGAACATGTATATCTTTGAATCGTGCTGGTGTTGTATTTCGTAAATAATCACGTACACATTTGTTATCTAATCCAATGGAAATATGTACGACCACAAAAACAACAATTATAATCAACAAGTAAAAAACAAAGTAAGAAAAAAAGAAGATTTTCCCCCTTTTGAAACATATCAGTGCATGTGCGCGTGTTCATTACCAAACAATACAATTAGAGACTCTGTTTAACCTTGAAGTAGCTAATTTTATCACCGTTTTGTTTCATGTTTCCTCAAACATCTCTTTTTCAGACTTAAATCTAAAGTTTGACGCCGTGATTCAAATTTCAAAAAATAACGAAATTCAATTTACATGTGCTACCATTGGAGGGATTGTATTTCAACACAGTAAACAACAAATATCGGGTTTGTGGAATTTATTTTTATATTAATAAAAAAATATTATAATCGTAAATACGTAATGAAGACGCATCTGAAATACCAAAGTTCTTCTTATTAAGTTTTTGGGCTAACTTATTGTATATTTATTTACTACAATTAATTGATGTTGAGAATTTTGTTTGAATAAAAAAGAATCAGTGCCGCCTGTTACCAACATTTACATATTAACAACAACAATTCCGATATGCTGAGGATTTTAATCTATCTTCTATGGAACTTTTCCCCTCTATCATCAGTTTGAAATGATAGAAATTCGTAAACATTGAATAAGTTAAAACATTAAATTCTAGATCTGTTTTTGAGCTGTAGGATTATAATCCTCTTACATAGGAATTATAGCTTACCTTTCGTTTTTATTGAGTCATTTCCCTGTCAAAGTTAAAACAAAAATTTCTGGTACATCCAAGAATTAAAAACACAATTTGAATTTAATTTCCCAATATTATTATTTTCCCCCTCAAATATCCAGGATCCGAATCAGACTGGAAGTGAGAGAATTGCGGGTAGACGGCCTTGAAACGGTGAGGCTTCACACTCCAATAGTCCCAGGCTCTATTGTAAAATATACGCTGTGTAGACCACATGCTATCACCATTTTAAGATTTAAACTTCCACACTTGGATATAGATTTCACGGTTAATGGAGGGTGAAGTCTGTCATTATGACTGGATTTTTTAAGAGATTTTTTTATAGCATGAAATTTGTTGATTTCATGAAATTGATTCAGTTTTTATTTTAGATTTTGTCTTTCTTGCTTTTCTTTTTATTTATCTGATTTTTGGGTGGGCTTTTTTTTTTTGGACACCTGATCGAGTAAAAATTAAAATGATCAGATTTTATTTCCTGAGCTAACAGAATGGACTATGTGTACTTCATTTTGACTGCCATCACCAATTTAAGGACAATTCTAAGATCTAACATTAAAAATATACATGTATGTGGCGATCTAGTGTGCTGAAGTGGAACAGTGCTGGTGCCATCAACTGCAAAAACTTGTATACTTTCTCTTCAAATTATACGCGAGTTTTGGTTTATTTCTTTGTTATTGTTTGTTTGTTTGTTTTGATTGGAGTTAGGGGATGGGGGTGTTTTGATTAATTAAACTGCGTTTGGGTTTCAAAAGATCTTTTTGAGTACTGGTCAGTGTTTTGTGAAATGTGCATGTCGTTCACAATGCTTTTATTCTCATTAGCTTGTGTGAAAGGGAGCGATTTATGAAGAGAGGTTAATTAATAAAGACATGTATATAATTAATAAAGACATGTATATAATTAATAAAGACATGTATATAATTAAACACGATGTAAGAATTAGCGATTGGAACTAAATTTGAATGCAATACCAGAAATTATCTATTCTCGCGGGAGTTTTCTGACTTTTCATTTGTTCTGATTGTCTTTCGTATTCCGCTCTTTGGTTCTTTCAGGTCGTCCACACTGCCATTTATCGCAGACTTTTGAAGGATCCGGTATATTGATTCCTTGTTTGCGGTGTTGTAGTGTAAACTTTTCCCCTCCATCCCCGGGAAAATGGACCCAGATTATATTTTCCTTTGTAAAAATGGACCCAGCGTAGAATTTCCAAAAGGGAGAATGAACCCACGCTTATCTTTCGCCATAGGAAAAAAAAGGCGCCTCAATATTGAATTTCCCCCAAAATTACAGCACGCTTTTCCACCTTCTTCCATTTGTAGCTCCGTTTCCGGTTCTTAACCAGAATGTACAAAACAACATTAAATACAATCAAATTAAAATTAGCGTACCGATAATAGATGAGCGAATCAAAGGATCTAATTTTAATTAGATTGCATTAAATAGTATGTTAAAATTCATTTTATACAATTAGGTCTTTGTCAACTTGTTCAATAAATATATTAAGTTGAGAATAAGTTGAGAATGTCTTATATATATTTCTAATCTAAATGATCGATTTGCTAGTCAAATACGTAAAGGAATAAATGATAACCTTTAGCGTACTTCTACGTGTATCACCGGTATATGCATTACAGTACTGAATCTATCTTATTTTTCAGAAGAACTTTACCTTAGGCCTATCTATACAAGTCGACTTGTTAGACATATATATTCTATATAAATGAACGAGTGTAAGAGGGAGGTTCCCGGCATTGTATTGTAGCACTAATACACACACACACACACACGTGCGCGCGCGCCTTCGATGTTCTGTCCAAAATAACCCCTTGTTAGTTCAATATTTATATATCCTCATACAGGAATTTTTGCTTATGTCACAAAAACCTTGCTTTGTATGATAGATACTAGTATTCGGAACATAAAGATCTTTTTGAAAAATAAAAATCTTCGCCGATTATACATATTGCTACATTCTTCCATTATTACATACCTCATAATACAAGCTTCACGTTTACTCCTTAAAAGACATTAATGATAAATATTTTTGTCGTAAGGTATCGATGTTGTAACACAGAATTTCCCCCAGCATGGTATTCCATCTGAAAAATGCGCCCATGTCAGACTTTTCTCCGCTAGGGGATCTAGTATGTGAACAGTAAAGATAAGGAACAGTGGCCAATCTCATAAATCCCATAAAGAATACAAAAATAAAAGAAGGGCAAACACGGACCCCTGGGCAAACCAGAAGTGAAAATATGTTCCTCGGTGGAGTAAGCATCCCTTGTTGACCTGTAAAACTCGACATGAGCCCTACATCTTGATCAGGAAAACGGAATAATCCATGGTCAAAATCAGTGTGTCAGGAACAGCCTAACACACCAGAGTGCATTCGACCCAGTGATAGTTTGGATTTGCCAATTACATCATTATAACGACCATGGAATTCGTGAAATGTACTTTGAATGAGACTGTTGAAACCCCTGTAACACCAACTTATCTGCCAGTAGCGTGTCTCGATCTAAAATCAATTATACACAGAACATGCTCTTGCATATCGAATCAGTTGAGAGATATAAACATCTTATGCAGTTGATTATGGAATATTGCTACACAAATATGGGTAGCTAACGATGGAAAAACTGAAGTCATCCTGTTTGTCATGTAGTTGTGTTATTAGATTGGCATTGACATCTGTGTTCAAGAAAATATCCAAATATGAAGCAGAGATGGAAGATTGTGGGACTAAAAACTGTGGAATAAAAACGAACTGACAGAGAGTTTTTGTTCACTTGAGAGATTTCTGTTGAAGGATCTTAATGAAGATTCGCAGCGGTACCCTGACATGACATAATTTTTCAAGCCTAGAAACCAGCCTCGCTCATACCCGTGATGGCTGTTGCTCGGAAACAATAGGTTATCATCATCATAAAGTAAATAGGCCTATTACTATGCTCCCATTTCTTCGCTTCCAATATGAGTCATCTCATGAATTCGCCATGTTGCAGAAGGTTCAGTTTAGGACTAGTTGCAGACGGTATTTAAAATGAAATAACTGAACAGTATGTTTAATGTTTCTATTTTATTAATTGATGAAATTCTTATCTGTGTACAAAATAAACTCTGTATAAATATTCTGATACGGTTTGTTGTTGTTTTATCTTGTTTCTGTTATGATGTCATTGCAGTGGCGGATCCAGGACCCCCCCCCCCCAAAGGGGGTGGGCACATGTGAAAGTCAAATATCAACCAAAATACTCAATCCTTTTGGAAGCCAATCTGGAATTTTACGCCATATGAATGAAAGATTCTCGAATGTGACGTTAAAAAATATATATACTATTTCTATTCTTTTTTAAATGTGTGGCAAAAGGGGGAGAGTGCCTCTAAATCCGCCACTACATTGCGTAAACAGGAAAGCCATGTAAAAGTACCCGACTTTTGAAGCGGTGATTGTATTCATACGCAATCTTGAAGACTCATCACGTGACTGACTTCATGTTATAAGAAATTGAATGTCAATTTCATTAGTATTGCCATATAAGGAAATACATTGACAAATGTAAATATAGAACGTATGACCTCAAATTATGAACACTATCTAAACACAATACAGAAATGTCAAGTATCGATACAAGTTACTTCAGGGAATGTACAGTATATAGTATGCAAATATACGTAGTGAAATATACACATAAATATGTAAAAAAAAAAAAAAAAAAAAAAAAAAAAAAAAATATGCAGTTGTGTGTTTAAGAGAACATACACATTCATATATCTTTAAAATAAACATGCACAGGTTTTTAACATTACTCGTTGACATAATTTCATAGATTTCGTTATATTTGGTCTCGTCCAATATTTCCTGTGTATATGTAGATACTCTTTTCTTATACTGGATAAAGCACTGCAATGTAAAAGAAAATGATATTCATCTGTAAATTTTGTTTCATTACATAAAACACATAATCTCTTGTTATATGGTATACTAAACCATCGGCCAGTCTCTGCTGGGAGGCGATGGTTCGTGGTACAAAATTTCAAAAAGATGTTGTCGAAACTCGGTTTATTTCAAGATAGATTTCCAGACCAAAATTTGTTTTAAAAATCCTGTACATTGTACCCTTGGAAGAAGTAGAAATATCACTTGACCATGAGTGGACAAATTGATTCTTAAGACTTTGTTTTACAGCGTTTGTTATCCATTTTTCATTCACAATACCTTGTTCATACACATTTAACAGATATTAGAAAGTCCACATATTTTAAAAATTCTATAAATACATTCAAACCATGAATTTTTACATGCACCATTATAGTACTATAAATCTTTGTCAAGAATGTCTAAAATCTTGTTTTCGTGACTAGGCGTTAATTTGGCCCAAAAAATCATTTTGAATAGCATACACATTAATATAAACAGGAAAACGTCCCGTCTCGTCAAATACCATAGATGACGGAGTGGAGCTTTTAAAAGTTTTCATATCCCCCAAATATCACATCCGCAATCAAATTAACACTGGCAAAATGATTTTGTCAAATAGGTACTTAACTGGTACATCAAATTGTCTGATTTTTCTGATACTCCATACATAGCTTTTTGGGCTTATTCGCAAAGATGTTTGTAGCTTTGCAAAAAGAACCTGATCTGGAAAATGCAATGCCTAGATATTTAAATCCTTTCACATTGTCAATAATACTGCTATTATTATAAAAACATTTCTTCAATATAGGACCCTTCGAGAAAATCAAAATTTTAGGGTTTTTTCAACATTAACATTGAATTTCCACTGCGTACAGTATATAAAAAATATTCCACGGAATCCACGCTTGTTGCAAATCCTCAGCGGATTCAGCCAAAATTACTGTCATCAGCATACAATAAAATTAAAAGCTTCAGATATATGATTAATTCCTCTTTAATTGATTCAGAGATACTTTGAAGGCCCACTATTCCTTTCTCTTGTAAAAATATAACAAGTTCATTAATGTATAATGAGAACAAAAACGGGAGATAAATTCTCCCCTTGTCTTACCCCAACACTGCATGTGGAAAAATCACAGGTAATACCATTTATATTGATAATTGATTTTATCCCTACGTGAGAATAAAAATTATCTTGTTGTTGCCTTCAATTCGACATTTGGATATATCGATGACGTATTATCTGTTAACAATAATAATTTTCATTCATATGACGATTCGATATATTCCAGTAAACTCGAAATAGAAGACACAACAAAGTCGTCTACTTCTGCTTCATATTAATTAGATATTCTATTGAAAGTAGATATTGGCGGCAAACTGGCAGCTCGGCTTTGTGGGAGACGGGATGATTTCAGTTTTCCATCGTTAACTTCCCGTGTTTATGCAGCGATATTTCCATTGTCACCTGCGTGTGGTGTTTGTGTCTCTCGGCTGGTTAGAACAAGAGATTGTTCTACGTATGGTTAGTTTTTAAATCAAAACAGGCTACTGACAAACAAGCTGATGGTGCAGGGGTTATAACGGTCAGGATAAGCAATTCTAAAGTTCTATGGTCGTTATATACCGATCTGGTTTGCCAACACAACCTATCATTGGGTCAAAAGCTGTCTGACGCGTTTCATACCGATTGTTAGGCCGTTCTTGACACCCTGACTCTGTTTACCTCATCAAGATATAGCGCTCACGGCAGATGTGACCGGTCGACAGGGGGTGCTTACTCTTCATAAGCACCTGATCCCACCTCTGGTATATCCAGGGGTCCGTATTTGCCCAACCCTCTGTTTTGTATTGCTAATAGGAGTTATTAGATTGATCACTGTTCGTTATCTTCACCTTTCATCCCTATGTACATATTCCTTATATAAGTAAATCATTTTCCTTTAATACCATTCACAATTAACTTGTTTCAAAGTCCGTTTCTTCATACAATGTCGAAGGCCTGTTTAAAATCTACAAATGCACAAACTAGTTTCTTCTTTCTGTTGATGAAAATTTATGACAAAAATTGTAATGAAAGAACATGGTCTAATGCTGAATAATCGTTCCAAAACCAGCTTGGATCGCTCAAACTTGACCAATTTATCTGGAGCCCCTGCATTACTTAATCGTTTCACCATATATTCTACAATGTAAAAGCAACAATTTTCAAGTTTATAAAAGGTTGCTCATAAACATGAAAGTAATCGTTCATAAATCGATTAGTATCGATTGTGTAGTTTCATCTCTGTTACAATATGGTATCAAATTTACCTCAACTTGGAAAATCAAACCCGAGGTTCTAGATGCGGTCATACAGATGAAATAAATTAATCCGAAGTTGGGCACATGGTGATTCCAAGTGAATACCGTCCAAATAGATTGTCTTTAATAAAGATACATTCAACATCTAACCGCATGGAGAAGATTGATTCAAAAATACTTACATAGCCAAAATTCTTATAAAAAAAACTTACATAGACTGGTACACGAGTAAGATGTGTCCTTGAGGCTAACGAATGTACATACATGTAGATATACCAAAATACCCAACTTAATCAGTATTCTCTGTTAAAGACCCAACTTTAAGTTAACGCCCCCAAATTTTACCTGTGTCGCGATCAATGATAAGCCGCTGGTCAATCAAACTTTTAACAATAGAGCTTAGGTTGATTGACGTTTGCAGAGACCGTGGTCTACAGCTACCTGAGAAAGATGTTTTGATAACAATCATGGTTAGGATGACCGGCAGTCTTCAGATCTCGAGGAAAGCCCCAGTATACCTGAGTTTTGATAGCATTGACTCGCACCTAGAATATTTTAATTTCTAACGTCCCCTATACAATGCAATTTATCATCGTATTTTCTCTCTCCATCTTTATACATGTATTATAGATTAAACAATCAGAAATCAAATAATAATAATAATAAAACCAAACAAACATAAGTTATTGGAATATTTTCTATTAATGATTTATTGTGGCTTTATATTTATAAAAACATGAACAATTCTTTATTGGCGCAGCACATCAACATGTATAATAGTTATATTGCCCATTCGTAAAACTCTTACAGTAGTTTAAAAAAAATGCTTCTGTTTGAGATACCACATGGATTATAAATTACACAATCAGAAATCAAACAATAGTAAAAAAGCATAAGTTATTGATATATTTCTATTTATAATTTATCACGGCTTTATATTTAGAGAGAGAGAGAGGGCGAGAGAGAGAGAGAGTTACTGAGATATTTCTATTTATAATTTATCAGGTTTTATATTTATAAAGAGAGAGAGAGAGAGAGAGAGAGAGAGAGAGAGAGAGAGTTATTGAGCTATTTATAATTTATCAGGGTTTTATATTTATAAAGAGAGAGAGAGACAAATGTGTAAAACTGTAGCAGTAATATAGATGAAATAATATGGCATGGCAATAGTGTTGCATACGTATGGCAATAATTACTCATTTAGTCAATAATTGAGAGTAAGGGAGAGAGAGAAAGGGGGGGGTAGACTAGCTATGTGTCAACTTCTGTTTGGGATACCATCGTTACACAAACACTACGTCCACAGAAACCCTAGAGAGAGAGAGAGAGAGAGAGAGAAGGGGTGTAGACTTCGTGTCAGCTTCTGTTTGGGATGCCATCGTTACACAAACACTACGTCCACAGAAACCCTAAAGAGAGAGAGAGAGAGAGGAGGGGGGGGGGACTTCGTGTCAGCTTCTGTTTGGGATACCACCATTACGCAAACACTACAGCTACAGAAACCCTACAGACGGCCCATATTGAGGGGTATCTTGATCATTCTTCATTTGGTTGTACATGTACACAGATCTACATGGATTTATTCATTCTCTTGAAACATGGATATTTTACCTACTACACCCACGACACCGCGAACTCCCAGGACACCAGGAAGTGCTCGGAAACGCCGGGTAATATTATATTTCGGAAATTATTTATATACGATATATAACAATTTAATTAGAAGTTTTAAAAAGCAAAGGTTTAGAAATGGGCTAAACCTGTCATTTGCAATACATAAATATGACCAAGTTTGAAGGTTTACGGGAAATAGAAATGCGGTATGCATGTAGGTAGAAATTTTAATTATTTTTTTTTTGCACAAATCAAGACACTAAGCATAATTTGTAATAACCTGAGAAATTTCCTGTGTATATCATAAAAATATACACAACAACTGATCTCTTGGCCAGGTAAAATCCAGGTAAATAACATTGACCATGGATAAGCTCCGCCCACATTCAGTGATCCGTGGAGCAACCGTACGGTGTGTTTTTTTTGGGGTCTTTAAATATCATTGCTGTACACTTGGCATTAATTCCACATTTGCTAATCTTACTTATACTCCAACTTCCGTTTCAAAACATGAAATTCTTCAAAACCAAGCTTCAGTTTTAGACACATTTGATATCCCAGTGAATAGGTCCGATGAATATGAGTTACCGTACCTATACTGGATTCCTAAACTACATAAAAACCCTTACAAAGATACAATACATTGCTAGGTCCAGTATATGTTCTACCAAGCCCCTATCTTTGCTCCTCAAGAAAATATTAACAGCTGTGACGGAGAAATTTTAAACGTACTGTACCACAACATATGCCAGAATTGGTGTAAATTAAATGTGGATTCTAAAACATTCTAAAGAGCTTTTAGTCGTAAAACTTTTCTCAAATCAACAGCATCAAAACTTATGACCTTTCTACACTTTACACAATCATTCATCACAATGAATGAAAGACTAGACTTTTTGACATCATAGACAGTTGCTTCTTCAACAAAAATGGAAAAAGGATATATTCATATCTAGTTATCAGTCATCCAAAAAATCACTCTGATTCCATGCACAAGTACTCTGAAGTTGAAAACATATGTTGGGGTTCCTCATTGACAATATCTTCGTAGCCTTTGGTAATCAGGGGTCTGTTTTACAAAACAAATTAAATTGTGTTACACAGTTATTAGTTTGAATTAATGAATTGAAATGTTTCTGAAACTTAATTTTCAGCATTATGTTTTCACTAGTTTACATTGGAGTGAAGGATTTTACAATAAACGAGAAAATGTCAGTATGTAAAGTTGGTCGTAAGTTATTTTGTAAAACGCACCCCAGGTCTTCCAACAGTCCGTCTGTTGGAATTCCCATGGGTACGACTTGTGCCCCCTTTGTTAGCTGACCTGTTTTTATATTCTTTTGAGGCAGAGTTTATTCAAAAGCGTCTACATGACAAGAAAAAATCTCTTCCTGTGGCCTTCAACTCAATATTTAGATATATCGACAGGGGTTTTTTTCTATTAACATTCATACATGTATGTCAATTCGATATATTCAAATCAACTTGAAATAAAACACACCACAGAGTCCTTCACGTCAGATTAATACTTAGATATTTTATCAAAAATAGATAATAACGGCAAATTTACAACTTAACATTATGACAAACGGGATGATTTCAGTTTCTCCATCGTCAACTATCCCGTGGGGATCCGTGTTACATGTAGAATTAAAAAATTAAACGAGACTTACCTTGGTTAAGGTGAAGTTTGATTGAGATTCTATGAGAAAACAGAATCAATGTAGAGATCACGTAAAATTGTACTGCGCATGTGCGGATTCAGGATTTAAAGCGAAAAAAATTTTTGTTACATCATTTACACACAAATACATTGTATATCATATGACTGTGTAAATGAAATTTAATCAATCATATAATATTCCATCCCTACATATGCAGGGTGGGTGGGTGGCACGTGATCTCTACATTGATTCTATTTCCTCATAGAATCTCAAACTTCACCTTAACCAAGGTAAGTCTCGTTTAATTTTTTAATTCTATTTCGTAAATATCAATTACGAGACCACGTGAGATTTTAAAGAAACAAAACATTTTTTCTTCTTGAACACCCACAATTTATTCAGTCAAAACACTGTTCATAAAATCAGTGGTACATGTAGCTGATACAATTGGTTTATTGTAAAACTTTGCAAAATTTCTTTCATTCGTCCACCCTACTTTGTTCAGAATATCATGAACAGGCACAGAGTTAAAATTAGCCTTTGAAACTGTTGCCGCACGAACACCCTTATATCAATACCAGAACGCATCATTATATATCTTATCCAACGCGACAATGTATCTTTAGATGCAGCATTATGAGGCCTTACATAAGAAATGAAAAGAGCATCATCATTTTCACTACGCAAGTGTGAGGTTCTCTTCAAATATTCAACAAGTAGAGTATAAACACATAGTCTCCTATCTGCTGGATAGGCTTTCAGAACAATGTTTGGCCTTCGAAACCCTGGTCTACAAGTCTTTAACAAAGAATCAAAGTTTAATACAAATGAAGATGTTTTCTTCTGCATACAACTCAATTTTAAGGCATGAATGGTATACACTCTAGCAGCACAAGTTAGGCAGATAAGCATACAAAGTTTACAAGTAAGATCTTTCAAAATTAGATATTTCACAGGTGACAATTTCCTGAGGAAACTCAAAACAATAGTAACATCCCAAACAAAATCATGTCTAGGTGTAGGAGGTCTCAAATTAAAAACCCCTTTCATAAAACGAATAATAATAGGGTGAGACCCAATAGCATGTCCATCAATAACAAAACCTAATGCAGACAATGATGCTCTAGCTGTATTGAGAGCACTATAACCCAAGTTATTATGATACAACATAGTAAGGAATTCAATAACATGATTTACAGAAATTTGAGATTGATCAATTTTCCTTTCACAACAGAAAGAAACCCATTTCTTATGGAAAGTCTTGTACTGTTTCTTTGTACTGCCTCTCCAAGATGCCAAGAGGACATCAGAAGCGTCCGACGAAAACCCCGAGTCTTTGAAATGTCTCCCGACAATCGACATGCCATCATCACAATGGATTTCCTCAATGGATGACGTTCTTTGGAGTGTACAAGATACAGTAGATCCTCCTGTTGTGGCAAGATTCGTGGGTGTTCGATCAACAGTTCCAGAACTTTGTTGTACCATACTTGAGTCGTCCAGACTGGCACCACCATGATGTATTCTGCTCTTTCTTCCATGACCTTCTGCAAGCACCTCCCTATCAAGCTAAAAGGAGGAAAGATGAAACTAAACTATTTGCTCCAATCAACAGTAAATGCATCAACAAAACTTGCATTAGGGTCAGGCTTCCACGAACAATAAGTATCAACTTGTGAATTAAGTCTACTTGCGAAAAAATCAATATTTGGCATTCCAAATACATTAGTAATATCATGAAATACATCAGTTCAAACTTTCTAGATTTCCTATCTGCAACCACATTATCTACTCCAGGTATGTGAGAGGCCAATCGCCAAATATTCCTATCAATGCACCAAGCCCAGATCTGACTTTCTATTTCATTGCATAAATTACATAAGTTAATACCACCCATGTTATTTATATAACAAACAGCTGTGACATTATCCAACATAACTTTGATCGACTTGTGATTTCTGTCTTTGAAAAAAGATTTCAGTGCATAAAAACATGCAAGAAGTTCTAAAGCATTGATGTGATAAGACTGCTCAGTGTCTGACCAGTGACCACATATCTCTTGATTATTGAATGTGGCACCCCAACCCAATAATGAAGCATCCGAATAAACTTCAAACTGTATAGGCCCATGACATATACGTCTACATGCTATGTGAACATTGTTCATCCACCACAACAAATTGTCCGTCATTTCATCACTTATACACATTAAAGAATCAAAATTCCCACTAGAACATTTAAGGGCCTCAATTTTTTCCTTTTCAAGGGATCTATAATGCAGGGGCCCAAATTCAATGGCTGAAAAACTGGAAACAATCAGACCAATAACTGATGATACGTTTCTAATTGAAGCTTCAGACTTGCTGTGCAATTTCTTGCATTCATTAGAAATATTATCCTTTCTCTCATCTGTTAATGTAACAGTCATGTTAACTGAATCGATAATATTGCCAAGAAAAGCAATTTTCCGTGTTGGTTTTAAGGCTGATTTTCCATAGTTCACAAAAAATCTCAGTTTTTCAACCAATGTGACCATTGCAGTTGAGCCCTTGCTACATTCCTGTATAGTGTCTCCTACCAGTCATCTATGTATCCCACATTCACATGACCTAATCTTCGTAAAGTAGCATATACAGACTTCATAAGTTTTGTAAACAATATTGGAGCACTAGATAAACCTTGAGGTAATGAAGTAAATTGAAACAATTTATTTTCCCAGAAAAACTGCAAGAAACATTGGTGTTCCATAGCTACAGGAATGGAATAATAAGCATTCTTAAGATCCACAGATGCCATAAAGCAATTAGGGGTTATAACTTTTAAAGCACTTTCGAATGTGTCCATCTTGAAATGATGGTATTTAATGAACTGGTTCAGCTCTTTTAAATTCAAAATCATTCTAAATTCCCCATTGCGTTTAGGTCGAAGAAAAATTGTCGACACAAATCCAACATTGTTTGTATTAATTTCTTTAATAACTTCCATTTCCAGAAGTTTACCAATTTCTCTCTTAATGTATGAACATTCTTTCTCATTAAACTTAATTTGATGAGGAAGAGAAGCTGGTATACAGTCATTTTCAAATTCTAAATGACAATGTTGGACAATATCAAGAATGCTATCACCTGAAGTGAGTTTTTCCCATTCCAATGTAAATTGTTTCAACCTTCCAGCTTTAAAATATAGATTTTCTGGAAAAATCTGTTGACTTACCTGGAAGTCTACTTGCTTATGTTGGGT
Organism: Ostrea edulis; assembly: GCF_947568905.1. Classification (NCBI taxonomy): domain Eukaryota; kingdom Metazoa; phylum Mollusca; class Bivalvia; order Ostreida; family Ostreidae; genus Ostrea; species Ostrea edulis. Next base: position 35,529,815 of record NC_079164.1, read on the forward strand.
CGAGAGTTCCCTCGCCGCCCTTTGAAGTTTTTTGGGTCACTGTACCCTGAGTAACCTCTAGTCTGACCCTGAGTGGAACGGTTTTGAAAACCGGATCTACGTCCACGATTGTTACCAAATCTATTCCTGCCAGGGAAACCTCTGTCAGACCTTTGCTGTGTAGTAAAACTGCTTAATTTGTTGCCGATGCGACTACAGTTACCGATTTCCTTCACAGTTTTAGGGACATCATCCCCAAAAAGATACGAGATATATTTCACATTATGTGAACACAAATGTGCATACTCCCCCTTCATGTTTGTTTTCATAAGTTCTCTGCGAAGCATGTTGACCCAGCAAAGCCAAAGCTTCCATCTATTAAGTCAAAAACACATGGGTTATCTAGCTTCACAAATTTTGACCGTAATAGTTGCTGCTTTAACCACAGAAGTCTCTACGTTTTGTAATTTCTTGTCAACTGTACGAGTATTAGGTTGTAGAAATCCCCAGACTAACTGGTTTGTTTTCACTGTAACCAAATTTTCACAATTTTCTGGTCTAGCATTCACAGAGTCTTTTGTGAGTTCAGTGAATCTATCATCTTCTATCCCTTGTCTAAACCAGTCATCAACACATGAAGCTAACTCTGAGTTTACAGAAGTATCACATACCTCCTTGATTTTGAGTTATGCTCCCGCCGATTTAAATTTATCGTCAGCACCTGACGATATCGAAGTGTCTTTAGTAGCATCACTAGTATCAGCAGTGTGATGGTCAGCAGCACCATCATCATTTACATTGACCACGTCACTGTCAGGAATAAAACAAAAATCGTCACAATTGTCGTAATCTTCCGCCATTTTAAAAAGTTCATCAACACGATGACTTAAGGTATTAAAGTTCTCATCCGCCTTACATTGACTTTCCTGGATCGACTTCAGGACGTTAAGCACGACTTTGATAGATGGGTCAGCGCCATTCGCGCCCGGCGATACATTAAGTCTTCGAACGTCTGAGCCCCTGTCCTTCGACGACGAAGCCACTGAAGGCTGACTCGACACCGAGTTTGATTTGGCGGATTTGCTAGTTTTCTTACTACCAGTAGTCTCAGCTTTCCTTTTTCTTGTGTTAGCCGTATTTTCTCCGGCATTATCTGCAGGAATAACTGCGTTATTCTCTGGAGACAACATGGCGTTCGCCATAGTCCAAACCACGTGCGCACAGAAACACGGAAAAAAGGACCAAAGTCCGCTGGATCTATATCAGTGAAAACTGAGCAGGAACCACGTTTCACAGACGTAGTAAATTATCAAACCTCGTTTGACAGAAAAGTAGATGAAAAAACTGTCATCCACGTTGGCAGAATAAAATGCACGTCCTTCCTCCCGCACAAGTAACAGGACACTGAATCCGCACATGTGCAGTACAATCTCACGTGGTCTCGTAATTGATATTTATGAAATAGAATAGGTCCTCAGTACCCCTTGCTTGTCGTAAGAGGCGACTACAACGGGCGGTCCTTCGGATGAGACCACAAAATCCGAGGTCCCGTGTCACAGCAAGTGGGGCACGATAAAGATCCCTCCTTGCTCAATGGCCATAAGTACCGAGCATCGGCCTAAATTTTGCAGCTCTCCATATAAATGAACTATTCTCGAGAGGTACGTTAAACAATATTCAATCAATCTGATTAATAAATTTCCCATTTTTATGTAGCAATATTCCATTATCGCCTGCATATGGTGTTTATATCTCTCAACCGATTCGATACGCAAGAGCTTCTTCTGCGTGTGATCAGTTTTTAAACGAGGCTGGCTACTGACAAACAAGTAGATGGTACAGTGGTTTCAATAGTCTCGTTTAAAGTTAGCATATGGGAAATTCTATGGTCGTTTATAGAGATCTGGTTTGCAAATACAACCTATAATTGGGTCAGATGCATAACGCGTTTCATACGGATTGTTAGGCTGTTCTTGGCACACTGATTATGACTACGGATTACTCTATTTACCTGATCAAGTTAGGGCTCACGGCGGGTGTGACCTGTCGACAGGGAATGCTTACTTCTCCTAGGCACATGATCCCACCTCTTGTATAAAAGGTCCGTGTTTGCCCAACTTTCTATTTTGTATTCCTTAAAGGAGTTACGAGATTGATCATTGTTCATCATCTTCACCTTGTAATACAGGTCACCAATTTGTAATGGAAAGTCATTGGACAAAAATTTCTCATGAACAATTTCTCAATTCAACTGCATTAAAGGCAGTCACTATTAACATTGAAGCCAATAATAACCGTTTTGTTTTGAGTCAATTTATCATCTCCATAACCCTTTAAAAAAAGACAGTTATTCATTATCATATATTTAC